>NC_134777.1:6633402-6638402 GCF_046742065.1 Oratosquilla oratoria
ACGCGGTATATATATATAATATATATATATATATATATATATATATATATATATATATATATATATATATATATATATATATATATATCGGCTTCCGCCGCATGTAAAATCAGTTCAATTACATGCACAAACAACTACATAAATTTTTTCTTCTACTGAAATTATTTTCATTCCCAACTTTCCTACTACATCTTCTCGTTTCAGTTTACCTTCCACTAAAATTATTTCCAATTTCTCTATCTTTCCCTAAGACTAACCCTCCTACTCATTTTCTAACTTTGTTGGATGAGGATAAGAAGAATAGATATTCCACGTAACCTCACGGTTACACATCAGTCGCAGTCTCCGACCCCAAGTCTCCTTCCCAGACCTCCAAAGACACGAAATAAATATCCCTAATCGCCCGGTGTATTTTTTGTTATTTTTACATTATTATAGTTTTAATTTATTATTAATATGATTTTTTTTTTTTTTTTTTTTTTTTTTTTTTTTTTTTTTTTTTTTTTTTTTTTTTTTTTTTTTTTTTTTTTTTTTTTTTTTTTTTTTTTTTTTTTTTTTTTTTTTTTTTTTTTTTTTTTGGCATCCGACCTAGATATGGATCAAAAGGTCTCCTGTCGGTATGCTCCGCCTTTGTATATGTGTATAAAAGCCCTCTTTTATACACTACTATCTTTTCATTTTCTTACAGACCTTCTTCCCCTCCCACAAAAACCGATCCCGCGTAAACGGGTGATCTTACCTAGCAAATCGTAAATCGCAGTTCACTCGTACCTTACAATAAAGGAGACAAACTCACCAAAACCTCCTTCTCTTCACCAACAGTAGCATCGCTACACGCCCCTAAGAACCGATGACATATTTCCTCGCGTTCAGACATCGACCAAAGGGATTTTCTCCTCGTCCGTCTCTTCGGCAGAAGTGACGCTTCTGTGTTTGGACAGCTGAGAACGAGGCGGAGTGACAACATTTTTAGATGTTATGAATTCACGGTTTTACAGTTTAGATGATCTCGCGTATTCCATGTCCTTCCTTCTCCCTCGAAAGTACCTCGATCGGGCTACTTCGACTATGTAGGTGGGAGGTTTCCCCTCTCTCTCCCTCTCTCTCTCTCTCTCTCTCTCTCTCTCTCTCTCTCTCTCTCTCTATCTATCTATCTATCTATCTCTCTCTCTCTCTCTTTTGTCATGAATGAAAATATGATTGACTTTTTTTTTTTTTTTTTTTTTTAGTAATTTGTGGTTTTTCTTATGATTACATGAATTTTGATGTGCTTCATTTTTTCCCACTGAAAAAATATCGTTTTCTAAAGGAGGATATTATGAAATTATCAAAAATTTTCATTTTGAAAATAGGGGCTGAAAAGGGGGTAGGGAAATGAGAGGGACAACAAAGGATTGCAAAGGCGGAGCATGCCGTCAGGAGATCTTTTGGTCCATAACTAGGTCGGATGCGAAAAAATATAATAATGATAAAAAAAAAAGAAATGCAACATGCACACAGAACTGATTGACTCGTTGTCACAGAACCAAAAAATTTAGGAACCAGTGTTCCAGCGAAGGGGATTTTCAATACATTTCCAAATGTGTCTCTCATGTTCTTTAGCCATTTAGAGACACCTTCAATACTGAATATAACCATCAGGCATCTAGTAAATACCTCTAGTTTTCGCGCTTACGGTCCTTCTTTGTGACTTTCTAGCGTCCGTGTACCCTAAGATGAAACCAGCCGCTCTATAAGAAGAGACTCCTTTGGATTTTATCTCTTAATGAATTCTATGATGAAACGACTTCAAAAGTGCCTAGGTGTCATGGATGAGTCCTGTAGTCACCATGTTGTGTTCACTTAGGTTAAAAGGTTAGAATCTCGAGATATCCTGGGTTTTTAATTCTGCTGGAAATGATTTTCAATTGGAAGCTGCGGCATCCTTCTCCTTGGTTACCGTAAGGCACCAAAACCAAAATAGACATTTACACTTACAAATAAAGATAATGAAATAAGTATAAAATTGATAAATTTATCAAATCATACATAGATGAACATATAAAAAGATATTTATGCATATACATATGTACGTTTGCATATATATACTGCATATATATATATATATATATGCACACACACACACACACACACACGCACACACACACACACACACACACACACACACACACTCTCTCTCTCTCTCTCTCTCTCTCTCTCTCTCTCTCTCTCTCTCTCTCTCTCGATGGAGCAGTGGTTACAGTTCCCGGTAGCCACTACGACGGTCCGGGTTTAGGTCCCGCCCAGGGCTGAAATAATTTTAATATCACTGCGCTGCGAGTCGTTACTCCAACTCTCTTGGGCGAGGAGTTGGGTGTATCCGTAAAAGGTCACAGCATTACCCATAAATCGATAATATATGAGCTCATATATATATATATATATATATATATATATTTACATATATACATATATGTGTGTGTGTGTGTGTGTGTGTGTGTGTGTGTGTGTGTGTGTGTGTGTGTGTGTGTGTGTGTGTGTGTGTGTGTGTGTGTGTGTGTGTGTGTATGTGACGTGTGTGAGTTGGGGAGTGAAATCACCTAACATTATCTTAAAATTAGTAAATAAATGCCATACTTGGCAACATAGAATACGTCTTCAATTCACTTTTCAAAAAAAAAGAAAAAATAATTACTAAATTGCTATCAAAACAACAAAAATTTATACAAACACTTCATCAGCATCCTGTACTGTTTTCCCCTCACTTCTTACATGCCGCTTTCTTTCTTTTCCCCTCACCACGTGTCTCCCCTCAGTGATCCTACATCTCCCCTCCCCATTTCCCATCTTTCCTCTTGCTCATTTCTCGTTTCCCCTTGTCCACCTAAACCTCCCACACACGTTCCCCTCTCTCCCCTCTTTCCCCTCACCCTTGGCAATCCCCCTTCCTTCCCTCCTTCCTTGCATTCTTCCCTACCCTTAAACTTTCCCCTCACTCTGTCTGTACCTCAACCATCTTTCATTTCATCACTTATTCTTCGTTTTTCTCATTTCCTCTTCATTCATGTACTCCTTGTTCCTTGTTCCTTGTTCCACAATTGAAATAAGCGTACATGCTTTTTGTGTTATCCTTGGCAGTTTTGCATTTATTATTCCGAAATATGTGTTCTTGTCATTGTTTGCACTTCATGTACATTGATTCATTGCCAAATAAAGTCTATCTATCTATCTATCTATCTTCTCTTCGTTGTTTTCCATTCCTTCACGACTCTCTCCTTCACCAACTTTATTTTCTCCTGCCAATCACCATTTCTTACTCTGATTTTCGACCACCGTGGTCACACGAAACCAACCAATCATCGTCGCCACCACTCCGGCCAATCACAACCTCACCACATCCACCCATGGTACACCCAACCCACCGACACTAACCCCGGTCACACTTTATCCTCCACCAACCTCACAAAGGTTTACAAAGGTTTACAAAGGCGGAGCATGCCGAGAGGAGACCTGTTGGTCCATGTCTAAGTCAGATGCGAAAAAAAATCATAATAAAGATAAATAAATGAATGAATAAATAAATAAATGAATAAAAACTATGATAATATAAATAATAAATAAAATACATAAATAAATACATAGGTATAGTTAAGTAATAAGCAAACAGGAAATTTGTAAATGATAATGAATTGACATATAACTAATGATAAAGGAGAATCAAGCAAATAATAATAAATAAACCGACAAATGATAACAAAACAAATAAACAAACAAAATAAATGATATAGCATCTTGCTTAGGTGTTTATCTAAATGATTCTTAAAGCTTCGAAAATCAAGCTAGCAATAATAAACAAACAGACAAATGATAACAAGACAGACAAATAATATAAAGTAAATTATATTACAGCATCTTGCTTAGGTGTTTATCTAAATGATTCTTAAAGCTTCGAACTGAACTACATTGCGTTGCCTATCACCAACCCCAACACCATATCACTAATAATGAATGAGAATCAAGCAAACAATAATAAAACAAACAGACAAATGATAACAAAACAAATAAACAAATAATATAATATAAATGATATTACAGCATCTTGTTTAGGTGTTTATGTAAATGATTCTTAAAGCTTCGAACTGAACTACATTGCATTACAAACAGACAAATGATAACAAGACAAATAAACAAATAATATAATATAAATGACATTACAGCATCTTGTTTAGGTGTTTATGTAAATGATTCTTAAAGCTTCGAACTGAACTACATTGCATTGCCTATCACCGACCCCAACACCAACAGCGCCAGCAGAACTACCTACAACTTCTCTTCCTTCTTCTCCCCGCGAGCGACGGACCAGAAGCTTCCCTCGCCGAAGCCGAGGGTCCTCCCAAAGAGTCATCAACGAACTCCAAACAATGAGCCGAGAACCGTGTTGACACATTCCTTCGTCCCGAGAACCTAATAAACCCAAGTTTTACTCCCTTCCGGAGGGCTTGTTCCGCCTTTTTCCGCAGTTTTCCGAACCCTAATATCCACCTCCTCGTCCTCCTCCTCCTCCTCCTTCTTCCCCTCCCCCAAAACTCTTTTTTCCTTCATTGACATTCCCTTCTTCATCTGTTAGCCAACAGCGACCGTCTCTGACTTCTTCAGAAACGCCAGAAATACTTCGACTCTTTCGGTCCCCGTTTTTGCCAAGCTTCGCTACTGCGCGACAATTTTGTTGTCATGCAAGAATTCTTGCATCTCACTTGTACCTTATTTTTTTCTTCTTCTTTTTTTTATATTTTGTATCACTGTCTCACATGTTTCTGGCAGATGTATTTACATAAAATTACTTAACGACTAGGAATGTCTTACCATGCATAAAAAGAGCCGAGTACCATTACAAGTTTTACACTTTTTTCTGGTTAATATTAAGCTAATTCATTCGTATTACAAGAACCGACATACGAGACAGTACCGCAACTCAGCTGTCTTACATCTAGAATAGCGTATTCTACTTTTCATACTGTTTA
>NC_134777.1:6648402-6650902 GCF_046742065.1 Oratosquilla oratoria
TTTGGTTGTCGAACAACGTGTGAACGGGGTATTTGGTTGTCGAACAACGTGTGAACGGGGTATTTGGTTGTCGAACAACGTGTGAACGGGGTATTTGGTTGTCGAACAACGTGTGAACGGGGTATTTGGTTGTCGAACAACGTGTGAACGGGGTATTTGGTTGTCGAACAACGTGTTCGACAACCAAATACCAACCTCCAATTCCACAACTCCGTATGAATAACTAGGCAGAAGCTTAGCGACAAAGCAACATACTAACAATCACAAAAAATATATATAATTACAACAGCAAGTGGGTCTGCCCCACACCTATCATAAATCTAACGTCCTTCCATTTCATTCTTTCCTTACACTGACCCCCCAAATACCCCCTCCCCCCCCCTCTCCCCTATCTTACCTATCCTGTCGCTCGTTCGTTCGTTCGAGGAAATGGATAGGGTAAAGACACAGGCGACCTTGTAGCCCGGATAGCTCAGTCGGTAGAGCATTAGGCTTTTAACCTAAGGGTCCTGGGTTCGAGTCCCTGTTCGGGCGAATTTGTTTACTATCTCGACGCGCGGCGTGAAGACACGCGAGCTATAAGTCTACGGAGTGTGTTCGTACGTACGTTATCGACTTTGAGCGTGAGCCTGATGTATTTACTGTTTATGTGGATGTATTTGTATGCGCACACACACATATATACTGTATATGTGTATGTATTTGTACACATACACACACACACATATATACTTATATATATACATATACTATATGGAATAATGATAATAATAAGGATATTAATAATAATAATAATAATAATAATAATGATAATATATGGTTTATTGGGTATAGAAGCGTGTGCATAAAGATCTAGCAGAAACAACACGGAAATTAAAAGAACGGGATATTAAACATTTTCGTCCACTAAGACATCATCATAGGACAAAGAAAATAAAAACAATAGAAAATAACATAAGCACAGAAATATGAGAGAAACTAGGGAAGGTCACATCAACAAATAGGCACTTCGCGGGGAACCCGTGTATTGATGCTGGATGCATTTACAGGATTCCCCGTAAAACAATGAAGTTCTTGTTATATTGGTCAAACTGGCAAAGAATTGAATATAGATAGATAGATACATAGATAGATAGATAGATAGATAGATAGACTTTATTTGCCAATAAATCAATGTACATGAAGCGCAAATAATGACAAGAACACATAGTTCGAAATAATAAATGTAAATTCCCGAGGATAACACAAAAAGCATGAACGCTTATTTCCATTGTGGTCCTCATCAGGTAATTTTTCTACATTAAGTCACACGGACAAACATACATAGGGGGTTGAGGGGACCAGAGACACTCATGAGTAATACCATGAGTAATATAAGGATGATCCATCACAAGTATAGTGTTAGAGTAGCCCATGTGTCTACTGGAGTTTTTGTCTAAGTAAAGGACATCAACCAAAGCATTGATCGGAATAATAAACTGATTCTTTTTTTATATATTATTCTGTTTTAAAAAGAAACATCACCGAATCTAGCTTCATCAAAAAATATTTTTGATTATAGTATTAACTTAAGTATGGGTTTATATAAACTAGATAACTTTATCATTAACAGAATAGTTAAACAACGTTACGACATTCCATTATAATTTCTGGTTGTGACCAAATGTCTAATGGGGCGTTTTTCCACGTACGATAACCATTCATTTACTCATTTATTTATTACTTTATTAATTCATTATCATTCAAAATAGTATACATGTATGTATGTGTATATAAGTTTATGCATATGTATTTTAGTATCTATTTATATGTATATGTATATGTATATGTTCACACACACTGAATATGTCTCCAGTGCAGATCTTAATTTTTTTTTCAACCACATTAAATTTTACTTTTGATTCCATGTCATCACGAACGAGACTGACAATGCGCTCGTCGGAGACATATGCGGAAACTGATACGAAACGAAGCCAAGGTCTCGAACCTCAGCTACAGACGTATCAAAGTAACAGTGACTAATCACTGCGCCATCAGGAGAGATATAAGTTGTGTACAATTTCTTATATCTGTATGTTCGAGCCACATACATAATCACGAAGCCAAGACGCTGCAACAGAGTTGCATAACTAGAAGATCTCCATTCCTCTGCTTGGTTGTGCGTGTGTTGAACGATCTGTCTTTGATGACTCTACAAGTTAGGATGTGTAAAATTTCTTTCGTTCATAACGAGTGGTGGGTGCAAGTCCGTCTATCCATGTTGTTGTTGTTCATGTTGTTGTTCATGTTGTTGTTCATGTTGTTGTTCATGTTGTTGTGTTGTTGTTGTGTTGTTGTAGGTTGTTGTTGTTGTTGTTGTTGTTGTTGTTGTTGTTGTTGTTGTTGTTGTTGTTGTTGTTGTTGTTGTTGTTGTTGTTGTTGTTGTTGTTGTTGTTGTTGTTGTTGTTGTTGTTGTTGTTGTTGTTGTTGTTGTTGTTGTTTTCTTATTTCTGTTCTCAGG
>NC_134777.1:6655902-6658402 GCF_046742065.1 Oratosquilla oratoria
AGATTTGAAGCGTAGATTATCTTTTTCTACGTTCGCTATCTCCCATACACCTTTCAGTTCTTTCTGGTAGTCTATCTGCCTATCTTTCATAGTGTGGTTGAATGTCTGTCTGTGTTTTGGTCTGATTGTCTATCTGTATCTTTGTTTGTCTTTCTGTGTTTATATATCTGTCTGTCTGTCTGTCTCTGTCTCCGTCTCGGATACACAGGACGTGTGCAATGTACAAAGAGCTAATTTATATATATTTGTGCTCATTTTTAATACACTGACTGCCTTTCGTCTAATGATATTTACGAGCTATGCGAGATGATAAAAATGGCCAATGGGCAAAACACTTCTAACTGGAAAGATATAATTAGCAAATTGTCCGCGCTGACTTCACGAGCCCGATTTTGATCTTCAATGTCTCCCAGTCACTGCGCCTTAACCTGTCTCTCCGTGCGCACGCACGCACACACACACACACACACACACACACACACACACACACACACACACACACACACACACACACACACACACACACACACACACACACGACTCGGTGGCGCAGGTAGTAGAACGCTGAGCTGCCACGAGAGTGGCCCGTAGCTCCTGGTTCGAATCCTGCCCAGGGCCGAAATTATTTCGGTACTGCTGCGCTTCGGGTCGTTACTCTGACTCTCGTGGGCGGGGAGTTGGGTGTGTGTGTGTGTGCAAGGTCATAGCATTACCCATAGATCGGACCTACGAGCTCTGAGCTCTCTTCCAGGAGGGAAATAGCTGTCGATCACGAGTCCAACACGTGATCCAAAGACCAAGTGAATACACGCACAGAGAACACTGGAACAGCATAGAAATGACACCGTTCAGACTTTGCTTCACCAAACTCCAGGACTTTGTTACTCAAATGTAGAAATACATATATACATGACACCCAGTGCAGTGGGCGGGATACGGGGATGACCCGTCATCCATGAGGAGCTAAGAAGTGAAGGGGAAACGGGTGGTGGAAGGGAGTGGAATGGGTGGGATTAGATACGTGCCTTTGACTTGGCTACCTCTCTTATAAGGAGGAAAAAGCTCTTGCGTCGTTACTTGCGGCGATGGTCTATGGGATGGCGGTTCGAATCCTGCCACCAGCGAAGTTGAATTAAGGGCATGGTTCATTAAATTCCATCCTACAAAGCCCTCTGTAAAGGGGCACCGTCCTAGCCTCCCGATAGGAGGGAGTTTGTGACGTTAAACCATATCATATATATATATATTTATATATATATATATATATATATATATATATATATATATATATATACATATATATGAGAGTGATAGGTGGGGAAGGGTAAACGAAGATGAGCTTTAGAATACGTTTATTGTCCTAACGTTTCAGCCTCTATGACCTTCTTCGGAGGACTCGCTACAATACATCATGATCTCAAACAATTTCTAAATATATATATATATATATATATATATATATATATATATGTATGTATATATATATATATATATATATATATATATATATATGTATATATATATATATATATATATATATATATATGCAAAGTAGACCACTTGGAAAAAGAAACTAACGAAGCAGAGCGTACTGAAGATGTATGTATATATGTATGTATATATATATATATATATATATATATATATATATATATATATATGTATATATATATATATTGCTTTTCTTTTCTGGGATCTCTGACGGGAGCCTTAAAGATAAGGTGGGTGTCTGATTGGAGGTCGTCACATCGCAGTCTTGGCTGATAGCGATAACGATAACGCGTCCTCACGCTCACTCGCGAAAGCTCATAACATTCTTGACCTTACACGTCTTCCTCTTACTCGTCTCATTCTTGTTTCTACTCTACTCTTATTGTTCTTACTTACAAAGGATTATAAAGGAGGAGCATGCCGACAGGAGCCCTTTTGGTCCATATCTAGGTCGGATGCGAAAAAAAATCATAATGATAATTTGATAAATAAAAACTATAATAATGTAAATAACAAATAAAATACATAATTAAATGCATAGGGTATAGTTAAATAATAAACAAACAGGTAAATAGTAAATAGTAATAAATTGACATGTAACTAATAATAAGTGAGAATCAAACAGACAAATGATAACAAAACAAAAACAAATAATATAAGATAAATTATAATCGTTACAGCATCTTGTGAGCTTTAATAGTTTGATTTCTACTCTTCGTATTCCTACTCTCTTCTACTCTTCTTTCTATTATTCTACTCCAACTGTTCAAGTGGATCAAAGGCTTTAACAAGGGTGATGCAAACAAGGTCATCATATTAAAACAACAGGACAGGACTCGCAGTAATGGTTATAAACTGGACGAATTTAGATTTAAAAAGGAAATAGGCAAGAATTGGTTTACTACTAGGGTGGTTGACAAATGGAATAAATTTTATAACCATGTAGTAAGCGCTGAAACTATCAATTGTTTTAAGAAACGATTAGACAACTTTATGGATGGGGATGACA
>NC_134777.1:6673402-6678402 GCF_046742065.1 Oratosquilla oratoria
AACGTAGCAGGTGGAAAGAAGGAGAAGGAAGCAAAGGAAGCGGAGGAGAAGGTGGAGAAGAGGGTGGAGGAGGAGTTAGAAGAAAAGGAGGAAGTGGTGGAGTATAAAAAGCAGGAGAGTGATGAAGAGGAGCAGGTGGAGGAGGAGGCAAAGGAACAGGTGGAGGAGGAGGCAAAGGAGCAGGTGGAGGAGGAGGCAAAGGAGCAGGTGGAGGAGGAGGCTGGCAAAGGAGCAGGTGGAGGAGGAGGCAAAGGAGCAGGTGGAGGAGGAGGCAAAGGAGCAGGTGGAGGAGGAGGCTGGCAAAGGAGCAGGTGGAGAAGGCTGGCAAAGGAGCAGGTGGAGAAGGAGGCAAAGGAGCTGATGGAGGAGGAGGCAAAGGAGCTGGTGGAGGAGGAGACTAAGGAGCAGGTGGAGGAGGAGGCAAAGGAGCAGGTGGAGGAGGAGGCAAAGGAGCAGGCGGAGTAGGAGGCAAAGGAGCAGGCGGAGAGGAGGGCAAAGGAGCAGGTGGGGGAGGAGGCAAATGAGCAGGTGGAGAGGAAGGCAAAGGAACAGGTGGAGGAGGAGGAGGCAAAGGAGCAGGTGGAGGAGGAGGCAAAGGAGCAGGTGGAGGAGGGGGCTGGCAAAGGAGCAGGTGGAGGAGAAGGCTGGCAAAGGAGCAGGTGGAGGAGGAGGCAAAGGAGCAGGTGGAGGAGGAGGAGGCAAAGGAGCAGGTGAAATAAACGGAAAAGGAGGCGGAATGGAAGGTGGAGAAGAAAGTGATGGCGAGAGACGAGGATGTGGAGGGTGGAGGAAGTTAAGGAAGAGGATGTGGAGGAGGAGGAGGAGAAAGAAGAAGGGAAAGGAGATGTTTTGGCACCGCCAAGTCTATTGGTATCATCTTCAGGTCAGCGTGAGGTCACAAACAGTTCTGTTGACCTGATACCCATCTTCAGGTCAGCGTGAGGTCACTCACAGTTCTGTTGACCTGATAGCCAGCCCAGGTCACCCTTGGAGTCACTCCACTGCCCTCGGAGTTTATCTCTGCTTACAGGAGTGTGAAGAGGAGTCCTTCTGTGGAGGCAAACCCGAGAGGCAAAACAGAGTCCGTATCTCGCTTATCAGAAGAAAACGAGATTAAGTCTTTCTGGTAACAACGAAGCCGCTGTGGTCCAGTGGCTGAAACGCTCCACGTGTCTTTTTTATTTTCGTCATCATTATCTTATTTACTTTTTTCGGGGGCAGGAATATGTTTTTATTTTTTATTTTTTTTTTATTTATCTATTCATTATTATCATTATTATATTATTATTATTATTATTATTATTATTTATTATTATTATTACTATTATTATTATTATTATTATTATTATTGTTATTGTTATTGTTATTGCTATTATTAATATTATCATTATCATTGTTATTATTATTATTATTATTATTATTATTATTATTATTGTTATTATTATTATTATTATTATTATTATTATCATTATTATTATCATTATTATTATTATTATTATTATTATTATTATTATTGTTATCATCATTATTATTATTATTTTTTTTTTTTTTTTTTCTTATGGGGGATGGGAGTCGAGACTGAAATCGGTTCGATACAACTTCACTGAAACGGTAAAACTTTTTATTCGTTTTATTCGCGTGAACCCCAGACGTGAAGCGTCCGGAAGAGGAGGCAGAAGAGGAAGGACACTTGAGGGATGTACTACGCTCTCGAGTAAGGACCTCTTTTAACTGAAAGAATGACAAGGCTAGCCATTAAGATTTATGATATCGGCCCTATACACACAAAAGATGAGAGAATCGATCTTCATTGTTATTCAGAAAAAATATGACACCATGAAATCCAAGAAACATGGCCATGTTAAGTATAATGAATCAGCACGTAAAGATATTTCTGAGAACGATTGGAAACAACGAAACGTGAGATAGAAAGTTGTGAAGTACAGTCTAAATTCAAAAGGACATGTACATGTGCTCTATTGTCTTTGGGAAGGTTTTTGACTTAATGAAACATAAGACAATGATGAAGATGCTGAAGAATATTGGATTAGATGTGAAGAGCTTCAGAACGCTAAATAACCTATAATAGGACTAAGATTGGATAGATAAGGTTGATTGGATAGAAATACGTAGAGGAGTCAAAGAAAGGTGCTTACTCTCACCCGCTTTATTCTTAATGTACGAAAAAAATGTATGGATGAACTAGAGCAGTGGTTCCCAAACTGTGGGTAAATTACCCCCGGGGGGGGGGAGGTAACAATTTTTCTGGGGTAATGGAGGGGTAAAAAAAAAAAAATAATAAATAAATAAAATAAAATAAAATAAAATCAAGAAAACATTACGGTACCAGGCATTAGGATTAATGTTAACTTAGTATGCATAGTTGTAAAACTTAAAAAAGAAAAAAACAAGTTTGGGAACCACTGCACTAGAGAATACATATGGAACCAAGAGAGGAGGAAGAGAACGTACAAGCCAATGACAGAGTATTGCTTACGAACTCTGAAAAGAAACTCAGGAAATTGATTAAACAAATACAGGAGTGACGAGAGAGTACTAAAGATTAACACCAAGAAAACAGAAATTATCGAAATTACCAAAAGAAAGAGCAGCAGAATGAATACCAAGTTATATACTCAAGGTAGAAGTATTTAGTCAGTGGAAGGATCAAGAACTTACGAAGTGTAATTTAATAAAAATAAAAAAAAGTGGATTGCAAAATGAGATGGAAACATGGATTGTTACATCAAAAACAGCGCTCGGAAAAAAAAGGAGAAATCCGCTAATGCATATTGCTCTGAACAAAGGAATGAGATTAAGAGTATTGAGATTTTATGTATGGTGAACATTAGCATATGGACATCAAACACGGACGTTAAAGAATGTCGAGAGTCTCAAGGAATGTTTGAGTTGTGTAACAGATGATACTATTATGTAAGAAAGGGAGGGACGAGGGATGGGTTGGGGGTAGGGGGTGTTTAAATGTGTATATTTTGACGTAGACCGAAAGAATTTCTCCCCATTTTTCCTTTTCTGCATGCGAGGACGAAGAAAGGGGGGTGGGTCGCCGAATAAGTGAAGCGGCCTTGCTGTGAATATACTGTGTCTTGCTACATTGCTTCTGACCCAGGGCAGTGGGCAGGATACAGGGATGACCCGTCATCCACGAGGAGCTAAGATGAGAGGGAGGAAGGGGTGGTGGATGGGAGTGGAATGGGTGGGAGTAGGTACGTGGCATTGATTTGGCTACCTCTCTTATAAAGAGGAAAAAACTCTTGGCATATAAATAAGACATATGAAGAAAAACTGAGTAGGGCTAGAGTGGAAATATTTATGTTAAAAACAAAAACAAGCACATAAATTTCGCTAATCATACGGTTTTGAATATATATATATATATATATATATATATATATATATATATATATATATATATTTATATATACATTTATATATATACATATATATATTATATATATATATATATACATATATATATTATATATATATACATATATATATATATATATATATATATATATATATATTATCGTTGTTACCCTCAGCCTTTCCAGTCCTTCATGGAGACGGATGAAAAAATAGGGCGTCAATGACCATTTTCTATAATAAGGTGTGACCCTGGTGTGTCCAAAGTTAGATAAGTTATGCTAAGGTAGATTAAGTTAGGTTTGGTGAGATTAGGTTAGATTAGTTTAAGTAAGATAATGTTAGGTAAGTTAGTTTATTGTATTTAATACTGCAAAGGACAAGAAAAATTACTCTTGGCCACAGTCGTAATGAATCATTTTTATCAATTTTAACATTTAATAACACATTTTTTGAATCTGTTTCCGGATAATTTCTATTGGAAATATATTCCTTCGAAATAAAATTCTTTAGGGCAAGGCAAAGTAATGGCAACTCTTATCACCATCCGAAACCTTATGGTTCTACAGAAAAAATCAAGAAAAGCGTCCATTATTCCAAAGTCAACTCTAGATGATCATTTTCTTCACTGCTAACCATAACCAGTCTCTGCAGCAGTGGATTTCCCTCTTTTTCTCTTCCCAAAACGTGTGAATTACGCCCATGTTATTGTCGCGATATTGCCAGATAGCGCGCTGACACTCCAAGCAACTCAACAAGCCGTGACGACGATGGCGCTCCCTGTATCAGAGTCGAGCGAAGTTTACAGGATTTCCTCGTCGATCCTGTCCATCAGATTTCGTCTGAGTGCGTATTAACATATGATAAATTGTAACAGGGATATCTGCAGCGGGTATCAGCAATGGCATTAGACCTGCCCCAGCGTCCTGGCTAAAAACCAGCTCGTTGATATTTATGCATGAGCGGATCTCGCAAATCGTTCCTCCACGAGGAAAGACTGACCCATGCGGTTCTGCCCCCTTAAAGTGAGTTTGCAAGTTTCTTTAATGCACACTAAAATCTTCCATAAGTCGGGCAATTTTTTTCTTTTTTTTTATGTTGCTTGCATCAGCCATGAAGCATCTAACACGATTTTTAACTGGAAGCTCCCCTTTCACCTAAAAAAAAAAAAAAAAAAAAAAAAAAAATCACTTTGCTTGAAAGGGGCCTCTTAGCATATTAAGTAAAAATAGATAAATGAATAAATAAATAAATAAAATTATCGCTTCACCTTTGAACTCCATATGTCTCCTTCAAACAATTCCTTCTAGATAATATTAAAGCAATTCTGTTCTTTCTAAGACCTCTGTGTATGAGAGGATTTGGCTTTTATTCTATAATTTTATTGTGTTTTAACTTTATTTACCTATTATTCTACTTTTATTTATTTGTATATTTCTGTTTAAAATTCCTTATTCAGTTGTTTATTATTTGTTTGTTGATTTGTCTATCTATTCATTGGTTGATTAATGCATTCATTTATCAATTAATCTATTCATTTATTCACCTATTTATCTATTTACTCATCTATTTTTGTTCAGATCTGGTGTATCGTAAATACATCAGGGCGTTGT
>NC_134777.1:6680902-6688402 GCF_046742065.1 Oratosquilla oratoria
TTACTGAAAATCCTTACGAAGACAGAGGATAAAGCCACTATTGGAGACCCACTGAATATATATCGACATCGAGGAAGAAGATGCAAGTCTTTGCAAGACCGACACCCGATAGATCAGTTCACAACTCCCACAGGATCTCCCTTCAGAAGTTTTGCACTCAAGTCACCGGGGACATGATGGCCGCGCAGTACCCCAATAGGCACCGTATCGAACTCATGAACAGGGAGTCGTGAGATCGATTCCAGGGTCCCACTGCGGGTTTGTTGTGCTGGTTCCCGACAGTACTGGCCAGGCCGGGAGGCGACCCAATGTCGGCCTGATTAAAAAAAAAAAAAAAAAAAAAAACAGCGGCTTACCGCAACTTACATAGTGTTGCCCTACCATGGGTTTTTCACTTCCCAATACGTGGGAGTGTAATTGTGAGTTTGAGTTTCACTAGGACCTGGTAAGTGGCCTGGAACTGATCAAAGGACGAGTGAGATTCTGAATACAGATGGAAAAGTTATTCTTAATGATCTACATGCGACATAATAGTCAAAAATCTTTGCCACTAGATTGGAACTTTAGTACCATACAATAACGTACCGGCGGCTCCAATTATGAATAAATTCAGAGAAAAAAATAGGGAAATTTTGAAGAAAAAAAAAAGGAAGAAAATGGACTCCTCACTAAAGCACAGAAAAAGACTCAGTGTTATAAAGGACTCATCAGTGTGATATTTATTGCTGCTTTGGTATCAAAACATGGACGAATTTTATCTTCTTCCTTGAAGCCTTTCGAAGTGATCGAAATGATGTATGTTTGAAAAAAGGGTACAAAAATAGAAAGGTGATGAGAAACTTACGCCAGGAGACGCTGTGTAGCTGCAGTGGAAACCGTCATCTTTGTCCTATTATGCGTTTTAGGGGCTCTTGGACCAAGTAACATGCAGTCAGTGCCGGGAATCGGAGAGGAGCGTGGGACTCGAACTCACAACTAAGCAAATACGAGAGCTGCACGTATCCAATTACGCCACCAGTGATTGATAATTCTTCCTGAGCTGCATCAGGGAGTAGGAAGCGGTCTATCGAACTCTTTAGGTAAATTTCTCTACTGGGAATCTCTGAAGTTAAGAAATTTCCAGTATTTGGAACAAAAATAGGAAAAAAGAAGACAAAAGAATGCGAATACTAGAAGGACCTTACTATATCATGGTGTAATGTCGTTTTTCTTCCGCATATACGAAATTTCCAGAATTTTGGAGAATCGTATTAAAAGAGAACTATATTTACATTGAGCAATATTTGTTCTCGAGGTCTTCCTAAGTCTGACGTCAGACGATTTCATTCAGCTGAAGAACAGATTCCGGAGTCTTGGTCGATTCTGAGATGACCAGAATCGTCTATAATGTCACTAGACTGAAGATTCTTCAAGGTCACTTCTTAGGCTAGAATGCTGAAATTTAACTTTATAGAGACACTGATAAGAGGTTCTTGTTATGTACAGTATGATACTTCAAGTACTATATAGCGTCAGGAGAGCACTATGTTTAGTGTACAATAAGGCAGTGTTTCTTAATCAGGGATTCACAGACCCCTTGGTTGCTGCAGAAACCTACCAAGCGGTCCACAGGACGAAGAATTCAACATATAACAATAAATCCTGTCATGGCCCCCTTATTTTATCATTCATGATTACACAATGTGTCTCTATCGAGATGTAAATTTTCTTGTAGTATTTCCGTGGCTAGTTGTGTCTCTCAGAATGTGGCGATGATTTGTATATGTTTTAACGTTTCTGTCACTAAATGCGTAGATAAAGTGACCATATCCTATTCAATCCTGTATCAGGGGGTTCCCTGAATATATAAATCAATGTCAGGAATACACAAGGTATAAAAGGTTGAAGACACTGCATTAACACGTGTATTACATGTGGTTATACTTTTTTTTTTTTTTTTCTTTTTTTTTTTTACTTCTCTATTTGGGATTCCTTTTCATCTTTATTTTGATCATTTTTGAACACTTCCAGTAAGACGATGAAATATTTTGACACAAAAACAGTCGTAAGAATCGCATTAATGAGTATCTTCTATCACTAAATACTTTCTTGTGTTTAGGTCAGTGGGTCCCTTTTACTTCCCTTTTATTCTCTCTTTGTTTTCTCTGATTATTGTCTTCATTGGCTGAAACTTTACGCTGACCATCAACGAAATAGTCACAAATGGAACGAGGCATGACACTCTTCCAATGTTTTTCCATAAATACATCTCCGAAAGAGTTAACTATGAAGAGACTATGAATCATTTTGTCTTCTATACAATAACCCGAGTTTCTGTATCAATATTATCCCAATCGCCAAATGTCAGTCTCAAATCTGCTGCATTAATACCACTTCCGAAGAGGTGTTTGTCAGATCTTTATAGCATCTGATTTAGACACATAAGACACATACTCATATATTGCACGAAATATAACACAGCGCCAGACGCTTATACATCATTGCAGACTCAACAAAATTCAGTTAAATGTGACAAATCTTTTGGCCAATGACTGTTTCCTTGTTGCCAGAGTAGTGTATTATTTGCGCACAGCAGGATTGTTGTGAAAATTGTAATGGTAAATTAAACAGGATCGCAGGGTCACATAAGGCTTAATGACCCCCTTATGGGTCGATAGCCTTAAAAAAAAAAAAAAAAAAAAAAAATATATATATATATATATATATATATATATATATATATATATATATATATATATATATATATATATTTATATATATATATATATATATATATATATATATATATATATATATGTATTAACGAGAACAGTAAGATTTCTCAACACAGTCATTTGGGATCAACATTTATTCAGTCTAATATCTAAACGCAATACTTCTTTTCTTATTAATTTGTCATATATTCAACTGAAACACTAAGATATCATCAAGCTGCCACAATGACGATCTTGAGGTTTGAACATTTTCAGTTGCATTCAATTCAAACTGTTCAATAAAAGATCAATATTCTTTAAGTAATCGTATATAAATATCTAAATATTCTGATCCTTGAACACAATGTTTTCGTTTTACTTTCTTGTATAATGCATTGTTCATCTACACGCTAAATTTCTCCATGCTACTGTAATCTTACTTTTCATTCACCAATTTATATTCATTTATCAATTCACCTATTTACTCATTTATTATTCATTTAATGATCTGCTTATTGAATTCTTTATCTTATATATTCACGTGTATGATTGGATTATTTCTTCTATTTGAGACCTTCATCTGGGGTTCGCCTTCATCAGATAACAACAAAGGAATTTCCGTAAGTAGTGGAGAAATACGAGCTTTTATTAGGTCGTGATATCACTAGGTCGTTGTGACCACCTCACTATAGTTCCACGAATTCCGAGGATCCATTTCCAAGATAAACATGCACAAAAACACACATAAACATACACAGATACACACACGTACGTTCACACTCACGCACACACACACACACACACACACACACACACACACACACACACACACACACACACACACACACACACACACACACACACACACACACACACACACACCTTTGATGGCGCAGTGGTAGCGTTCGCGGCTGCAACTACGGTGGTCCGGGACTGAAATAATTTCAGTATCGCTACGCTGTGAGTCGTTACTCCAACTCTCATGGGCGGATTTGTGTGTGTGTGTGTGTGTGTGTGTGTGTGTGTGTGTGTGTGTGTGTGTGTGTGTGTGTGTGTGTGTGTGTGTGTGTGTGTGTGTGTGTGTGTGTGTGTGTGTGTGTGTGTGTGTGTGTGTGTGTGTGTGTGTGTGTGTGTGTGTGTGTGTGTGTGTGTGTGTGTGTGTGTGTACGGTCACAGCATTACCCATAGTTCGGTCATATATGAGCTCTGAGCTCTCTTCCAGGAGGGTAATAGCTGTCGATTACAAGTCCAACACGTGATCCAAGACCATGGTGAATCACACACACACACACACACACACACACACACACACACACACACACACACACACACACACACACACACAGGATTTACTGACTAGTGGTTATGCATTTAAGCCACGCCACTTTGATGAATAATTCCACAAATAGTGTATGTTGTTACAGTCACACAAGATTATAAGAAACTACGATCTCCGGTCTGGGATGAAAATTCTTTCTGGCAATGACAACAGCTCACGATCCAAAAAGCCATATATAGTATTACAATATCATCCACACATAAGATGATAAGAAATTACGATCCAAAGCCGGGTACACACGCGACTCAAGAAAACGCATGACAAAACCAACTGAGTTTCTTTGAACCATATAATCCACAAACCACGGTTGACTAATAGAATAGTAACCTAAACAGATGAATCAAAACTTATCCATGATTCTCTAATGTGGAGGAGTTAGAGTAACGATACAACTCAAGAGCCCACACCCGAACTTAAATCTCAGAGGTTTATAGCTGAGGTTAAGATGACAGAGGAACATTCAAGATGTTCTCTATTGCCATAACCGAAATCTATGAATTACACAAAGGTGTCCGTAATCCTTGTTCATATGAGAGAGAGAGAGAGAGAGAGAGAGAGAGAGAGAGAGAGAGAGAGAGAGAGAGAGAGAGAGAGAGAGAGAGAGAGAGAGAGAGAGAGAGAGAGAGAGAGAGAGAGAGAGAGAGAGAGAGAGAGAGAGAGAGAGGAGAGAGAGAGAGGAAAGAGAGAGGGGGAGAGGAGAGAGGGGGAGAGGAGAGAGAGGAGAGGAGAGGAGAGAGGGGAGAGAGAGAGAGAGAGAGAGAGAGAGAGAGAGAGAGAGAGAGAGAGAGAGAGAGAGAGAGAGAGAGAGAGAGAGAGAGAGAGAGAGAGAGAGAGAGAGAGAGAGAGAGAGAGAGAGAGAGAGAGAGAGAGAGAATGTAAATGGAGAGAAAGATGGAGACGTGGAAATAGAACCAGAGAGAGAGAGAGAGAGAGAGAGAGAGAGACGAAGAACGTGATGAAAATAGAAAAAGAGACGGAGATGAAGAAATATGGAGATGGAAAGAGAGATGGAGATAAAGAGTGAAACGAAGAAGAGATGTAGATAAAGAAAGAGATAGAGATAGGAATGTAGAGAGAGATAAAGACAAAGAGAGAAAGATGAAGATAGAGATTAAGATGGAGAGAAAGTTGGAGATGGAGATGAAGAAATATAGAGATAGAATGAGAGATGGAAGAAGAGAGGGAGATAAGGAAAGAGATAGAGATGTAGAGAGAGATAGAGACAGAGAGAGAGAGAGATGAAGAAAGAAGTGAGATGGAGAGAGTTGGATATGGAGATGAAGACTGGGGAGTAATTATCAAAAGAACAAAGAAAAATAAAATTCTGAAGTTTGTTGACCTTACGTAATATTCACTATTAGCACGTAAAGGCCATTACATCTCTATCTACTCAATGAATATTGAAGTTATTATGCAATAAAATGTATAGAAATCCCGAAATCAGTGACCAGTAATTATTCTCCCTAAGCCAATAACTATCCTGTTTTCATCTTCAGTCTATCAAATCAAAAGATACTTGTTTATTCATTTCAAATTCAATTTTTTTTTTATCATTGAATTTTCATCTTTTCTATATGCATCTAATCAACTCTCTTTTTGTCCTGAGAATCTCGAAGGATTATTGTGACTGCATGAAAGGTTTTTACTGCTGGTGATTGTGTTTATTTTCTTTGTTCAAACAAATAAGCTCAATATGTACCAGCAACCCTATTAACACTGCGGCCATCATGCAGCACTTAGAATATTTGGGAATAGACTTCGTAAGACACCATCCACGCCTTCCCCCGCTCTAAGTTTTTATGCCATTCGTTTGTTTTATCTTTTAAGATTCCATTAGTATCGTAGGCAGTTACTGCCCTCCTCGAGCAAGGAGATAATTGAGTAGTGTGTATAAGGTCAGAGTATTACCTATAAATCGGACAATATGAGTTCTTGGATCTTATTCGGAAGGGTAACAGCTGTCGATCACGTGTCCAGCACTTGGTGAATCTCTCTTTCTCTCTCAAAAAAAAAAAAATAATAATAATAATAATAATAATAATAGTAATAATATAAAATAAAATAATATAAAATAAAATAAAATAGAATAAAATAGAATAGAATATGAAACAGAATACAATAAAGTAGAATATGAAATAGAATAAAATAAAATGAAAAAACAAAATAAAATAAAATAAAATAAAATAAAATGAAATTAAAAATGAAATAAGATAAAAAATTTAGAATGCTATTCTACCAGCCTCCTTCCTATGCGACCCTGCACATACATTGCTTCGTGTTGACATCAGGGCACACCAACATGACAACAACATATGCGATGGGTAAAGGGCATCTGTAAGGGAAACGAAAGATTCCTTTCGTAGAAATTTCCTTCCTGGTGTATGACCACCACTAATACCACCAACTTCACCACCAACACAACTACCAATACAACCAACATCATTACCACCACCACCAACAAAAAGAACATCACCACCACCAGCAACACCGTCCCCACTACCAACACTACCACTACCACCAACGCCACCATCACCACCAACTACACCACTTCCGCAATCACCACAACCACCATCACCACTATCACCATCACCGCATGCCTTCAGACATAATCTCTGAACAAATTTTGTTATACGAGAAACTACCAACAATGCTCATTTGCAGACTGGAAAGTGTATAGCAGCTAATCACAAGACTTAATGGAAATATAAGCAGTAAGATTGAAAATATTTCCACACTTGTAGAACGAGAAATAATTGCAGAAAGGTGTCAGGACATAGATTTAAGCTCGAATTATGTAGAAATAATTTGACTAACCATATCATCAATGAATGAAATGAGCTTTGGGCCGAGATAATTGAATGTAAAGCAAATCTAAGTTTTAAGATTCACCATGACAGCATTTGGCATTTTCTATACGACCCCGTTATGAACCTAGAGGTCTCTTGTCGGTGTGCTTTATCGTCGTAAGTCAATGTAATTATAACCAATAATAACGCAACACCAGCAAAATCGCAACTACAGCAACAACATCGAATGACCTCACTCCAACAACAACAAAAATTAAATGAAAAAAAAAATCTGGTTCTTCATCAACCCTTTTATTCAATTTTTGTAGTACTCTCTGGCCGTTGAAGGGTTACTTTTTGTCTCGATCAATCCCTCTATCAAGCGAAACGGACTTTTTTTCTCTTTTTTTCACATTTGCTAGGCAGTTTTATCCGCATACAGGGCTCCTCTTTAGCCGTCGAAGAGTGAAAACGACGAGTTAATCCACATAAATTTATTTTGTCTAAAGACAAGCAATTCTATTCAGTTAAGAGAGAGACTCAAGACAAAAACGAAGGAGGCATAATTTGGTCGCGAATTGATCTATTTAGCTGAATGAAAGCCTCTAGCACTGTAAAGAATAAAATCCGAAGTCTATCAACGCCTCTGAATTGTTTCACAATTCAATGATATACAGCTTGT
>NC_134777.1:6693402-6700902 GCF_046742065.1 Oratosquilla oratoria
ATTACATGATTTTTCAATATACCAATACTTTACAATATTTGTTACTCAGTATTTCATAAATTTAATGGATAGTATTAATTCTAACGGATATTTTCTTTCATAGAGAAACGAATCTAAGACTTAACAAACCTATTTGAAATTAGAAATAATATGACGATTATTAAAAATGACCATAATTGCACCTTGTGAGCTAACAAAACGTTTGATTTCAGATTATTTCCTTCCTCTTTTAACGTTTTCAACCTTTTTTTACCCTGAGCAGCATTCGTGGCGTCCCAAGTGGATGAATTGGGGGATAACTCGTAAGTAGAACCTCTGTGGAGGGTCAGAAGCTTAAGTGGACCACTGGACCATCTACTGCGTTCTTCAGCGCGAAATTTCGGATGAAACCAAACGACGCGGTTTTTTTTTTTCGTTTTTTTTTCGTTTTTTTTTTTTTTTTTTTTGTGGGAGGGGTGAAATGTCACTCCCACGGGCATTGTTTGAACCCGTGCGGTGGTGTTTATGTAAGACACACCTTGCGGAGAGAAGGTGAGATAGTGTAGTTAGTCAAAGGAGCATAGGGGGTAGTGGAAAAGAGAGGCTGCAGCTGTTGGATTGGCGGCGGACGCTCTAGTAAGGATGAAACACACGAGAGGCTGTTTAGCCGCTCAACCGCTGCGGCTGTTTAGCCGTTTTTATAGAACACACTACTTTTAATGGAATTGCGCGCATTAGCGGTTAAGTAACTAATGCGCGCAATTCCTAGTAGTAGCCGTACGCGTCTGAAAGCACGCGACATCGTTTACCACTCCAGCCATCCCAATGGTTCTCAACCTCACGTCCGTGACCCCTTGGGAGGTCATAGAGTTTCAAAAGTGGGACCACGATTCGGAAACTAGTGGTTGTTTGTGGATGCACAGCGATTAACTTTAGTGATGAAGTGGTCTCATGGAGGCTCATGAACAGTAATACATAAGTGCGGAATACACGAAGAAACGTGCTGAGAACCACTCCGTCCACCCGATCTTGTCCCTTCCTCTTTCTGTGTTCTTGCAGCAACAGTTCTACTCACACATAGACGACTTTTTATCATCATCATCATCATCATCATCATTATTACAAGAAAATAAACTGTGCACGAGTAAAGATATACATGGCATATTCAGCAACGAAAGATATATTTGTATTAATTTGATAGCATGAATCACATTCACGTATAGATTTCTTTACAATTAAAGAAAACAAGTAATATGTATAAACATGTATCAATGTTGTATACCTAAATTTATGAATATTCGATTAACCACGAGTACGTTTTCAACAACACCAAATAATTACGAATTCAAGTTTTAATACGATTGCAAATGATTGCAAGCGTAATTTGAAGTGTCTTCACGCGCGTGCGTGCGCGTTTGCGCGTATTGCCACAGTCCTGTGCTTAGCAAAGCATTTGTTCAGGTGATGCTTAGGCAGTGAGGCTCTTTCTTCTTTATGGTGTTGTGTCTGATTGTAAGAAGGCAGACATGAGTCCCATGACATGAATTAAATGGAAAATACAAGTACACACGTCCATTTACATATGAATATACATATACACGTACATATACATATATATCCATATACATGCATACACACACACATTATACATATATATGTATGTATATACAGGTCTATATATATATACATACATATATATATATATATATATATATATATATATATATATATACATATATATATACATATACATATACATACATATGTATGTGTATATGTATGTATATATATATATATATATATATATATATATATATGTATATGTGTGTGTGTGTGTGTTGTGTGTGTGTGTGTGTGTGTGTGTGTGTGTGTGTGTGTGTGTGTGTGTGTGTGTGTGTGTGTGTGTGTGTGTGATTTTGTTTAACATCACAAACTTCCCCTTATCGGGAGGCTAGGACGGTGCCCCTTACAGTGGACTTTGTAGCGTAGCCATGTTGCGTTTCTCTACCCAAATATGAAGGCCAATTTTTCTCACTTTTTCCCATTATGCAGGCTTGCCACAAAAACTGACGATTATCCCCCTTTCATGCCTAGCGGGACTTTTCCCTTTGAACATTTTTAGAAGCTCTGCCAAGGGATTCGAACCCTGACCTGTGCGTATATAACCACAGGTCAGGGTTCGAATCCCTCGGCAGAGCTTCTAAAAATGTTCAATCAGCCTTTAACATAAACAATTTCCCCCTTCTTCTGACCAGGCAACTCAAACTTGATGTAATCGTTTTTTGTCCTTCCCCGATTGTTTGACTTATCTGTGATCCCTAGTCCCTTCGTTTAACTCCCGGCCTCCTTATTAGAGTCCGGGAATAGTGTACAGTCGCCACAACAAGGTTCCATCTTCGCGGGAACTATGATACATGGCTGAGGCGGCGAGTCTGACGTCATGAAATATACACGAATAAGGTCACAAATCATTTCTCTCCCGTTTTTCATGAGTAAAGCTCCTCCGCCTCCTACGATTAGTGATGCCAGATGAAGAAGCTTTTCCCAATGGCGCTGTGACATTACCTCCTCTTTCCCTCTTCCCCAACTCTCCCTCCCCCTCCTATCCTTCCCCTTCTCTCCCTCTCCCCCTCCCTCCACTCTCCTTCTCCTCCTACCCCTTCCCTCCCCCTTCCCTCCCCTTTCCTTCCTTCTTCTCCCCCCTCTCTCTCTCTCTCTCTTCCCCAACTCTCCCTCCCCCTCCTATCCTTGCCCTTCTCTCCCTCTCCCCCTCCCTCTTCTCCTTCTACCCCTTCCTATTCCCTTTCCTCCC
Source organism: Oratosquilla oratoria (assembly GCF_046742065.1). Classification (NCBI taxonomy): domain Eukaryota; kingdom Metazoa; phylum Arthropoda; class Malacostraca; order Stomatopoda; family Squillidae; genus Oratosquilla; species Oratosquilla oratoria. Next base: position 6,696,194 of record NC_134777.1, read on the forward strand.
CCTTCCCTCTCCTTTCCTCCCTTCTTCTCCCCCTCTCTCCGTCCTTTCTCCTCTTTCTCTCCTCCCCAACTCTCCCTCCCTTCCTATCCATGCCCTTCTCTCCCACTCCCCTCCCTCTACACTCCTTCTCCTCCTATCCCTCCCTACTCCCTTCCCTCCCCCTTCCCTCTCTCTTCTCACCGTCCCTTCTCCTTTCTCTCTCTCTCTCTCTCTCTCTCTCTCTCTCTCTCTCTCTCTCTCTCTCTCTAACCTCCCCTTTTCACAGTAGAACTATTACCTCCTCTCCTTTCCCTTTTCCTTCCGCTTCCCTTCTCTTTCCTCACTCCTCCAAGTTTCTTCCCCTTCTTCTTTCCCTTCTCTTTCCTTCATTTCTTTACCCTCTTACCCTAATTTTCTCTCCCTATCTTCTTCCACTTTCTATTTCCTCTCTCTCTCTCTCTCTCTCTCTCTCTCTCTCTCTCTCTCTCTCTCTCTCTCTCTCTCTCTCTCTCTCTCTCTCTCTCTCTCTCTCTGTCTCTTTCTCTCTCTCTGTCTCTCTCTCTCTCTCTCTCTCTCTCTCTCTCTCTCTCTCTCTCTCTCTCTCTCTCTCTCTCTCTCTCTCTCTCTTTTTCAAGTTTCTTCCCCTTCTTCTTTCCCTTTTCTTTCCTTCATTTCTTTACCCTCTTACCCTAATTTTCTCTCCCTATGATCTTCTACTTTTTATTTCCTCTCTCTCTCTTTCTCTCTCTCTCTCTCTCTCTCTCTCTCTCTCTCTCTCTCTCTCTCTCTCTCTCTCTCTATGTCTCTCTCTCTCTTCTATTCTTCTCCTGTCTCTGCTGTATCATACCCCATTTCCATTTTCTTCTCTACTTCCTTCCTCATTCCACTTTCTTGTTTCCCTTTTCCTTCTCCGTTTTTACCCTTTATCCTCTCCTCACTCCTTCTCTGAATTCTTCTCGCCTTTTCTCGCTCTTAATTTATTCTCTTTCCATTCTGCCTTCCTCCTATCTAACTCTTCTCTTTCCCCACCTTTCTTTAGACCCATCTTTTCCTATTTTGTTCTCCTTTTGTCTCGTCCCTTCCTTCCTTCCTTCCTTCCTTCTTTCTTTCCATCCTTACTTTCTTCCTTCCTTCCTTCCTTCCTTCTTTCTTCCCATCCTTACTTTCTTCCTTCCCTTCCTTCCTTCCTTCCTTCCTTCCTTCCTTCCCTTCCTTCCTTCCTTCCCTCCTTCCGTCCTTCCTTCCTTCCTTCCTTCCTTCTTTCCATCCTTACTTCTATCTTAGCCTCTCCTGTCCACCCCTCTTCCCCATTCTTCTCCTACACTCCCCTCTTTCCCTCTCACCCCTCCTCTCCTTCCTCTTCCCCAATCTACCCCTCCCTCCTTCAATCCTTTATTTCCATCTCCTCCTCCATCAACTCGACTTTTCATCTCCTTTCTATTTCTCCTCCTCCACATTCAACTCCTCCACCATTTTCTCCTCGTCTCTCCCTCTCTCTCCCTCCTCTCTTGTCATTGTCTCACCACTCTCCCTCATCCTCTCCCACTCCCTTCATCTCTTCCCTTCACTTCTCTATACGGAACTGCCAAGTGTAGGCCTTATGGTCTCTTGCTGTCTCCTTCATTCTTATGTTCTTATGTTCTCTATTCTCCATTTCCTTCCCACCCCTTCGCTCCCCTCCCCTTTTTCTCCCTCTCCCTCTTCTTCATCTATCTCTCCCCCTTCTCCTTCTAATTCCACCTTCTCCTTCCAATTCCCCCTCTCCTTCCAATTCCCCTCTTCTCCCCCCTCCCCCCCTTTCCTTCCCACTCCTTACCTCCCCTCACCCTTTTCTCCCTCTCACTCTTCTTCATCTATCTCTCCCCCTTCTCCTTCCCTCCCCCCTCTCCTTCCAATCCCCCCTTCCCCCCCTCCCCCCTCCCCCCTTTGCCTTCTTCACCAAACATTCATTCCAGAATGCCCAGGGGCGACACTTTACCGATGTTCTGTAAATCACAAGAGGGGTCTACGTGGAATAAGTATAGTCATTGTCAATTACAGAGGAATCTCGGAGGAGGGTAGAAGAAAATGGGAAGAAAAGGAAAGGGAGAATGGGAACCTCGAAGGAGGACAGAAGAAAACGGGAAGAAAAGGAAAGGGAGAATGGGAACCTCGGAGGAGGATAGAAGAAAACGGGAAGAAAAGGAAAAGGAGAAATGAGTAAAGAAGAGGAGGGTAGAAGAAAACGGGAAGAAAAGGAAAGGGAGAATAGGAACCTGGGAGAAGGATAGAAGAAAACGGGAAGAAAAGGGAAGGGAGAATAGGAACCTCGGAGGAGGGTAGAAGAAAACGGGAAGAAAAGGATATGGAGAATAGGAATCTTGGAGGAGGATAGAAGAAAACTGGAAGAAAAGGAAAGGGAGAATGGGAACCTCGGAGGAGAGTAGAAGAAAACGGGAAGAAAAGGAAAGGGAGAATAGGAATCTTGGAGGAGGGTAGAAGAAAACGGGAAGAAAAGGAAAAGGAGAATAGGAATCTCAGAGGAGGGTAGAAGAAAATGGAAAGAAAAGGAAAAGGAAAAATGAGTAACGAAGAGGAAGGTGGACGAAGAGATTACATAACGAAGGAGAATGAAGAAACGAAAAATATCTTGTCTATTTATATATTTATCCAATAATGTGATTTTTTTTTTATCTATTTTCATTGACTTCTTTCTTGTATTCTCGTTTACTGATTGGTCTATTTACTTATTTACTTATAATACAATTTATTTATTCATTTGTTTTATTCTTACTAACCTGTACATTAATTGATTTACCTATACATTTATCTATGTATCTACTTATTTGTTTGTATTAAATACATATATATATATGTGTGTGTGTGTATATACATAAATATATATACTGTATATATATATACATATATATATATATATATATATATGTATACATATATATATATGTATATATATACATATATATATATATACATATATATATATATGTATATATATATTTGTGTCATTTTGACAATTGGAAATAAACACTTGTCGGAAGACTAGCCTGCATAAAGGATTTGATGAAATACAGTACATACCTCGTACTACCCGAGTGCCCTCTGCAGAATGAGTAGTCCGTGAACTAATTCGTTCTGTTTTGGAGGGTCAAGGTAGTACGGTCCTCGCTTTATATGAAGCATTCCGCTCTGGCGGGGGTTCGAATCCCAACAGATGAGTTTATTTCATATATATATATATATTCATCGTAGAGGCATTATCAGAATAAAAGAGGAGGATGAGATGGAAGATAGATAAAGAGAAGAAAAAGAAGAGAAAAGTTGCAGTAGAAATTAAAGAAACTACATAATTCATATTATTCCAGATAACAAAATATATGTTAAGATGGGAGCAAAATAGATTCACATAGAGAAAACGTAATAGCAAACAAGGTACTCTTTACGGCAAAAATAAATTCAAGGATATATGGTTATGGTATGTTTAGGTATGCACACAAAAAACGATTAAAACACATATTCAAAGAAAAACACAGAAACAACACACACACACACACACACACACACACACACACACACACACACACACACACACACACACACACACACACACACACACAGGTTACCCAAACCTCACTGTAGGTCTCGTTCGTTCAAGAGTTCCTTCAACCAGCCGACCTCTATTGAATTAAATAGAAAAATTGTCTGGTATTAGCCAGGCCATGAATTTATAAGTTACGTTCTTTGTAATCTATGTCAATCAAATATTTTGAAGAAAGGAATTCCTATACAGAAGAAATTATACAAAGTCAAAATGGGATATCTTTTTGCAAAAGAAGATATTTTGTTACTTTCTCAGTTCAGTCATGGACACAGAAACACAAACATTACACACATGCAAACACAAACGTATTTAAACACACACATGCGTACACACACAAACACACACATACACACACGCATAAACACACACACACACACACACACACACACACACACACACACACACACACACACACACACACACACACACACGCACACACACACACAGAAACACAAACATAACACAAATACAAACACAAACACATGCAAACGCACACGCACACACACACACACACACACACACACACACACACACACACACACACACCGAAACGACAGAGAGGAAAAGAGAGAGAGAGAGAGAGAGAGAGAGAGAGAGAGAGAGAGAGAGAGAGAGAGAGAGAGAGAGAAAGAGAGTGAGAATGGTAGGATGAGGGAGAGAGAGGGAAAGAGAGAATTAATAAGTAACCTTTTCCAAACGGGTTTCATTACCTTAAAAGACAAAAAAAAAATATATTATAATTGTTTGAAGCCCATTTGTAACGCCGGTATTTCGTTACCTACGAAAAGAACTTCAGGTATCAAGAAGAAATGCTGACTACTATCAACGGTCGTACAAACCTTTAATAACAATTTTAGGGAAATATTTTCTATACGAAAAAATATGATTGGAGTTAGTTCGCTTCTTCTTCTCTTCGGTTCAATTACAGGTAGAATTCCTGAAGATGAAAAAAGTCTTTGTCTGGCAAAGTAATAACGTGGAAGAAACAAATGGCTTTTTCGTTTTCTCAATGAAAAAAACGATGACTGGGGAACCGCTAACGAAGTTTGAGTCCAGCACTATGATAAAAGTATATTATATACAAATAGACTCAAACGTAAATACATATGTACATACTTATACATATACTATA
>NC_134777.1:6703402-6720902 GCF_046742065.1 Oratosquilla oratoria
GATCCTCTCTTTCTCTTCCTCTTCCTCTCTCCCTTTATCCGTCACTCTCTTTCTCCCGCTCAACCGCAATCTCCACCTTCCCCCTCCACCTCGCTCCCTCTACTTTCCTTTCCTAGTCAACCTTCTAATATTTCCTTCTCTCTTCCTCTCTCTTCTTCTATGCCTCTCTCACCTTCTCTCCCTTCCTCTCCCGCATTCCCTCTCCCTCTTTCTCCCTCCCTCTCCCTCTATTTCTACCTGTTCCTCCCTCACTCTCCCTCTCTCACTTTTTTCTTTTCCGAGAAAAAGAAACGTCGTTACATTTCTCTTGAACATAAGAACATAAGAATGAAGGAGACTGCAAGAGACCATAAGGCCTACACTAGGCAGCTCCGTATCCATCACCACCTGTCATCCTCATCCATAAAGTTATCTAACCGTTTCTTAAAACAACTGATAGTTTCAGCGCTTACTACATGGTTACTAAGTCTATTCCATTCGTCGACCACCCTATTAGTAAACCAATTCTTGCCTATTTCCTTCTTAAATCTAAATTCGTCCAGTTTAAAACCATTACGCTGAAGGGTGTAATTGATCACGGGATAATCAGATCCTGCTGTCGGTCGAGTATTCGTCATTGAAATTCTTCTCTTTGTTGGCATTGTAGCCCATCTCGATGAACACTTAATACTCGAAAGCGCTCCCTCTTCTTTGCTATCAGCCGCGAAGACATTTCCTTCATCTTCCGAGAACGTCAAAGGACTAGACAAAAATGATATCACAAACTTAGTACACGCATTTCCTGTGCCATTATCAGGACAGTTCCATAGTTGATAAGTTCAGTCTCATTGGCTCACTGCAACATCGGTCCGTCCCGAAGGGGACAATAAAATATTTGCACCTCACCATGGTATTTCAATCCGGGTTGGAGAGCTTGTATGCATGTATGTATGTATGTATGTATGTATGTATGTATGTATGTATGTATGTATGTATGTATGTATGTATGTATGTATGTATGTATGTATGTATGTATGTATGTATGTATGTATGTATGCATGTATTATATATGTATGTATGAGTATATGTATGTATGTATGTTTATATGTATGTATGTCGTCGTCGTGGCTATCCCTCTCTCTTCAGGGGATGATGGTCTTCGTTCTGGTCTGAGTGCGGTTATTTGTGCACCCGAAGGTGGCTGATGAGACCAATTCGGGCTTTGAAGGATCTTCCGCATGTTGGGCACGTTGTTCCTTGCGGGAGATCTGGTTTCGGTTGGAGTTGCCTCTCCTTCCTCCTTCTTCGCCTTTCTTCCAACTCTTTACATCGGTTTGTTTCGAATGTTGTTGTTCCTTTGCGAATGGTGGACCTCCAGAAGTTTCGGTCTCTTGCATTTTCTTCCCAGTTGTTGAAGTCGATGTTACACTTTTTCATGTTGGCCTTCAACAGATCCTTGTATCTCTTCTTCTGTCGTCCTTTCTTCCGATTCCCTTCTTTCAGTTGCGGTTAGAAAATCTGTTTTGGTAAACGGTCGTCGGACATTCGAACAACATGCCCACTCCATCTCAGTTGACTTTTGATGATGCGAGCCTCAATGCTTGTTGCTTTGGCTGCTTTCAGGACGCTGACATTAGTTCTTCTGTCTTCCCAACTGATGTTCAGGATACTTCGTAGACATCTTTGATGAAACTTTTCCAACGTGTCCAGATGGCGATGGTACGTTGTCCAGGTTTCGGATGCGTACAGAAGTGTTGGGATGACTAGTGCGTTGTACACGGCCATTTTGGTGTAGGTTCTGATATCATGGTCTTGAAAGATTCTGTTACGGAGACGACCGAAGACAGTTCCAGCACACTTCAGTCGATGTTGAATCTCATCACTCAGGTCAAGAATTGATGACAGATGACTACCAAGATAAGGGAAATGATCCACGTTTTCGAGGGTTGTTTCTCCAAGCTTGATTGATGGTTCTCTTCTGGTTAGATCATTAGGAGATGGTTGATATAGTATCTGGGTCTTCTTGGAGTTGATGGTGAGACCAAGGGAGATGTATGCTTTGTTGAAGGCATTCAGGATCCGTTGAAGGTCCTCCTCTGAAAGGGCTGCAATGCTGTTGTCGTCTGCATATTGGAACTCAATCGGGGAGCAGAAGGATGTCTTGGTTTTGGACTTGAGACGGGCAAGATTGAACAGTTTCCCCTGGGTTCGATAGACAGTTTCTATTCCTGATGGGGGATCATCTTTAATGATGTGCAGGATGGTGGCAATAAAGATGATAAACAATGTTGGGGCGATTACACACCCTTGTTTTACTCCCGTATTTACTTGGAAAGGATCAGTTGTTCCGTTATTGACCAATACAATTGCAAACATGCCATAATGGAGTCTTAGGATGCGAATGTAATTTGGAGGGCATCCACAGGTGGAGAGAGTATTCCAAAGAAGTTCTCTTGACACACAGTCAAACGCCTTGGTGAGATCAATGAAGGCTATGTACAATGGTTGGTACTGTTCACGGCATTTTTCTTGGAGTTGACGCAAGGTGAAAATCATATCAGTTGTTCCCCGAGCCGGTCTAAAACCTGTTTGAGTCTCTGGAAGGATTTTCTCAGCCAGAGGTTTTAAGCGGTTGTTCATAATCCTAGCAAGTACCTTACCAGCAGTTGCCAACGGATCAACGGAAACGGATCAAGTAGGGGATAGCCTATTGTATGTATGTATGTATGTATGTATGTATGTATGTATGTATGTATGTATGTATGTATGTATGTACGTACGTATGTATGTATGTATACATCTATTCATCTATCTATATATCTATCTACCCATGTATATATGTGTGTATGTATGTATGTATGTATGTATGTATTCATCTATCTGTCTATCTATCTATCTATCTATCTATCTATCTATCTATCTATCTATCTATCTATCATCTTTCACTCTCTTCCCACTTCTTGTTCACAAAGAGTTGATAACTGTCCCTTACCCTCTCCTTCCCCCTTTACATTAGCATAGAAGCAGACACACATTCACACAATACCTACAATGGTCCACCGTTTCTTCCCGAGGAGATCTACTGTATAGAAGATCACCGAGGACCATCTAGAACAATTTGGTGATGACAAAATGTATGTCTGTGTCATCTATTTCTTAACAAAATGAAAAATTATAAACAAGATTCTTCATCAGTAAGTTGCTTGGAAGGAGGAGGAGGAGGAGGAGGAGGAGGAGGAGGAGGAAGAGGAGGAGGAGGAGGATGGAGGAGAAGAAGAAGAAGAAGAAGAAGAAGAAGAAGAAGAAGAAGAAGAAGAAGAAGAAGAAGAAGAAGAAGAAGAAGAAGAAGAAGAAGAAGAAGAAGAAGAAGAAGAAGAAGAAGAAGAACGTGAAGAACGTGAAGAACGTGAAGAACGCGAAGAACGCGAAGAAGAAGAAGAAGAAGAAGAAGAAGAAGAAGAAGAAGAAGAAGAAGAAGAAGAAGAAGAAGAAGAAGAAGAAGAAGAACGCGAAGAAGAAGAAGAAGAACGCGAAGAAGAAGAAGATAGAAGAAGAAGAAGAAGAAGAAGAAGAAGAAGAAGAAGAAGAAGAAGAAGAAGAAGAAGAAGAAGAAGAAGAAGAAGAAGAAGAAGAAGAAGAAGAAGAAGAAGAAGAAGAAGAAGAAGAAGAAGAAGAAGAAGAAGAAGAAGAAGAAGAAGAAGAAGAAGAAGAAGAAGAAGAAGAAGAAGAAGAAGAAGAAGAAGAAGAAGAAGAAGAAGAAGAAGAAGAAGAAGAAGAAGAAGAAGAAGAAGAAGAAGAAGAAGAAGAAGAAGAAGAAGAAGAAGAAGGCGAAGAAGAAGAAGAAGAAGAAGAAGAAGAAGAAGAAGAAGAAGAAGAAGAAGAAGAAGAAGAAGAAGAAGAAGAAGAAGAAGAAGAAGAAGAAGAAGAAGAAGAAGAAGAAGAAGAAGAAGAAGAAGAAGAAGAAGAAGAAGAAGAAGAAGAAGAAGAAGAAGAAGAGAAGAAGAAGAAGAAGAAGAGAAGAAGAGAAGAAGAAGAAGAAGAAGAAGAAGAAGAAGAAGAAGAAGAAGAAGAAGAAGAAGAAGAAGAAGAAGAAGAAGAAGAAGAAGAAGAAGAAGAAGAAGAAGAAGAAGAAGAAGAAGAAGAAGAAGAAGAAGAAGAAGGCTCAAAAGGTTAATTAGCAAAGGTGCGCTAAATGAAGGCCGAGTTCGTAAAAAGGAGTAAGCCAATTAGCGACTTCGCGAAGGGAAAAAATGGTAAAGGGAGGGAAGCAACGAGGGAATGGTGAAGGGGACATTGAAGGAGGTAGTGAAGGAGAGAAAGAAGAGGAAAGAGAAGGAATGAATGGGAGAGAGTGGGAAGGAGGAAAGAAGAGGAGGAAGGGAGAGAGGAGGAGGAAATGTAAGGGAGTGGGATGAAAGGAAAGGAGAGAAGGGACAAGGAAGAGAGGTAAGGAGGTAGGGGGGAGGGGAGGAAGGAAGAAGGGAGGGATAGGGGGAGGGAGGGAGAGAACAAAAGAGAAATGTAGAAATATAGAAGGGGGAAGGAGGAAAGGAAGGAGAGGGGGAGTGAGAGGGAGAGGAATGGAGTTGAAATGGAAAGGAATGAAGGGAGATGGAGGTGAGAGGAAAGGAGGAAAGGTCGCAGGGAGGGGAAAGAGAAAGAGAGGGAGAGAAGGAAGGAGGGAGAGGAGGAGGAAGGGAGAGAAGGAGTGGACGCAGAAAGGGTTAGATATGGTACCCGACTGCGACCCGATTTTCAGTGGGGATGAGGGAAGTAAACTATTTAACATCAGCATTGGTAAGGTAGAAATAGTCAGATTGATAGACTTAAAGTTACAGAATCCCCAAGTCCGGGAGATTTTTTTTTTCCGAGTGTTTACAGAGTGTGAATTTGAAATCTGCGACCAGTTAACGGAAATATCTAATGAGTCGGTAGACACTTGTTTTGTGCCTATTGTTTGGGGTCAGGCAAACGTTGTTCTTGTACAGGGAGATAAATCGTCTATATGCAACTACAGGCCAATCAGTTTGACATCAGTTATAGGTAAAATGCTTGAATCAATATTAGCTAAGAGAGTGAGAGACCACAACGTGAGACATCATTTGATTCGTGACTCACAGCCTAGATTCACCAAGGGTAAGTCATGTGTAACTCTTCCATCTTTTTACACTAATGTCTACAAGGCGTCAGATAACAATGATAATCACGATGTTATCTACCTCGACTTAAGCAAAGCGTTCGACAAGGTGCCCTACCTGAGACTGCTACATAAAATCAAAGCCCACGACATAGGAGGAAAAGGGGTTTGAATGGATTAGAGATCGGATCAGCGACAGAAAACAGCGGGTCACCATAATCGGTGTAAAATCCAAATGGGGGAACTGTTTCTAGTGGAGTTCCCCAGGGTTTGGTTTTGGGTCCCTTATTGTTTATAATGAAGGAAGGAAGGAAGGAGGAAGGGGGAGGGAAGAGAGAGGCAAAGAGAAAAGTGTACGAGAAGGGAAGGAAAAAGGGAAAAGAGGAGGGAAGAATGGAGGGAGGAAGGGAAGGACAGAGGGAAAGATAGAATGAAGGAAGAAGGGGAAGGAAAAAGAAAGGTAGGAGGGAAGACGGAGGCAAGGAACAAGGGACAGAGGGAAGGAGGGATGGAAGAAGGGATGCATGTAGGGAGGGTGGAAGGGAGGGGCGATGTGGGTAGGAGAAAGGTATTGATGGAATGTGTGCGTCTGGGGGAACTGGTTGAAAGGAAAGAAGAACACGGAATGGTGGAATTGGAGTACGAATAGCTGAGAGAGAGATTCACACACGAACACACAAACATATACATAAACACACATAAACACACACACACACACACACACACACACACACACACACACACACACACACACACACACACACACACACACACACACACACACACACACACACACACACACACACAGATAGATAGATAGATAGAGAGAGAGAGAGTAAGACAAAAATACACATCACCACCACAAAAACACACAAATGCAAACACAAACATGGTCACAGTCCCACAGGGCTGTGCCAGCCCTTGAAGCGTGACTGATGATGCTTTGAGCTCGTCTAAACACAAATGCTCCCCCCACCTGCGTGAGCGTCTGCGTTAGCCTGCTCCACCTGACATGACATATATATATATATATAGATATATATATATATATATATATATATATATATATATATATATATATATATATACATATATGTGTATACATATATACAGACATATATATTTCTTTTTATCGGGTTACATTTCCTTTTCCATTTTGATTACCACTTTATTTTTACCGAGTGACATTTTCTTTCATTTTGACTACCGCTTTATTTTTTTTATTTTTCATTTTTTTTTTTTCTAACCGGGTGACATTTTCTTTTATTTTGAGTACAGTATCTTTTTTTTTTTTTTTTTTTTACCGAGTGACATTTTCTCTTTCATTTTGACAACCGCCATTTTTTTTTACCTCCATGGCACATCGTCTGTATCCCTTTCTTAATCCTTTGTACAGTGAGTGGAAGCTTTCTTAATATTCCGACTGCAACCGACCTATCTTATTCATCTCTCTGAGTAGTTACGAATGTGGCTGTGGGTGTGAGTTTGAAAGTAGGGATGTGGGTGGGGCTTGTGGATGTTGATTTGGGTGTGTGTAGGAATATGCTTGTGGGTGTGGATGCAAGTGTGGATGTGGGTTGGGGTGGGAGTAGGTAGGAATACATGTATGTATGTATGTATATATGTATATGCTGTTTCCGTATGGTCACCGAATCTCAAAGACATTGACAGACTGGAAAAAGTACAACGGCGAGCCACAAAACTGATTCCAAATATCAAAAATAAATCATACGAAAATCGTATGAATCGAAAATGAATCTGTTTTCCCTAAAAAAGCGTAGACTCAGAGGTGACTTGATACAGGTCTTTAAGATTTTAAAGGGAATTGACAACATCAAAAGTGACAAAATATTCACATTGAATGAGAATCAGACAAGAAACAATGGTCTCAAACTGTCCGGAAATAGATTCAATTTGGAAGTAGGTAGAAACAACTTTGCCAACCGTGTAGTTGATGAATGGAATAAACTTCCTGCACAGGTAGTGCAATGTAGTTCAGTTCGAAGCTTTAAGAATCATTTAGATAAACACCTAAGTAAGATGCTGTAATGATTATAATTTATGTTATATTATTTGTTTTTGTTTTGTTATAATTTGTCTGTCTGATTTTCATTTATTATTAGTTATATGTCAATTTATTATCATTTACTATTTACCTGTTTGTTTATTATTTTAACTATACCTATGCATTTATTTATGTATTTTATTTGTTATTTACATTATTATAGTTTTTATTTATTATTTTATTATTAATATGATTTTTTTTTTTTTTGCATCCGACCTAGATATGGACCAAAAGGTCTCCTGTCGGCATGCTCCGCCTTTGTAATCCTTTGTAAAATGAATGTATTTGTGCATATATGTACGTATGTATGTATGAATGAGTTTATGTATATATGTATGTGTGCATGAATGTATCTATATATGTATGTGTGTGTGCATGAATGTATGTATATATGTATATGTGTGTGCATGTATGTATGTACGTACGTACGTATGTATGTATGTATACAAGAATGTATGTATATATGTATGTGTGTGTGCATGTATGCACGTATGTATGTATGTATGTATGTATGTATGTATGTATGTATGTATGTATGTATGTATGCATGTATGTATGTATGTGTGTATGTGTGTATTTATGTATGTATGTATGTATGTATGTATGTATGTATATATGTATGAGTGTATATATGTATGTGTGCCTAAATGTATGTATATATGTATGTGTGCGTGTATGTATGTATGTATGTATCCATGTATGTATGGATGTACGTATGTATGTATGCATGTATATATGTATATATACATATATATATATATATATATATATATATATATATATGTGTGTGTGTGTGTGTGTGTGTGTGTGTGTGTGTGTGTGTGTGTGTGTGTGTGTGTGTATGTATATATGTATACACTTACCTATGTATTTGTAATTCATCATGAGTACCTGAACATGATTTCAGAAATATCTATATGACAAGACACGTGTATGCCTCATAGTAATGAATATATGATCACAAACTTAATACATTTCGGACCCGCGCCTGTATGACTACAAACATGACTCCGCATCTGATAAGCAACTGACCATTTGTTTATCTTCAGACCACAGACAGGTTGTTAGTCGCGGACTGGGAGTGGGAGTGGGGGGAGGGGGGAGTGCTGGGAGAGTAAAGGAGTAGGAGAGGAGTGGAAGGGGGAATAGAGGAGTAGTACAGGGGGAGTGCTGGGAGTAGGAGAGAGGGGAATGTGGGGAAGTAGAGGAGAAGAAGAGGTGTAATGGAGGAGTAGAGGAGGAGGAGGAGGAGGAGAAGGAGGAAGAGGAGGAGGAAGGAGGAGGAGAAGGAGGAGGAGAAGGAGGAGAAGGAGGAGGAGGAGGAGGAGGAGGAGGAGGAGGAGGAGGAGGAGGAGAAGGAGGAGGAACTGAAAGAGGAAGTGGAAGAGGAAGTGGAAGAAGAAGGGGAAGAAGAAGGGGAAGAGGAGGAGGAGAAGGAACTAAAGGAGGAAGTGGAAGAAGAAGGGGAAGAGGAAGAGGAGGAGGAGGAAGAAGGGGTAGAGGAGACAAGGATAAAGAACTAGAAAGGTGGAAAGAAAGAAAAAGGAGGAGGAGAAGGAGTGTGGTAGGGATGGAAGGAGTGGAGGAGAAAGAAAAGACGAAGGAGATGGAGGAGAAGGAGAAACAATTGTAAGAGTAAGAGAGAATCGTATGAGAGGTACAAAGAAAAGAGAAGAGAAGTAAAGCACAAGATAAAGGAGGCAAAGAGGAGAGCAGATGTGAAATGGGGTAAGAGTATGACAGAAAGTTTTGGAAATAATAAAAAGATGTTTTGGAAAGAAATTAAGAGAGGAAGAGGAGGCGAATCAAGTAGAGAAGAAAAGGTAAAAGGTGTAGATGGAGAGGAGGGGAAGGAGGAGAGTAGGACGAAGGAGATAAGGATGAAAGAGATAAGGATGAAGGGAGGGAGGAGGAGGAGGAGGAGAGGTATGAGGAGCGGTAGGAGGAAGAGAAGGAAGTTGAGGAGGAGGAGCAAATGGAGGTGGAGGAGTTAGGGGAGAAGGCGGAGGAAAGAGAGGAGGGGGGAGGAGAAGGAGGAGGAGGGAGAAGGGGAGGAAGAGGAATGGAAGTAGGAGGAAGAAGAGAAAGTAGAGAAGAAGAAAAGGGAGGAAGAGGAAGGGGAGTCGAAGATAAGGAGAGAGGAGAGGAAAGTGGAGGAAAGGGAGAAAGGGTAGGGAGAGGAAGGGGAGGAGAAGATGATGGAAGAAGGGGAGGGAGAAAAAGAAGAGGTGAAGAAGGAAAAGTGATGATAAAAGTGATGGTGATGGTGATGATGATGATGATGATGATGATGATGATGATGATGATGATGATGATGATGATGATGATGATGATGATGATGATGATGATGATGATGATGATGATGATGATGGTAGTAGTGGTGGTGGTGATGATGATGATGATGATGATGATGATGATGATGATGATGATGATGATGATGATGATGATGATGATGATGATGATGATGATGATGATGATGATGATGATGATGATGACGACGACGACGACGATGACAACGACGACGACAACGACGATAGCAATAATGACGATGGTGGTGATGGTGATAGTAATGGTGGCGTTCATGGTGATGACGACGATAACAATGATGGTGGCGATGGTGGTGAGGACGTTGGTAATAATAGTGATGACAGTAGTGACGATGGTTGTGGTGGTGATGATGATAATGGTCGTGGTGATGAGGGATGTAGGTAATGATAGTGAGGGTGATGACGATGAAGGTGGTGGTGGTGATGGTGGTTGTGGTGAAACTGATGTGGTGATTGTGAGAATAAAAACGATCGAATGCGAGATTATGCATTCATTTGTTTCTTGGGACAACGAATACATGGCAGGAGTGCGGGTTGGAAGGGGAGGGGGTAGAAGATGTTGGAGAATAAGGAGGAGGAGAAGGAGGAGGAAGAGAAGGAAAGGAGGAGAAGAAGGAGACAGTGAAGAACAAGGAGGAGGAGGAGAAGGAGGAAGAGGAGAAGGAGGAAGAGGAGAAGGAGGAGAAGGAAGAGACGGAGAAGGAGGTTGAGGAAAAGAGAAGGAGGAGACTGTGAAAGAAGAGGAGGAGGGGGAGCAGGAGGAGGAGGAGAAGGAGAATAAGGAGGAGGAGAAGGAAGAGGAAGAGAAGGAAAGGAGGAGAAGAAGGAGACAGTGAAGAACAAGGAGGAGGAGGAGAAGGAGGAAGAGGAGAAGAAAGAGAAGGAAGAGACGGAGAAGGAGGTTGAGGAAGAGAGGAGAAGAAAGAGACAGTGAAGGAGAAGAAGGAAAAGGAAGAGAAGGAGAATAAAGAGGAGGAAGAGGAGGAGAAGGAGGAGGAAGAGAGGGAGAGGAGGAGAGGAGGGGGAGATGGAGACAGTGAAGAACAAGGAGAAGGAGGAGGAGGAAGAGGAGAAGGAAGAGACTGAGAAGGAGGTAGAGGAGGAGAGGAGGGGAAGGAGACCCTAAAGGAGAAGAAGGAGGAGGAGGAGGAGGAGGAGGAACAGGAAAATCTGGAGAAATATGAGAAAAATGAGAAGAAAGCGAAGGAGAAGGATGAGGAGGAAAAAGGGAGAAGGTAGAGGGACGGGGACGAGAGAAAAAATGAGAAAAAGCAAGAAGGGGAAAAGAGGACTTTTCGAAAAAGTAGGAAAGAGGAGGAGTGAGAAGGAGGAAGGAAGAGAAGTACGGAGGAGGAGGAGGAGGGAGAAGAAAGGAGAATCCCAAGTTTGTCCAGCAAAGGGTGAGAAACTTTGAAGAAAGTAGTTCTTTGGCGTTGGAATCACTGGAGAGGAGGTTCTTCGGTTAAGTTAGATCAGTCTTTCCCAACCTTTTCCGACCATAGCACCCCCTGTTGTCATGTCCAAGCATTCCAGCACCCCAATCTTGTTATCAGAAGGATAAAAGAAAGTGAAGTGTACTGATTGATGATTTATTTTCTTGATACCTTAGAACTGAAACAAATTGATAATATTGTTTGTAGAAGAAATAAGAACACCCTAGAAAAATAAAATAGCATGGAGAAAGTCAAATATGCACAAGTAGGTAATCAGTGATTCATATATCAATGTGATTTTTGTGTGAACCACTTCCCAGCAACCCCTGTGATTGATTTCAGCACCCCGAGGGGGTGCTAACACCCCAGGTTGGGAAACGCTGAGTTTGATTGATAAAGAAAGAGGTTACTGGTGAAGGTGTTCCTCGGGTGGGGAGAATGTTGGCGAAGGTTGTCACTTGATGAGGTAATGTTGGAGATTCTCTCCCACAAAGATGTTGGAGAGCTTGAAGCCAAAAACTTGATTTTCTCTTTCTTTTCCTGGCTATCGCTGGATGCCTTTATTCAATTAAAGGAATAAATTCGGGACAGACTGAGGCCTCGGTGGACTGAGGCCACGTGTAGGTCCACAGTCTTCCTCTCATCTTAGAAGAACAGTTTCGTTTAATAAGCATAACCGGGTCGGAAATATTTACCTTTTCGCTATGGTGACAGTCTCCACAGATTTCATTCTGGTTTACGCCAAATGATTTATCTTTTTTTTTTTCGCTTGGCATACGCCTTCATATCAAAGGTGTTAAGGTTAGGGCTACGTTGGCTGCGATAAGCTGGGTTGGGCTCCACTGGGCTCCGCTGAGATGCGTTGGATTATATTGGGCTGTGTTGGACTGCGACAGGCTGCGCTGAAGCGCTTTGGCCTGCATTGGCTACATTGGGTTGCACTGAGTTACGTTAGGCTCTTTGAGCTGTCCTGGGCTGCACTGGGATACATTAGACTGAGCTGAGCTGCGTTGGGCTCCGTTGGGCTACGCTGGGCTGCGTTGGCCTGTCGTGCTACGGTGTGCTTTGTTGAACTGCTTTGGGCCGTGTCGGGCTGTGTTGGATTGTGCTGAGTTGCCATGGCTGTGCCGGGCTTTGTCGAGTTATTTTAGATTGTTTTGGGTTGGGCTGTGTTGGGCTATGTTGGGCTATGTTGGGCTATATTGGGCTGTGTTAGGCTGTGTTGGGTTGTGCTGAGTTGCTATAGCCGTGTTGGGCTCTGTCGAATTATTTCAGATTATTTTGGGGATGTGCTGGGCTATGTTGGGCTTTGTTGACTGTTTCAGGCTGTGTTGGGCTGTATTGGGTTTTGATGTTTCATGTACTTTTGCGTTGTTGTGATGTGTTTTGTCATGACGTGCCGTGTTGCGTTGAGCTGTGCTATGTTGTGTTCTTTTATGCTCGTTGGGCTGTGGTGATTAGGGTTGATTGGGTTGGTTAGGTTAGGTTAAATTAAGTCTGGTCAGGTCAAGTTAATTCAGGTTTGGTTAGTTTAGATTAGGTTAGATTTGAGTTGGTTTGGGTTGGATTGGGTTGAGTTGGGTTGGGTTTATTGGGTTGGGTTGGGTTGGGTTGGGTTGGGTTGGGTTGGGTTGGGTTGGGTTGGGTTGGGTTGGGTTGGGTTGGGTTGGGTTGGGTTGGGTTGGGTTGGGTTGGGTTGGGCTGGGCTGGGCTGAGCTGGGCTTGGCTGGGCTTGGTTTGGCTGGGCTGGGCTGGGCTGGGTTGGGCTGTGTTGGGTTAGGCTGGGTTGAGTTTGGTTGGATTAGGTTTGGAAGGGTTGTGTTGGATTGGGTGGATTAGTTTGGCTTGGGTTGGGTTAGGTTGGGTTGGGTTGGGTTGGGCTGGGCTGGGCTGGGTTGGGCTGGGTTGGGCTGGGCTGGGCTGGGTTGGGTTGGGCTGGGCTGGGCTGGGTTGGGTTGGGTTGGGCTGGGTTGGGCTGGGTTGGGTTGGGTTGAGTTGGGTTGGGTTGGGCTGGGTTGGGTTGGATTGGGTTAGGTTGCGTTGGGCTGGGCTGAGTTGGGTTGGGTTGGGTTGGGTTGAGTTGTGTTGTGTTGTGTTGTGTTGTGTTGTGTTGTGTTGTGTTGTGTTGTGTTGTGTTGTGTTGTGTTGTGTTGGATTGGGTTGTGCTGTCGCGTTGTATTGTGTTGTGTTGTGTCAGGCTGGGCTGAGTTGGGTTCAGTGGTTGGATAGGTTAGGTTGAATTAGGTAAGGTTAAGTTGGGTTAAGTTAGACTAGATTAGGTTAGGTTAGATTAGGTTAGGTTAGGTTAGATTAAGTTAGGTTAAGTTAGGTTACATGGCTATGACGAAATGGTGTAAAAAAAAACAATAAGTATATTGCGTTTATTGTAAATAGCAGTATAGAAAGCAGAATATCATCACGATACAAAAAGAATATGACATGACGTCAAATATGATTGTCAACAAGTCACAGTAACTTAGACATGCCACAGGGGATGAAAGGAGTGACGTGACATGTGACAAGTAACAGTAACATGTAGCAAAATTAATTACGTCGTGACAAGAGAAAGGTCTCCCAATGTGACGTGCACAAGGAGTGATGACGTGAGACCAAAATGTAAAGACATAACGTGAGAACGGAGGGATGATATGACGTAAGGAAGTTGTGTCGACATGACGTAGATGGGGTGCCGACACAGAGTCAAAACAAAACGACGACTTAACTATGAGAACGCGGAGACGACGCAACAGCAATACGATGTAACGACGTATCGTAAAAGAAAATCGACAAAACGAATCCAGAAAGACGACATGACGTAAAACCGGAATGATGACATGGCATGGAAAACGTAGTATTTAAAGATTTAGTATATGGAATTGGTCTACGTGCAGGGAGACGGGGGCTAATGAACGACGAGATATTGTCTATCAGAAATCAAAAATCGTAGGAAGTCTGATGACATGACGTCATATCGACTTCGGCAATGTTGACATTGTGTCTGGGAAGTGGAGCTGGGAGACGGGAGGGGAAGAGGGATGGGAAAGTTGGAACAGTGGAGGAAGCAAGTGTGGGAAAGAAAACGGAGGGAAAGCACAGCCGGGAAGCTGAGGCCGCGGGAGGAGTGTGGGATCGCAAAGGATTCAAAGGGATTAATCGTTTAAACCCGGTGTTTTTTGTCAGGTGATTTTACCCAGCTGAGGCGGGTCACGATCAAATGAGTTGTCTTTCAGGTCGGTGTTCACTTCCTTAGCTGTATCAAATGGCCTGTCATTTGACGGAATATAACCCAGAGACGAAATAACCGCTTCGACGTTGTGGAGTAATATAGACTCCATCGAGAAGGTTCTAGGCGATAAGATTAGGTTTATCGGTGACATAATGGGATCTACCTAAACAGTGGCACAGCGTCACAAGTAACGAACATGTATAACGTTATCGGTGATGTAATGGGATCTACCTAAACAGTGGCACAGCGTCACAAGTAACGGACATGTATAACGATGCCTTACTTAACCTGACAGATGCACATGACATCAATATACAGTTACAGTGACCTGTATATGAACTCACCGAATGGGTGACAAAAGAACCAATCCCTTCAATACAGCTGCATCCTGTTCCGATGATCAATCTTCTGTAACCAAGAGGTTCAGAACCCTGTTTATAAAGGATTACAAAGGCGTAGCATGCCGACAGGAGACCTTTTGGTCCATAACTAGGTCGGATGCGAAAAAAATTAATGATGATAAATAAATAAATAAAAACACAATAATATAAACAATAATAAAATAGATAAAAAAAATGCATAGGCATTGTTAAATAAACAAACAAGTAAATAGTAAATAATAATAAATTGACATATAACTAATAATAAATGTGAATCAAGCAATTAATGATAAATAAACAGAGAGTTTGGAAATTGGTATGTTATAACACATTTGTAAAAGTTCATTATAAACCCACTATTGGAGAAATAATAACGGAAAATACAGGGAAACTGTATATTTCGACTACAGATAGTAGTCGAAATATACAGTTTCCCTGTATTTTCCGTTATTATTTCTCCGATAGTGGGTTTATAGTAAAACAGAGAAATGATAACAAAACAAATAAGGGGTTTTCGATCCATCAAGACCTCTTCCAGGCCAGAGGCTGACCCCTCGGTCGCATACAAAATTATATACAAAGTCTGTTACCCTCCTGATCTGGTATATTTCACGTGTTATAACAGCCTGTCATTAACGGGGCTACATTGATTGGCCTATTGCGGCTGTTCACACTTAGGCTACAGAAAGGGGATTAGTGGGACTGAATAAAATCGCCTGGTGGAGAGCAAAGTGAAAAAATAACAAGGATTCATCAATAACAGAAAACAAAATAATAAAAATAACAAGGGTATAGAGGGCCAAACTAATACGGTTAATTTAGGGTATGGGTTCATGTTAAAGCTTGCATGACCAATATACAGTGTATTTCGATTTTCCAGTAACTAGCGATGATTTAGTGATACCCATAACAGTGATCTCAAAAGTTCGAATGACGTGATAACATTGAGTGACGTCATACCATTTAGTGACGTCATACCATTTAGTGACTATCAAGTTTGAGTGACGTCATAACATATAATGATGTCATAGGCTTGAATGACATCATGGGCTTGAGGGACGCCATGAAAGGTAAATTGTGATATCAGGTAATGAAACAATGATGTCATAAGGCGAGTAGAGTGACGTGGTCGTATCGTCAACAGAACTGAAGCCTCTGATAAGTGACATAAGTTGAAGGAATGGTGGGTCAGCTGCAACGGCTACGAGGAGTTGTTGCAGCTGCGGGAGTCTGCGGCTTTTGCGGGCGAAGTATTATCTCCCAATCGCTCGTCCAACCGCAGGGTAACTGAGACGTTGATCGCGCACACACACACACACACACACACACACACACACACACACACACACACACACACACACACACACACACACACACACACACACACACACACACACACACACAGATCGGCTAATAAGGAGCTCTGAGCTCACTGCCGTAGGGTGGTGTCTGGCTGTCTCGACAGACTGCAGCAGATCCGAAGTGAATACACGCACGCACGCACACACACACACACACGCACACATACACACACACACACACACACACACACACACACACACACACACACACACACACACATACAAACACACGCTCGCACGCACACACACACACACACAAACACATACACATACACACACACACACACACACACACACACACACGCTCGCACGCACACACACACGCAAACACACAGATACACACACACACACACACACACACACACACACACACACACACACACACACACACACACACACACATTCACACACGCAGTGGTAAAGTTCCTAGCTGGCACTACGGCAGTCCGGGTTCGAATTTCAGTATCGCTGCGCTGTGAGTCGTTACTCCAGCTCTTGTGGCCAGGGAGCTAGGTGTGTGTGCGCGCGCGCGCGTAAAAGGTCACAGCGTGTAAAAGGTCGAGCAAAATTGAACTAGAACGTATGACTTCGGAAAAGAGCTTGGGTAGGATGGACCGAAATACCAGGAGGAAAAAATAATAATGTTAATAGTAAAAAGATGAAGAAAGACAAAAAAAAAAAAAAAAACGAAAATCAAATTATAGCAAAGGATTCTATTGATAAATCAAAATGAAAGTTACTGAAAGGACTATGTAGCAAAAAAAAAAAAAAAAAAAAAAGCACGACTGGACTATCAGGGCCTAGGATACACTTGCTTTGTTCTCCGTCTATTCATATGAGCAAGTATTTGTAACATGATTTTTCGTGAACCCCCCTCCCTCCCACTCCATGGGTAGTGTCATCAACACAAGTCATCTCATAGACAGGCTCAGCAAGCAAGCAAGCAAGCAGGCTGACAGTTGTACCGATATTCCTCTAGTTGTGTACACAGAACATCGAAACCAAAAAAATTTCCTTGGACAGGAACTAGAAAGACTTTGTAGCTATCAGGACTGAACCGTACGTAACTAGCGCTTAGTGAAATGGATAAACCAGAAACGTACACACAAGAATAAGCAAGACGACAGCAAAAGAGGAACCAGGACCTGGCAGACACTTCCAGGGACAGCGATTGGGCAACAAAGGAGTAGAGCGGGCGACAGAGCAAGTAATAAAACGCTCGGGTGAGTAAGAGAGCTACAACACAAGCAACCCAGCGAAGGAGCAGGGGGTAGAGTTTGCAGCAACAACGGATTTGATTAGGTCGTAATGTCGCTCCAGGTCGTGAAAACCCAGTTTGGCGACAGACGGAATACAAAACAGACAATCGAAGACATAAAAATTTTGTTTGCCCGGGCATTTGCACTCTTGAATTTCTTTCCATAATTCCGTTTCTATGTCTACTAATTAATACTTGAACAACATATATCTCTCCCTAGCGTGGTTCAAGCGTTCTATGTTCTCCCAAAGTCAACGGATATACACAGGGACGACTTCAGGAACGAAAACGTATAAGCAGAAAACACGAAAAGTACAACGCTCAGGCACTCAGC
>NC_134777.1:6723402-6728402 GCF_046742065.1 Oratosquilla oratoria
CTTCTACTCCTTAGCGTCGACAAAGGTTGTGGTTTGGTAGAAGAGGGAGAGATTGTGAAGGAACAAAGGTGGAGAAAATGAGGGGCACAGGACGCTCAGGGGGGAAGTCATCACGTTGTTTGTTCGATTTCGGTTCTGGGCGAAAGGATGGAAGAAAACGGACGCGATTCAAACGACGAATGTCGTTTCGTTCGGAGGACGCGTAATTGGAGATGGGGTGGGTCACGTTGCCTTGGGCGACACGGAGGGGGTGGTTGGGTTCGAAGTGGGCAGAGAGGATCAAAAGAATGGCTATACGGGACATTGCTGTTGACGTCTACGTCTGCTGGAGGCGGTGACATAGATCTGTTTATTACAAAGGATTACAAAGGCGGAGCATGCCGACAGGAGACATTTTGGTCCATAACTAGGTCGGATGCGAAAAAAATATAATAATGATGAATAGATAAATAAATAAATAAATAAATAAATAAATAAATAAATAGATAAATAAATTAGACAATTAATAAATAAATAAAAAACTTAGATAAGTAAATAAATAAATTAAAAATAAATGAATGAATAAATAAATATATAAAGATATTAATGACAATATAAATAATAATAATAGCGATTAGTAATCTTTGGGTAACTTACCTTCGTTTTCTTTTTGCTCTGATTATTTTTCTTTTTTTACCGTTGACTATAAGGTTTCGGATGTTAATCAATTACGCCGTTTACCTATATTGTTATTAAGAGAGTGGTTTCTATGCCTTTATTTTTTGGCTACCTCCCTTACAGGGGGGAAGGAGCCTTTGGTATATATATGTATATATGTATGTATGTATGTATGTATGTATGTATGTATGTATGTATGTATGTATGTACGTATGTTTGTATGTATGTATGTATGTATGTATGTATGTATGTATGTATGTATGTATGTATGTATGTATGTATGTATGTATGTATGTATGTATGTATGTATGTATGTATGTATGTATGTATGTATGTATGTATGTATGTATGTATGTATGTATGTATGTATGTATGTATGCATGTATGTATGTATGTTATTATCAATAGCAAATGGTCAGGAACAAATTACAATAACGTTATCTGATTCTTAGATTAATGAAAATGGTATATTACGACTAAACACGCTCAATTTTATCGTATATAGAGTTAAAGACAATAAATAACCTAAGATGACCTAACTTGAACTAGACTGACCTAACCTGACCTAACCTAACTTAACCTAATCTGATCTAACCTAACTTGGTCTGATCTAACCTAACTTAACCAGATTTAACCTAATCTGATCTAATCTTACGTAACCTGATCTGATCTAACCTAACTTAACCAAATTTAATCTAACCTAATCTGACCTGGCCAAGCCTGACCTGACCTCACTTGGGACATTTTGTGGTGGAAAATGGTCACTAAGACACTCTCTCCCTTGACCTATTATAGTTATGTTTGTGAGGTATCGGAGCGGGTTTGAACTTAGACAACAAAATTGGGTCACTTGTTACTGACCCTGTTTCAGTAAAGGGGCTATGCAACAGACGCACGCACGCGCACACACACACACACACACACACACACACACACACACACACACACACACACACACACACACACACACACACACACACACACACACACACACACCTCGTGGCGCAGTGGTTAGAGTTCCCGGCTGCCCCTACGGTGGTCCGGGTTCGAATCCCGCCCAGGGATGAAACAATTTCAGTATCGCTGCGCTGCGGGTTATTACTCCAACTCTCGTGGGCGGGGAGTTAGGGGTGTGTGCGTACGTGTAAGGTTACAGCATTACCCATAGATCGGTCATACGAGCTCTGAGCTCTCTTCCGGGAGGAAAACAGCTGTCGATCACGACTCCAACACGTGATCTAAGACCATGGTGAATCACACACACACACACACACACACACACACACACACACACACACACACACACACACACACACACACACACACACACACACCTCGTGGCGCAGTGGTTAGAGTTCCCAGCTGCCACTACGGTGGTCTGGGTTCGAACCCCGCCCAACGCTGAAATAATTTCAGTATCGCTGCGCTGCGGGTTGTTACTCCAACTCTCGTGGGCAGGGAGTTGGGTGTGTGTGTGCGTGCGTGTAAGGTAGTATTACCCATAGATCGGTCATATGAGCTCAGAGTTCTCTTCTGGGATAGAAATAGCTGTCGATCACAAGTCCAACACGTGATCCAAGACCATGGTGAATCTCACACACACACACACACACACACACACACACACACACACACACACACACACACACACACACACACACACACACACACACACACATGTAGATTTGTAGTTTGTAATCTACAATGGTTGTTGGTGAGACAAACGAGGTGAAAGTCCGTTCGTTTTAATGTCTTCGTCATCTCATACAATCTCTGGGACAACTCCGAAGAGAACTCGGGGAGTTGCCAAATTCTATTTACAGGGTTGGCTGTTGGCACTAAACTTAAC
The DNA here is from genome assembly GCF_046742065.1 of Oratosquilla oratoria. Taxonomy (NCBI): domain Eukaryota; kingdom Metazoa; phylum Arthropoda; class Malacostraca; order Stomatopoda; family Squillidae; genus Oratosquilla; species Oratosquilla oratoria. Next base: position 6,725,909 of record NC_134777.1, read on the forward strand.
AATGATACATTATTTTCTCCTATATCTATGATGTACAATGCATGGACTGAGTCTGGACTCTCAATAATTATGCATGAGATATATTTACATAAGATAGCGAGCACGTATGCCGATAAATAAGTAAAGTGTTTACATATGTTGATCTGGTAGGTTGGCAATGTTGAACAAAGATGTCTCTATTGTTTTGCCAGGTGTTTGGGTGTGGTCCGAAACGCCTGGCTCCTCTGGCCACTGTCAGATCCGAGCACAATGGCTGGTCCATTGGGAGTCAGATCCGAGCACAATGGAGGGTCCCTTGAGAGTTGTTTGAAGACGTTGGAGTTCTCTCTCACACCACATGCGTGCGTGCGCGCGTGTGCACGCTAGACATCTAAAGGATTGACTCTTCCTTTCAATCATCTTGCAACACACACACACACACACACACACACACACACACACACACACACACACACACACACACACATTTTTCTGGTCTTCACAAACTACTTCCATGGTGATAAAAGTGGTATGTAGACAAAATAACACAAGACAAAATGCCACATGACATAATGTCCACAGACAAAATGCCACACGACACAAATTGAAAACCGGATCAAATGCTACAGTCCTACATTTTGTAAATGTGAAACAGATAACACATGTATAAAGCCACAACTGCATACATATATTGCACTTTAATTCTATTCTATTAAAAATAGAACAATGTGCATACAGTATTAAAAGTAATTATGCTGATGACATTAACATTCTTGGTGCTCCGGATTGACCGGGTTATACTGTATGTTGAAACAGATACCTGCTGAGAATTCCTCAATCGGTTTGCATCCTGCATTACGATCCTGACAGTTATGTGTCAATCTATTATTATTTACTGTTTACCTGTTTGTTTGTTATTCAACTATACCTATGCATTTATTTATGTATTTTGTTTGTTGCATACATTATCATAGTTTTTTTTATAATTATTTTTTTTTTCCGCATCCGACCTAGATATGGACCAAAAGGTCTCCTGTCGGCATGCTCCGCCTTTGTAATCCTTTGTAATCTTTGAGATTGAGGAAACGATTTTGAAGGTTCTTGTATAATTGTAATAACAAACAAAGAAACACCATAGTTTTGGAGGAGGTAAAGGGGGTTATCTCGGCACTAAAACTAAAATCCCCTGGCCCTTCAGGCATCGATGCACACATACTCAAACGTATGCCAGACAACATAATCTCACACATGACGACACTATATAACAGCTCACTAGCCTCTGGGTACTTCCCACAACTATTCAAGGCCTCCCATACCATCCTCATTCCTAAACCCCAGAAACCCGCCTCCGCCCCCCTTTCATATCGGCCCATCTCCCTTCTGGAGTACTTTGGAAAGGTGTTCGAGCACGTCTTAAGCCGCCGCCTGACCGTGTACCTAGAGACGGAGAATGTGCTGAGGGACTGCCAGTTTGGTTTTCGGCCGGGGCGCGGTGCAGAAGACGTAATATCCATAATCACTCAATGGGTTCAAAGACCGCCAGACGGTCGCCCTGGTAAGGCCATTTTGGTTTGTAAGGATGTGGAGAAGGCATTCGATGCTGTCTGGCACGAAGGCCTGAAGTACAAATTGTACCACAACTTCGACTTTGCCCTGCCGTTCACAAGGTTGCTCTGCAACTACCTGGACGACAGGTCAATTAGAATAAAGTGGCGGGGCTGTCTGTCCCAACCTTTTGTGCCGAAGGCTGGAGTGCCGCAAGGGTCAGTCCTTGCCCCCACTCTGTACAATCTATATACGAATGACCTGCCAGAGCCGGCTTATCCTCGCAACCAGGCTCTAACTCTCTCGTATGCGGACGACACTAACCACATAAGCAGACACAAAACGCTGCAGGGAGCGTTACACGTAATGCAAAACATCCTAGACGGGGCACACGCGTGGGAGCAACAGTGGCGCATTAAGACCAACGCGTCGAAATGCAATGCTGTACACTTCCGCTGCAAACGAACCAACAGAACAATCACAAACACTCCTCTTAAAATAAACAACACAAACATCCCAGCGAAGGACCATACCCGTGTGCTGGGTAGCACACTTGATAGTGGCCTTACCTGGACCCCACACTTCCGCAAGCAGGGAGCGAAGGCTAGGGCTGTGCTGGGTAGGCTCAGACGCTTCAAAACTGCAACACTGAGAACCAAACGTCGATTGTACCTAGCCCTCGTCAGACCGATTCTGTGCCAGTCCCCGGGACTAAGCCAGCTGACATGTGCCACCAATAACTACGAGCATCAGAAGGTTCAGAATGCCGCTGTCCAGTTCATCACGGGCTCGCGATGGAGCGACTTCAGAACCACTGAGTCTCTACACCAAACTTCCAACATCCGTCCACTCAACCAACACAAACACAAACTTCACTCAAGACACCTAGAAAAACTGCACGCCAAACACAAACATCTGATACAACATATTACACCTAGACCACACCGTACAGACTATCTGTCAGCTGCGC
>NC_134777.1:6733402-6738402 GCF_046742065.1 Oratosquilla oratoria
GGGAGCTGGGAGGATGGGAGGAGGGGGGGGGGACGGTACGGGGTGGGAAAGGAAGATTGTGGTGACGGGGAGTGGGAGAGGAAGAGAGAGGGAGTGGAGGGGTGAGTAAGAGGAGGTGAGGAGGAATGAGAGAATAAAGAGTAGTAGGAAGAGTAGGGGAGATGGAGAGGGATGGGATGAGGGGAAAGAGATATATTAGATTGAGGAGGAGGAGGAGGAGGAGGAGGAGGAGGATCAGGAGAGGAATGGGTTGGGACAGGATCCTAAGGAGTGAGGATTGTTAGAGGATCAGAATGAGGAAGATAAAAGGGAATGAAGAGGAGGAGGAGAATCAGGAAGGAAAGAATCAACAGGAAGAAGATCAATGGTAATGAAGATGAAGATCAGATCAGAAGGAGGATAAGGAGTAAGAGAAGGATTATGAGGAGTGGGAAGAGGGAGGAGGAGAAAGAGGGAAGGAGGAAGAAGAGGAGCAGAAGAAGAGGAGAAAAAGGGAGAGGGAGGAGGAGGAGGAAGGAGAAAGAGGAGAATGAAAATAAAGAGAAGGGAGAAAAAGAAGAAGAGAATTGTGGAGAAGAAGAAGAAGGAGAAGAAAAAAGAGAAGGAGGAGGAAGAAGGAGAAAGAGGAGAATGAAAATAAAGGAAATGTGAAAAAGAAGAAGAGAAATGTGAAGAAGAAGAAGAAGAAGAAGAAAGAAAAGGAGGAGGAAAAAGGGAGAAAGAGGAATAGAAGGATTAAAAAGAATGAAGGGGAGAAGAGGTGGAACAAGAGATGGAGGAGGAGGAGGAGGAGGAGGAGGAAAATGAGGAAGAGGAGAGAAGAAAAAGATAGAATGAGAAAGAAAAGGAGAAGGATGATCAGATGGAGAAAGAAAAGAAGAAGAAGGAGGAGTTTAGGAAGAGGAAAAAGGACAAAAAGAAGAAGTAGAAGGTGAAGAACGAGTAATAGGAAGAAAGGGAAAAAGAGGAGGAGGAAAAGGAGAAGGAGGAGGAGCTTAGGGAGAGGAAAAAGGACAAGAAGAGGATATAAGGTGAAGAAGAAGAAGAAGAAGAAGAAGAAGAAGAAGAAGAAGAAGAAGAAGAAGAAGAAGAAGAAGAAGAAGAAGAAGAAGAAGAAGAAGAAGAAGAAGAAGAAGAAGAAGAAGAAGAAGAAGAAGAAGAAGAAGAAGAAGTAGTAGTAGAAGAAGAAAAAAGAAGAAGAAAAGGAAGAAGAAGAAGAGGAAAAAGAAGAAGAAGAAGAAGAAGAAGAAGAAGAAGAAGAAGAAGAAGAAGAAGAAGAAGAAGAAGAAGAAGAACGAACGAAAATAGGAGGCAGGGGAAAAAGAGGAGGGGAAAGAGAGAAGTATAAAATGGAGGGGGAAGAAAGAGGAGAAATTCGAAAAAGAGGATAAGGAAAGGGAACAAGAGATGAAAAAAGAGAAAAAGAGAAAGTACTGTTCGGGGAAATGAGAGGAAAGGGAAGAAGAAGAAGCTCTAGAAGAAGAGGAGGAGAAGGAAGAGGAGGAAGAAGAAGTGAAACGAGGAAGATGGAAAATTAAATGAAGAGGAGGAGAGATAAGGGGCGATGATGAAGAAGAAATACACGGAATGTAAAGGAAGGAGCAGAACCAATGAAAGAAAGGAGAGAAGGAAGAGGAGAAAGGAGGATGAAAGAAGAGGAAAAAAGAAAATAAACGAAGAACAGGTAGGAAAGCAACGAAAGAGAAGAAGAATGATAAGGAAGAATGAGAAGGAAGAGAAGAGAGAAGAGAAAGAAGAAGTAAAAAAAAATAAGAAATAGAAGAGGCGGATATTGACTGAGGAATTAGACGAAGTAGTATAAAGAAGAACATAAGAGGAAGAAGGGGAAAAAGAAAACGAAGAAGAAAATGTGGAATAATTCACTCCATAGGGTTGGTTGCTTTGGGTTTGTGATAGGGATTGAATTGAATTGAATTGAATTAGATTAGATTGGATTGGGTTGGATTGGATTGGGTTGGGTATGTCCGTCTGTATATGTCTTTCTGTGTGTCTGTCTTTATCTACCTGTGTCCGTCTGTCTGTTTGTTTGTCTATGTCTGTCTTTGTCTTTTCGTGTCTGTCTGCTTGCCTGTCAATCTGTCTGTCTGTCTGTCTATTTGTATGTATTTTTGTCTCTCAAACACACACACACACACACACACACACACACACACACACACACACACACACACACACACACACACACACACACACACACACACACACACACACACACAAAGTATTACCCATAGATCAGTCATACGAGCTCTGAGCTCTCGTCCGGGAGGTTAATAACTGTCGATCACGACTCCAACACGTGATCCAAGACCATGGTGAATGGTGGCGAATCATACACACACATACACACACACACACACACACACACACACACACACACACACACACACACACACACACACACACACACACACACACACACAAAGGCATCTTACTAGCTTATTACCTTCTTTTCCTTTGTTGCGTAGTAACATCCGGGATATATCCTTCTGTCCTTTGTCAGACTAAGTCTTGACTCACGTAACTGCCTCTTATCGTCGTCAGTTCATGTTTCAGTTACGTGTTCGCCTTGTCCGGACACGTATGGGACTTGTCACTGGTATGTATCAAATGTCAGTAGGTTAGGGCGACGATATCTACGCAGTGATGTAAACAATAGGGTATGGGGGTATTTCGAGAACCCAAGCCAGTCTTTAGCAATACTTATTCTGTTCTAATCTTATATAACTTGACGCAAGATGTCACAGAATTGAAATATCATAACCAAGCTTAACCTAACGTAACGTAACGTAACCTAAATTAATCTAACTTAATCTAATATAACCTAACGTAACCTTAGCCTAGCCTCGCCTAACTTAACCTAATGTAACGTAACGTAAAATAACGTAACCTAATTTAATCTAATCTAATATAACTTAACCTAACCTAACCTTAGCCTAGCCTAGCCTAACCTAATCTAACTCCTAACCTAGAAATTCAAAATGGCGGTAATACTGCCCGTCTTGATTGATAAAAATGTTTTATGTTGATGTGACGTCATCGTCTTGGGTTGACGTCATAGATAGCGCGTGGCGATACAATATGGCGTCAGACAATTCTGTTCAGCTTCATAACCTTTATGAGTTTTATTTTTCTTATTTTTACATATTTCATTTCAACTTCCTTAAATTTGTTATTTTTACTTGCTTGCTAATAAAGAAATTTCCTGACTATTTAGAAACGAAAGTTGGGTTGATTAATTTCTACCATTAGGAGGACGACCATATCTCGTGCTCGATTCTTTATAAAAAAAAAAAAAAAAAAAAAAATCGGCAAATGACACCACGAGTTAGAGGATGTTAAACTGCAATTTTTTTTTAAATTGTCTCCAAACACTTTTTGGATACTTACGTACTCGTACATTCTATTATGGTTGACGGCAAGTGGTTTTATTGAGCTGAGTGGAATAAAAATATCGAAAAGGGTTAAGAACTCACTTAGAGAACTCAGTTTGACGACTTTTTCCCCCAAATTACCTACGATCTTCACATGCCAAGAAAATAACATAATAATATCAAATTGCATTTGTATCTATTTATCTATTTATTCTGTTTATCATTATTTATTATTATACTTTCATTTACTTATTTATTTACTTATCATTATTATTAACTTTTTTTTCGCATCCGACTTAGTTATAGACCAAAAGGTCTCCTGTCGGCATGCTCCGCCTTTGTAATCCTTTGTAACCTTGCAGCCACGCGTTTGTTAATGCATATTATAGTGGCTATATTTTTGCTAATATTCATTTATTTGTATTAATTAGTTGTATTTCATAGCACAAGCTGTATTCACACTATATTTTGTGTTTTAGAAGTGTGTGTGTGTGTGTGTGTGTGTGTGTGTGTGTGTGTGTGTGTGTGTGTGTGTGTGTGTGTGTGTGTGTGTGTGTGTGTGTGTGTGTGTGTGTGTGTGTGTGTGTGTGTGTGTGTGTGTGTGTGTGTGTGTGTGTGTGTGTGTGTGTGTGTGTGTGTGTGTGTGTGTGTGTGTGTGTGTGTGAGAGAGAGAGAGAGAGAGAGAGAGAGAGAGAGAGAGAGAGAGAGAGAGAGAGAGAGAGAGAGAGAGAGAGAGAGAGAGAGAGAGAGAGAGAGAGAGAGAGAGAGAGAGAGAGAGAGAGAGAGAGAGTAATGAACTTATCTCTCTCCTCTACCCCAGCCAGTAACTTGTCAGTTTTCTCGTGCTCAGATGCACACTGACAAAAGACAGGCAAATGAATGAATGAATGAATGAATGAATGAATGAATGAATGAATAAATGAATGAATGAATGAATGAATGAATGAATGAATGAATGAATGAATGAATGAATGAATGAATGAATGAATGAATAAATGAATGAATGAATGAATGAATGAATGAATGAATGAATGAATAATAAACAGAAGTAAAAGGAAGACGACAAGACCGCATAGGAAACATTGTCTACAACCAACAGTTGGGTAACTGAATCCATGCATAGCTAGTGAGCAGGAAAGGTACAAAAGAATTGATCAAATAGCTATGGAGAGGGGGAGAAGAGAAACTCACAAAAACGAGGAAAGTCAAGCGATAGTTTAGGTAATTCGAAAATGCCACAATATATATATATATATATATATATATATATATATATATATATATATATATATATATATATATGTATATATGTATATATATATGTATATATATATATATATATATATATATATATATACATACATATATATACATATATTTGCATGTATATATATATACATATATATATACATATATAAATATATATATATATATATATATATATATATATATATATACAACTTAGTTGGCTGACATTTTCAAATATTAGATGTAAGTAATAGCCAGCAGTTTAAGAAACTAAGAAATAAACGACAAGATAGGTCACCAGGTACAACGTAGAAAGGCCAGCAAACCATAAAATATAATGAACAATAAAAATGAATAGAT
>NC_134777.1:6745902-6748402 GCF_046742065.1 Oratosquilla oratoria
GTGTGTGTGTTTGCGTGTGTGTGCGCGCGCGCGTGTGCCTTCGACAGCATTCATTCAAGTTCGTCCCTTATATAGTATTCGCCAACTAGTGAATCCACAACACGTCTGAATGTGCCCAAACACATAGAGTGGCTCCTTTTTATTCCAGAGATGGCTCGGGGAGAGCGTCCTTCACTGTGGTCGTGGGAGAAAAGAAGAGGAAAAGATACGAGGGAAGAAAGAACCATAGAAGGATGTAGATGAAGAGAAGGATGGATATGAAACTGGGGATGGAGATTTATACGAAAACGTGATTTATGAAAACGAAAATATAGGTGAAGATAATGAAGAAGGAAATAAGAATTAAGACAGACATGATGTAGATGAAGAGAAGGATGAAAATGAGGGTGGGGATGGAGATTTACATGAAAACGTAAATTATGTAAACGAAAATGAAGATGAAGATAATAAAGACGGAAATAAGAATTAAGATAGACATGATGAAGACGAAGATGAAAAAGATAGAGATGAGGACAGATGAAGGTGAACATAGAGATGCAGAGTAAATCCGAGATTAAAAAAAAAAAAAAAGGTCATTATGAATTGAAGGAATCAAAAAGGAAAAAAGTAGACAAAAGGAAGCCGAAAGAGAAAGACGAAAAGGAAAATGAAGAGAAAAAGAAAGAGAAAAAGGAAGAGGATAAGATGGAAGGAAAATAATATATCATAAGATGAAAAATATGGATTGGAGAAAAAATAAAGAAAGTGTAAAAAAAAAAAAAAGAATGAGAGAGAAGGGGGGAATAGAGGGTTGATGATAAATACTATAAAGATTGAGAGGATTAAAAAAAAGAGAGACAGAAGAGGATGAAGGCATAAATGGGTACAAAAAAAAGAGTAAGAAGAAGGTAAAGAGGAAGAAAAAGCGGAGAAGTATAGTTAGGAGGGATTAGGAAGAGAAGGAAGAGCTATATAGGAAGGAGGAGAAGAAAGAGGGAAAACAGAACGATATTTAGAGGATGGAGGAGGAGAAAGAGGGAAAATAGGTCGAGATTTAGAGAACGGAGGAAGAGAAAGAGAAAAACAGGACGAGATTTAGAGGAAGGAGGAGGAGAAAGAGAAAAAACAGGACGAGATTTAGAGGTAGGAGGAGAAGGAGAGAAAAAACAGGACGATATTTAGATGAAGGAGGAGGAGAAAGAGAAGAAACAGGACGAGATTTAGAGGGAAGAGGAGGAGAAAGAGAAGAAAACAGGACAATATTTAGAGGAAGGAGGAGGAGAAAGAAAAAAAAAAAACCGGACGAGATTTATAGAAAGGAGAAGAAAGAGGGAAAACAGAACGATATTTAGAGGATGGAGGAGGAGAAAGAGGGAAAATAGGTCGAGATTTAGAGAACGGAGGAAGAGAAAGAGAAAAACAGGACGAGATTTAGAGGAAGGAGGAGGAGAAAGAGAAAAAACAGGACGAGATTTAGAGGAAGGAGGAGAAGAAAGAGAAAAAAGCAGGACGAGATTTAGAGGAAGGAGAAGGAGAAAGAGAAAAAACAGGACGAGATTTAGAGGAAGGGGGAGAAGAAAGAGAAAAAAGCAGGACGAGATTTAGAGGCAAGAGGAGGAGAAAGAGAAAAAACAGGACAAGGTTTAGAGGAAGGAGGAGAAGAAAGAGAAAAAACAGGACGAGATTTAGAGGAAGGAGAAGGAGAAAGAGAAAAAACAAGACGAGATTTAGAGGAAGGAGGAGGAGAAAGAGGGAAAATAGGACGAGGTTTAGAGAACGGAGGAAGAGAAAGAGAACAAACAGGACGAGATTTAGAGGTAGGAGGAGAAGGAGAGAAAAAACAGGACGAGATTTAGAGAACGGAGGAAGAGAAAGAGAACAAACAGGATGAGATTTAGAGGTAGGAGGAGAAAGATAAAAAACAGGACGATATTTAGATGAAGGAGGAGGAGAAAGAGAAAAAAACAGGACGAGATGTAGCAGCATAACCAAATGAAAAAATCAGAGAAATAGAAGAAAAAATAGGAAGAGAAATAAGAGAAATAGGAGAAACAGAAGATCACAAGTAGAGGTAGGAATAAAAAGAGGAGGAAGAAGAGTAATAGAAAAAAGAGGAGCAGGATTAAAAAGAGCTTAAGCCAGAAAAAGAGCAAAAAGAAAAGAGAAGAAAGAGCAGGGATAAGAAGAAAGAAGTGGAGTAGGAAGGAGGAGGAGGTGGAGTAGAGAGGTGGAGGAGATGGAGGAAAAGGTGGAGCACAATCCTTTAAAAAAATAATAATACTTCCAGAACCCCACATCCAGTGGAGAGTGTTTACATTACCCGACAGTTTCATTAATTGCACGAAGAAGATAGATGTGATGGCCGACACGTTAAAGCAGACAGATACAGTTGTTACATTGCTGAACAGGTAACCTCTCACCCCCAGGTCCCACCCACCCCCGCGGCCCAGCCCCACGCAGCCAAATACGAGCCAACACTTATGGGACAGGAATCGCGCCGATTTTCTTGTTTCCTCTTTCC
>NC_134777.1:6758402-6768402 GCF_046742065.1 Oratosquilla oratoria
TAATTCAAAATTTGACCGCACAAAGGGCAGCTCTATATCTGAACAAAATCATCTAGAATAACGAGGAAGAGATACTAAAACTAGCACTAATGGAGAAACAACCATCGGAAAAAAGCAAAAAAGTTGACTACAATAACAACAACAACAACAAGACTATGACAAGGTCAAAGACAACAACAAAGACGACGACGACCGCGGTCATGAACGACGACGTTGACAATAACAACAACAACGACGGCGTCAGCTACATCAGGTACAACGACGAGTGACAACAACCATAGCGACAGCAACAACAACCATGGCCACGAAAATGGCCTCGTCCAGCCTGTTCCTGTCTACTCCTATCTGGTCCTTTTTTCAGCTCGTTCTTCTTTTCCTGTCATCTCCGGTTATGTCCTTTTTTTTTCTTCTTCTTTTGACCTCGATTGCAGAGTCTTTTATTCTTCGATTCTTGGCCTGTCTTGTTGGATTATATCAAATATTATTCTGACCTATTCAGCTTCACTCATGAGTAACACTTTATTTTATTCATTTATTAATCAATTAATTTATTTACTTATTTATTTATTTTTATATTTATTTATTCATTTATTTATTTATTTGTTCTACAATATTACCTCTGGACAGGAAATAGAAGAATACAATAAACTATAAGAATGAACAATAATAAAGAAATTGAAGCTCTTCTTAAATCAATCACACTGAATTAGAAAATTACCAAAATAATTCACAAAAATAGAGACCTCCAAATCGTAACGTTTCAAAACAGCAGATCTCTCTACGTGTGTGTGTGTGTGTGTGTGTGTGTGTGTGTGTGTGTGTGTGTGTGTGTGTGTGTGTGTGTGTGTGTGTTTAAGATTACGTGTGTGTGAGTATTCTATGTCTCATTTTTCCTTTCAAAAAGTAGAATGATAATAAAATGCAGTACAATACATGTGTTTTCCCCTTTAGCGTCACATTTCAGGTCAAAGTATTTGTATCAAATTCTCTTGTGTGTCTACATAACTACACTAGATAAAATATCGCGCTCTGTCCTTGATGGTATTTCAGATTCTTGTTTCTATCCTGATTGTTCCTCTGCCTTGAACACACTGGTAATCCTTTCCGAGCTAATTTATACTTGTTCAGTTCAGGCTGACGCACGCACGCACGCACACACACACACACACACACACACACACACACACACACACACACACACACACACACACACACACACACACACACACACACACACACACATACACTTACACATAAACACACACACACACACACACACACTCTCTCTCTCTCTCTCTTGGTGGACCGGTTGGTAGAGTCCCAGACTGTCAGTACGGCGGTACCGGTGGTACCGGCTTCGAATCCTGCCCAGGGCTGAAATTATTTCAGTGTCGCTGCGCTTCGAGTCGTTACTCCAACTCTCGTGGGCGGGGAGTTGGGTGTGTGTGTGCGTGTAAGGTCACAGCATTACCCATAGATCGGTCATACGAGCTATGAGCTCTCTTCCGGGAGGGAAATAGCTGTCGATCACGAGTCCAACACGTGATCCAAAGACCAAGGTGAATCACACACACACACACATGCGGATGAATATTTCGGCATGCACCCTCATAAAAATTATCTGCCCACATTAAAAAGACAAACATTGGTACATCATTCACCTCCCGCAGATCCCCTTTAGTAACCACGTCCCCATCACGTGACCTCGTTACATTGTCTCCATCACGCCGAAAGTAAATGAAGTCGCCCCAGGTCAAATATCATGTTGTTACATAGTGTCATTTCGTTACATAAGAGCCTGTCATTCTGCGATATACCCTGGGAGAGACACGAGGAGAATTCCCCCTTGATAGGCGTCCGATGATTTCTTTCATATGAAGAGACAACAAGATATCTTTTCAGCCAGGCACGGGACGCAACAAGAGACTTATCAAGGGTATATCATAATTCTCGCGTGACATCACGTCACGTGACGTGACCGTCACGTCAACACCTGATACCATCTTGCAGGACATTGTTCGTAACATTTCCTGCGTCACGCCCCTAAGTTTCAACGCCACGCAGGGTCATATCACACATAATGATGTCACGTCACACGTCATGTTATATATTATAAACTCTATTGTATAACTGTACTTGTTTACTTTAATCCCTGGGAAGGATTCTGGTCATATTACGAAACCGAACTGTTTTCTAACAGGGATGAGACCTCCGGCAGAAAGAGAGCGAGAGAGAGAGAGAGAGCGAGAGCGAGAGAGAGAGAGAGAGAGAGAGAGAGAGAGAGAGAGAGAGAGAGAGAGAGGAGAGAGAGAGAGAGAGAGAGAGAGAGAGAGAGAGAGAGAGAGAGAGAGAGAGAGAGAGAGAGAGAGAGAGAGAGAGAGAGAGAGAGAGAGAGAGAGAGAGAGAGAGCTCCCACCTCCGGCCCCCGGCCCAGCCTCTTCTCACAGGCAAGGAATTTCATCCCGTGAATTTATGGGCATGAATGGCCGCTAAAGCACAAGATCCACTCCCTCCCCCTCCACGCACACATCTCCACTACCATCACCAGGAATACTGTCGCCGCTAACGTCGCAAAAGTAATAAAAAATATATAGCTACTATGACTACTTTCACTATTTTTATTTCTGTGCGTCTCAGTGATTTGCCTTTGTTACTATGCTTACTATTGTCTGCCATTCACGACCAAGTTATCACTGGCTGCTGCGTGTGTAAACAGCCCTAACAATGCCCCTTCTTCCGGTCTTCACGACTAAACATCCCCGGCCCATCTAAACCCCCGCCCCATGACGGTTCAATATACCCGACTTACCAAGGCTCAATAACCCCCTGCCTCATCACGGCTCAATACCCCCCTCCCCCCCACCTCTGCCTCATCAGGGCTGGACAGCCCTGACTCATCACGGATCAGCAACGTCAACTCATCATGGCGCTTTTGTCTGTCCAATCACAGAGGCTCCAACCTCGAGACTGATTGAGGCGAATTAATCCTTTTTTTTTTTTTTTTTTTTTTTTTTTTGAAGATCCTAAACCTCAGGAGCGATACATAGCGTCCGCGAGAGCCATCGGGAGTGTCAAAGATGACCCTGATACCAGACAATTTTTTTCATATATCTTTTTTTTTTTTTTTTTCTTTTTTATTGGTTGATGGTCACATTACCCCCGCCACCCTCTCGAGGTCTCAATTCACCCTATTCTTTCCCCCCATGGCTGAAAACCTTCGTCTGATACCAGTCAAAACAAAATCAGAAAGTTACATCAATGCCAAAAGACTTAAAATCTTTGCCTTCTGATTCTACCTCGTGGTCTTATTCATCTGGGAAGAGCAAAGTTATAATAAAGAGGATGTACAGTGGTGCGTAATATCGCACCATCTCGGGCGCTGGGAAGACAGCCCCACGTGGTCCCAAAGCGAACAGCGAAGCGGCAGAACTCTCGGCAGGAGGGCAGAGCCACCGAGGAACGCCGCACGTGGTCGATGTCTCAGCGGCCGATGATACGACGTGATGCTCAGCGGCGAGATTAGAGCGACCGCAGAAAATAACAGGAAACTCAGTCCCGGTTTTGTGTTATCCTATTTGGGTTTCATTTCATCTTTAAGTCCTTGCATTGTGACAATGAACATGATATTCCATTCGAACTTTGGAACTTGAGTGTACTTAGAAATTAGCCTTTTGGTGAGATACTGGATCATTTCTGGCACATTTTAAGGGTTTTGCTCCGACCAACACACAACAATTTTATTCATTATAGCTTTGGCTTTACCTGTGGCTCAATAGAGACTAACCCCTTCAGCATCCACGCTCTTTCCAGACCAACAAGATTGTCTGGATCCAACCAGAACGAAGTTTATGAAGGACGTTCTCGCGTTCTCTGATGTCTTCTGATCCCGATTCCCAAGGGAGCCGGCTACTCCCATCATCCTCGACCCACCTCTCTCACCCCACAACCACAACCACAACCACAACCACAACCACAACCACAACCACCACAACCACCATAATCACAACCCCTATTACAACCACCAAAATCCATATCTTTCTCCTATTATCTCTACGTGTCTTCTCCTCCTTCTTTCTTTTCCTTACCCTCATCTTTTTCTTTCTTCCCCTCTTTTTCTTCATCATTCTCCTCCTCTTCCTCTACCCTTTCCCCTCCCAATCCTCATCTTCACCCTTTCTAATTATCCTCTTCTTCATCTTCCTCCTCTTACTTCTCTTCCTCCTCCCGTTTCTACTCCTATATTTTCCGCCACCCCAGCCCAGCCCAACTTAGCCCCTAGTCCAGCCTAGCCCGGGCCAACTCACCCCACCCTAGTCTAGCCTGACCCAACCCAGTACGACCCACCCCGTTCTCCAGCCCATATATCTCTCACCCTCAGTATATCTCCCGTGATCCCAGCATTCCATCGCTGCCCGCAATTCCTCCCCAGAGGTCCTTTTGCCACACCTCGGCCAGACACCTTTCCACCCTTTCCCTCGTCCTCCTCATCCTCCTCCTCTTCCTCCTCTTCCTCCTCCTCCTCCTTCTTCTATTCTCCTCCTCCTCTTCCTCCTCCTCCTCCTCCTCCTCCTCCTCCTCCTTCATTCCTCCTCCTCCTCCTCTTCCTCCTCCTCCTCCTCCTCCTCCTTCTCCTATTCCTTCTTCTTCTCCTCCTCTTGCCACACCTCGGCCAGACACCCTCCCATCCTTTCCCTCCTCCTCCTCTTCTTCCTCCTCCTCCTCCTCCTCCTCCTCTTTCTTCTCCTATCCTCCCTCTCCTTCTTCTCCTCCTCTTCCTCCTCCTCAGCCAGACACATTACCACCCTTTACCTCCTCCTCTTCCTCCTCCTCAGCCAGACACCTTTCCCTCCTCCTCCTCCTCCTCCTTCTTCTCCTATTCTCCTTCTCCTTCCCCTCCTCCTCTTCCTCCTTCTCATTTACACACCTTCCCACCCTCTCCCTCCTCCTCTTCCTCCTTCTCCTCCTCCTCCTCCTCTTCCTTCTCCTCCTCCTATTCTCCTTCTCCTCCTCTTACTCCTCCTAGACACCTTCCCACCCTTCCCCCCTCCTCCTCTTCCTTCTCCTCCTCCTATTCTCCTTCTCCTCCTCTTACTCCTCCCTAGACACCTTCCCACCCTTCCCCCCTCCTCCTCCTTCTCCTCCTCCTCCTCCTCCTTCTCCTTCTCCTCCTCCTATTTTCCTTCTCCACCCATTCCTTCTCCACGCCAAATCCTTCCCTTTTCCCTCCCCGGACGGATAATTAACTGTTTTATGTAGTGACTACCTCGGGGGTGTTTAGTACCACCCTTATGGACCAGACTCACGCAGTATTGATCTAAGACTGGAAACTAATATGTATTCAAGAAGAACAATGATTTTTACTATCACTTCCTTCTGTTGATGATATGGTTTAACGTCACAAACTCCTCCCTATCGTGAGGCTAGGACGGTGCCCCTTACAGAGGACTTTGTAGCGTGGAATTTAATGAACCATGCCCTTGGTTCAACTTCGCCGGTGGCAGGATTCGAACCGCCATCCGTTACCGTCCTTAAATCTCTCCTTTACTAACTCTACGACTACAGCTCTTCGGTGGTATGTTGTTTCCAAGGAAAGAAACGCTGGTTATTGCCGACAAAATACTGAAAATCCTCTTCCTTTTCCTCCTAAATCAGTCTTCGACAAACTTTAATCACTCAACTTCCGCTATTTCTTCTTTCAACCTCCCTCATTTAAATTCGCCGTCTCTAGGACTCTATCACATCAACGCGATCTTGTTCCAAAGAATAAAAATTATGTTTATCGACAACTAAACATAATCCTCCTCCAACAATTCTTCTTCCTTTCACTCTCCTTTCTCCATTTACCCCCTTTTCCATTCCCCTCCCTTTCCAATAGTCTTCTCTTTTCTCTCTCTCTCTCTCTCTCTCTCTCTCTCTCTCTCTCTCTCTCTCTCTCTCTCTATCTATCTATCTCTATCTCTCTCTCTTACTCCCCTATACTCATCTCTCCTCTCCACTAAACTTCCTTCATCTCCACTTTCCTCCTTTCCCCTCACCTCTTCTATTCTCTCTCCTCTCCTCTCCTCCTCTTTCTTGCCCAGCCGCTCCTTTTCTTCCTCCTCTACTCCCTTCCTCCTCCACCGAGGGATCTGTCCGCGCAAGTACAAATGAAGACATGGTTAGTTATCCTGGGTACCACCAAATGATTTTATTCATTTCGCAAAAACCTCTCCAGTATTAAAAAGGAAATCTTAAGTCTAACTTTCCCTTTGCCCTAAGGGTCAACCAAGAAACCCCCAAATTCCTCAGACGTCCGCCATCTAACCTTTCTTCACTTTTCTTTTCAAAGATGGAGGGGAATTTCCCTCGGCTTGCTGAAATTGACTGACGCTGGCCAGGAAGGACCTCAGGATGATTTTCACTGTCTATGAGTTGATAGAGATAAATTACGCAACTAATACACTGTGTGTGTGTGTGTGTGTGTGTGTGTGTGTGTGTGTGTGTGTGTGTGTGTGTGTGTGTGTGTGTGTGTGTGTGTGTGTGTGTGTGTGTGTGTGTGTGTGTGTGTGTGTGTGTGTGTGTGTGTGCGTGCGTGTGTGTGAGAGAGAGAGGGAGATAGATAGATAGATAGATAGATAGATAGATAGAGAGAGAGAGAGAGAGAGAGAGAGAGAGAGAGAGAAAGAGAGAGAGAGAGAGAGAGAAAGAGAGAGAGGGAGTGAGTGAGAGAGGGTCTTGTTTTGGATGAATAGAATAACTTGGTGGTAACCATAACAAGCATATTTCCCCGATATATATATATATTTATATATATATGTATATATATACATATATTTACATACATATATGCATATATATATGCACATATATATATATATATGTATATAGAAATGTATATATATGTATATATATATATATATATATATATATATGTACATATATATATATATATATATATATATATGTATATATATGTATCTATGTGTATATATATGTGTATATATATTTATATTTATATATATTTATATATATATATATATATATATATATATATATATACATATGTATAGTATATGGCCTACTATTTCCCCGGTATATATATATATGTATATATATATGTATATATATATATATATATATATATATATATATATATATATATATATATATATATATATATAGTATATGGCCTACTATTTCCCCGGTATATATATATATATATATATATATATATATATATATATATATATATATATATATATATATATATATATATATATGTACATATATATATATAGTATGTGGCCTACCTTTTGGATGTGACCTACGAAAAATTTCTTTGGTATAGTATATACACTACGACCGGAGATAATAGTCCATGATGAATTTTTACCATATCTCAATAACTACTACGTCGATTTAGATGAAAATTTACATGGCATTAGATTACACTATCAGTAGCCTTTCATTGAAATTTGAAGTCAATATCTTTGTTAGTTTTTTAATAATCCATTTTTTTTTTTTTTTCAGGTGAACAGAGATAATAGTCCTCCTATTGAATATTAAAGAATGGGGCGTGGGAAAGATCTTACAGAGTGTGAGAGAAACAAAATTATAAAGGAAATAGCGCAAGGAAAGTCAGCTGGTGAAGTAGCCAAGAAACTAGGTCGACATATAAAGACAATTCGTAGATTTTTACAAAATCCCAAATTTAGGAAAGTGCGCAGTGATTAAGGGAAGTTCAAGTCTGTTACATCGCGTGACATCTCTCATCTTAAGCGATGCGTAAAGAAAAACCCTGGAACTACAAGTAAAACCTTGTTTGCAGATGCTGGAATTCAAGATGTCTCCAAAACAACCTGAAATAAGATATTGTCTCAACTTGCTAAATATAATAAACCTACATGTAGGCCTCCATTGGCACCGAAACATAAAAAAGCTAGGCTAGAATGGGCGAGGAAACACATGAAAACCGATGTTAAGAATATATTATTTACAGATGAGTGCCGAGCCACGTTAGACGGGCCTGATGGATGGAGCAAAGGTTGGATATTTAATGATAACCCAGCTCACATGCGTTTGTGGCATCAACAAGGGGGTGGAGGAGTAATGTTTTGGGCAGGTATCATGGGAGACACTATGATTGGCCCATTTAAAGTGCCAGAAGGTGTGAAAATTACTGCAACAACATACTGTGACTTTATTGAAAATGTCCTCTCAGACTGGCTGGATGAACTCCCATTATCAAAGCTCACAAAAGTCATTTTTATGCATGATAATGCACCAGCACATGCTGCCAAGAGAACAACGGAAATGCTCTCCTCCATGGGATTTAATGGAGACACTTTGATGAAGTGGCCAGCCTGTTATCCGGATTTAAATCCGATTGAAAACTTGTGGAGTATCATAAAAAAGAAGATCTACTTAAATGGCAAGCAATATACATCTAAGGATTCACTGTGGGAAGCAATAAAAGAAGCTGCTAGAACAGTACCACCCGCCACTATCACAAAAACTGACTGATTCAACTACCAATCGCATATTTGAGGTCATCAGACAAAATGGATCATATATCAAATACTAATAATAAATTTATGAGATATATATTTAATATTTCATTCTTGTAATTGATTGTTATGTTGTATATTTATGGTATGGGTTGTTTAAAATTGTTATTTTGCTTTACTTTGTATATTTATCCTTATAATTAACGAAAATACATAAATCCTTTTAACAGGACTATTATCTCTGTTCACCTGAAAAACAAAACAAAAAGAGATTATTAAGAAACTAACAAAGATATTGACTTTAAATTTTAATGAAAGGCTACTAATAGTGTAATCTAATGCCATGTAAATTTTCATCTAAATCGACGTAGTAGTTATTGAGATATGGTAAAAATTCATCATGGACTATTATCTCCGGTCGTAGTGTATGCGACACTGCTTCTGACCCAGGGCAGTGGACAGGGTGCAGGGATGTCCCGTCATCTAGGAGGTGCTAAGATGGGAGGGAGGGTGGAGGGGAGTGGAGTGTATTTAGGGATGGAATGGGTGTGAATGATTTTATGCCTTTTCCTTTTTGGCTACCTCCCTAGTAAGGTGGAAAAAGCCTTGGTACATGCATGTATATGTATATATGTTGCCTACCGGACTTTTATTTCGGTATGAACCTCCTGCCTCTTAGGCTTTAATATTTAGGGAGCGCTAACCGCGGCCAAATTAAAGTGGAACGCACTGAGGAACGCACATAGAAACGCACTGAGGAACGCACATAGGAACGCACTGAGGAACGCACATAGGAACACACTGAGGAACGCTCCCAGCCATGCCCATAAAGCTTCCAAATGGCTTACACATATACTTTCACCTTTCGTTGAGAGTTTCTCCAATTTCCACATTAAACGTTCCTAAGACTTTATGAGCAAAATTAAGATACAAAGTATAAGAGATTAGTAAATCACTCAGCGTCGGTATAGTTTCTTTATTCATTAATGTAAGAATGGCCGATGTTCTGAGGCTTTTGGAAACCAAACTGCATCAATGTCAAGATCAACTATTTATATCTCAAAAATTATTACTTTTTTCCCGTCTATGTGTTACTACTAACAAAGGATTACAAAGGCGGAGCATGCCGACAGGAGACCTTTTGGTCCATATCTAGGTCGGATGCGAAAAAAATCATAATAATAAATGAATAAATAAAAACTATAATAATGTAAATAACAAATAAAATACATAAATAAATGCATAGGTATAGTTGAATAATAAACAAACAGGTAAATAGTAAATAATAATAAATTGACATATAACTAATAATAAATGAGAATCAAACAGACAAATGATAACAAAAGAAAAACAAATAATATAGAATAAATGATAATCATTACAGTATCGTTTTCTCCTTCTACGATATTTACTTTATGCCCGTGGCTTGAGGCACCTTTGCCAAGCCTTTCAGAAGTCTCCGGCATCCTTATTACAAAATCTAAATCCTAGTTTGTCAGTATTTTGTTGATTCA
>NC_134777.1:6780902-6785902 GCF_046742065.1 Oratosquilla oratoria
AAAACAGCATAAATTTTCTAGAAAATGACATAAAAATCTTTCTGATAGTGATAAAATCTAACCTAAAAAAAGACCAGATTAGAATCTAACACAAATATAACCAAGAATACCATAGAAGTTAGAGTTACTAACAGCGTAGAAAAAATATGGAAACCAGCTTGATCGAGAGAACGGATAAATACGAATATATATTGTAATATACATTGTAATATACATTGTACATATGCACTGTACGTTGTCCATTGTACATATACATTGTAATATACATCGTAATATACATTGTCCCATGTTAAGCCCAGCATGAATGCTGATATCATGCTGGAATGCAGTATGGGATCAAACTCGAACAGGGAAAGGAGATGAACTATTCTTCCTGCTTCCCCTCTTCCTCTTCTTCCTCCTCCTCCTCTCCCTCTTCCTCCTCCTCTTCCTCCTCCTTCACTTCTTTCTCCTACTCGTTCTGTTAATTCTGCTCATCTACCTCACCATCATCATCATCATCCTCTCCTCATCTTCCTTCTTCTCTTACTCCTCTTCCCTTCTTCCCTCTCCCTCTCTCCTCCTTTTCCTCTTCCTCTCCCATTCCTCCTCCTACTACTTCACTCTTCCATCTCCACTCAACCTCCTCCTCCTCCTCCTCTTCTCTTCCTACTCCTTCCATCCTCCTCTTCCTAAGTCCTCCTCCTCTTACTCGTTCTCCCTCTCCGTCGCTACACATCACCTTCCGCATTCCGACTTTACTACTTATCTCATGTGCCTCCCAAGGTTCCCAATTAACAATCCCGGCCTATCAAGTGTCTTCGGAAACAGACCAATGTGACTCGAACCCGCGCCATCGACGACGTAGATTCTTCTGACGGCGAGGAGGAGGAGGAGGAGGAGGAGGAGGAGGAGGAGGAGGAGGAGGAGGAGGAGAAGGAGGAGGAGGAGGAGGAGGAGGAGGAGGAGAAGGAGGAGGAGAAGGAGGAGGAGGAGGAGGAGGAGGAGGAGGAGGAGGAGAAGGAGGAGGAGGAGGAGGAGGAAGAGGAGGAGGAGGAGGAGGAGGAGGAGGAGGAGGAGGAGCTAAGTGTAAGACTCCACCTTGAGTTAGGACGGAGAAGGAGGTTCGAACATTTGACAGAAAAAATCCCATTTCTTTTCTATTTCACGGTAAACAGATAAATATAGTCTATCTATACTGAAGGAGGACCATACAGTTTCGAAAATTCACTGGATGAAAGAGAGTGAATGAGAGAGAGAGAGAGAGAGAGAGAGAGAGAGAGAGAGAGAGAGAGAGAGAGAGAGAGAGAGAGAGAGAGAGAGAGAGAGAGAGAGAGAGAGAGAGAGAGAGAGAGAGAGAGAGAGAGAGAGAGAGAGAGAGAGAGAGAGAGAGAGAGAGAGAGAGAGAGAGAGAGATAAAGAAGGACTCTCCTTCTTCGCAGGTTTCAGACTCTCCCAGGAGAGACGCGGCCGAAGGAGACTTGAAGGGTCTCGAAGACCCGTGAAGATCATTTCTGGGCCACCGAAGTTCTCAGAGTCCAGCCATTCCTCCGCGACACTTTCACTCCCTCGGAGCCTCAGGCTTCCATGGCAGAAGCCCTTTGTCACAGGTGGCATCTATAAAGGCCAAGATAAAGAAGAAGGAGAGACAAAGGATAGGCCTATTACACATGAATGCTCTTTTTCTTGGGATGGAGGTCCTGTGATGGTCTGGTGAATTCTTTTCCATCCTGAAAGGACTCAACCAGCCAAGTAATTTGCTAATTGGCACCTTCCACCCCCCCGATGCAGACGTCATTCAATTAAGGTGTCTGTCACCGTTATTCATTTATCTAGATCCTTTAGCTCCATTTTAATCTGATGTTTATCTCTCTCCCTCCGCTGTAAAAAAGATCAAACTTGTCTCGACCCTATCTCGGTCAATCCTATCGATGCACTTTACTTCAGAGTCTGTTTGTCGCCAAACAGTCTTATTCAACCGAGAGAACTCCCGTTTTCTAAGAACGGATTAACATGGCTGAGATTTTCTCAGATAATGTTGCCATGATTTGTTATTCGCATATTTTATTGAATTATGGTTTGATCCCCCTTTTTTTTCCTTTGGAGTTAATGTATGACATAACCTAGATTGTTACTCCAAAAGTAAATTTCATTTCCATCTGTGATCTATTTCTACCTAACAAGAATGAAAACACTGAGTACACACAGATTTGTGCAAGAGTTGTTGTTTTCAGCCCAAAGTATGCGTTTTACCTTATTCCATTATTTTGGTGACATCTTTCTTTGCAATAAGCAATCCTAAGTACAAACCATGTATCAAGTTACGAAAATACACAAAAAAAATCTATGTCAGACATATAAATCACCCATTTTGATAATCAGGCAAAAAATGTATGGAACATCGAAACTATGTAATGGGACAATCCTTTCCAATACTTTAGTTAAGTCTATGAAAACGAACTATGTAAGAACGAATGATGGGATACCGAAGACTTACGTTTCTTCGCGCCCTCGAAGTTTAATGTTCTGGGACAATCCTTTCCAATGCTTTAGTTAAGTCTATGAAAACGGACAATGTAAGAACGAATGATGAGACACTGGAGGCGAGCGTCTCTTCGCGACCTCGAGGTTTAATGTTCTGCGACAATCCTTTCCAATACTTTAGTTAAGTCTATGAAAACGGACTATGTAAGAGCGAATGATGGGATACCGAAGACGTGCGTTTCTTCGCGCCCTCGAGGTTTAATGTAGTGGGACAATCCTTTCCAATACTTTAGTTAAGTCTATGAAAACGGACTATACAAGAGCGAATGATGAGACACTGAAGACGAGCGTCTCTTCGCGACCTCGAGGTCTCTTCGGGACTTCGAGGTTTCTTAGACAGAAGTCTCCCTTCCTTTTTGGATCGAGCTGCTTTCTTCGTCTGAATAAGACGATTTGTGTGGACAGAATTTCCACAGCGGGAGGCTCGTTCATCGGGAACTTTTTCCCCACATGTGGCCGAGCTGTAAAATTGATATAAATCGTTCCTCGTGTAGCTAATGGATTTTTTTTTTTCTCAAATTCTTCTTCTTAAAGAATGGATACAAATTTTTTTCTCTTCACAGATTTCTCTTATTGACGACCCCCATACCTCTCTTTCTTTCTCCCTCATTTTTTCTCTTTTCATATTTTCGTATTGTTTCTCTTTCTCTCTCTCTCTCTCTCTCTCTCTCTCTCTCTCTCTCTCTCTCTCTCTCTCTCTCTCTCTCTCTCTCTCTCTCTCCCATTCCTTCTATTTCTCTTTACTTTTATTTTTCTCTTTTTCTCCTTTTTCTCTTTTGTCTCTCTTATTTCTCTTTTTCTTGTTCTTTCCTTCTGTCTCTCTTTTCTTTCTATCTCTCCCTTCTCTATTTCTCTTTCTCGCCCTCTCTCTCTCTCTCTCTCTCTCTCTCTCTCTCTCTCTCTCTCTCTCTCTCTCTCTCTCTCTCTCTCTCTCTCTTCCTATTTCTCTCATTACTTTCTTTTTTCCTCTTCTCTTCTTTCACCTTCTCTTTCTCTGTCTTTGTTTCTTTTTCTGTCTATTCCTTCCTCTATTTCTCTCTCTCTTTGCCTTTCTCTTTTTCTTTCTTTTTTTTCTTTTTCTTTTTTCTCTGTCCCTCTCCCTCCCTCCCTCCCATTCTTCCTCTTTATCTTTCTCTCTCCCTCCATCTCTATCTCCTTCCCCACCCCACCTTTCTCTCTCTCTCTCTCTCTCTCTCTCTCTCTCTCTCTCTCTCTCTCTCTCTCTCTCTCTCTCTCTCTCTCTCTCTCTCTCTCTCTCTCTCTCTCTCCCTTCTATCTCTCCATCTATATCTCTCCCTCCAAACATTCTCTGAATCCGTCTCATGTAAAAAAAAAAAAAAAAAACATGTATGAATTATGCTACCTCTCTCTCCCAACCATTCTCTCCCCTGGTCATTCAGAAACATTATCCAATTGCTGTTTACAATTGTTTGATATTCTCTGATACCCTGAGGCGTTTGGGACTCAAAGAGGAGGAGGAGGAGGAGTAATAGTAGGAGGAGAAGAGAAGGAGGAAGAAGAGAAGAAGGAGGAGGAAGAGCAGGAAGAGGAGGAAGAAGAGGAGAAAGAGGAGGAGGAGGAAGAGGACGAGTAAGAGGAGGAGGAGAATAGGAAGAGGAGAAAAGGAAGAGAAGGAGGAGGAGGAAGAGGAGGAGGTGGAGGAGGAAGAGGACGAGGAAGAGGAGGAGGAGGAGGAGGAAGAGGAGGATGAGAAGGAGGAAGAGGAGGAGAAGAGGAAGAGGAGGAGAAGGAGGAGGAAGTGGAGGAGGAAGAGGAGGAGAAGGAGGAGGAGGAAGTGGAGGAGGAAGAGGAGGAGGAGGAGGAGGAAGATCTTGACCACGCCCATCTCGTTGTGGCTGCAATAAGATAATGGCTCACCACAGAGGACACTGTAAGGTGGAGACAGAGAAGAGAAGAGAAGAGAGGGGGGCAAGGGAGGCGGGAGAGGAAGGGGGAGGGGGAGGCGGGAGGAGGAGGGGGAGGGAGAGGGAGAGGGAGGGGGAGGGGGAGGGGGAGGCGGGAGGAGGGGAGGGAGAGGGGGAGGGGGAGGGAGAGGGGGAGTGGGAGGGGGAGAGAAGAAAGGGGGAGCGGAATGGGAAAAGGAATCAATGAAGTGGACAGTAAGGGGAAAGATAGGGAGGGGAGAATAAATGAGGGGATGGAGGGGGAGAAGGGGAGGTGGAGAGGAAGAGGGGAGGAGGGAAAGAGGGTACTGAGAGAGAGGTGGTGAGGGAGGGAGGAAGAGATGGAGGGGAGGGGGGAGAGAGAGGGGAGGAGGGAGAGAAAAGGGGAAAGGGAAAGGAGAGGGGGAGTGGGAGAGAGAGGGAGAGAGGGAGAGAGAGAGAGGGGGGAGAGGGAAAGAAAGAGAGAGAGGGGAGAGGGAAAGAGAGAGAGATAGAGAGTGAGAGAGAGAGAGAGAGAGAGAGAGAGAGAGAGAGAGAGAGAGAGAGAGAGAGAGAGAGAGAGAGAGAGAGAGA
>NC_134777.1:6808402-6810902 GCF_046742065.1 Oratosquilla oratoria
AGGATGGGGGGTGAGGGAGTATGTATGAGAAATAAATTGACACAGCCCGAAGGGATTTCTCCCCGTCTTCTCCTTTTCTGCATGAAGGAACGGAGAGGGGGTTGGGGTCGCCGAATTAATGAAGCGGCCTTGCTGTGGATGTGCTGTGTCTTGCGACACTGCTTTCTGACCCAGGGCAGTGGACAAGATGCAGGGACGACCCGTCATCCAGGAGGTGTCAAGATAAGAGGAAGGGAAGAGGGTAGAGGAGAGGGGAGTATGTAGGGGATGGAATGGGTGGGAGTGGTTTCTATGCCTTTGTCTTTTGGCTACCTCCCATGTAAGGGGGAAAAAGCCTTTGGTATATGTATATATGTACTTCTATTTCTGCGCATCACAGATGCTTCACTTTTCTTCAATATTTTTATTATTCTTCATACAATTTTTCTCATTATTTTCCTCTCTTCTAGTCACATATTCTCTCAATTTCTTCTATTCCTATTGTCCTTAGTTCCTTTTCTTATAGATTTTATGTTCAAAAGTTTGAGGAGATGATCATTTTTTGTTTAACGTCCTGCTTCTGAATGACACTTTACCCCTTCTTTCGTACCTCTCTTACCATCTCCTACGTCTTTCTTGCTCTGTCAACCTCAGACCAGAGCTTCTTGTTCTCTACACGGTTCACTCACTTCCATCTTTGCCCCAACGATTCGCTCTATGTTTTTTTTTTTTTTTCATCTTCGTTTGTCCTCCTCACCTTCATTCCAGCAACCTTCATCATTTTTTTTTTTACCTAACCACATCATCCTGTTATTTTATTCATTCTGTCTTCCCTATGTCGTACCACACTCCTCCTCCTCCTCCTCCTCCTCCTCCTTCTCTCTTCTCCCTTCTCCTTTTCTCCTCTTCCTTCTCCTCCTCTTCCTCCTCTTTCTCCTGTTCCTCCTCCACCTTCTTATTCTCCTCCTCCACCTCTTTCTTCTCCTTTTTCTCCTCCTCCTCCTCCTCCTCTTTTCTTCCTCCTCTTTCTCCTCCTTTTCCTCCTCCCCCTCCTCTTCCTCCTCCTCCTCCTCTTTTCTTCCTCCTCTTTCTCCTCCTTTTCCTCCTCCTCTTCCTCCTCCTTCTCCTCTTACTCCTCCTCTTCCTACTCCTCGTCCTCCTCCTCCTCCTATTCCTCTCCCTCTTCTCCCACCTCCTCCTCCTCCTCTTCCTCCTCCTATTCCTCTTCTTCCTCCTCCTCCTGTTCCTCTTCCTCCTCTTCTTCCCTTACCAGATGTACTTTCCCTTCCAGTCTTACTGGCATCATTTATTGTTATTAAAACAGCTGCAGGTGGTACGTCTGAATCTCTTAGACCTTCCCCTTAATAACCACAACCCCAAAAATCTATTTTTTCCCCTCCCTCTGTCCCAGGCCCTTTCATTATGACCATAATGCCCTACACATTTTTTTCCCTGGGAGAGACTGATTACCCTTATCTCGATCACGCCCAGTCATTATGTTGCCCCTCATTAGCATTATCCTTCTTATCTCTCCTTAATCTGCGTAAGCGAAGTTTAATGGTAGACGTAGAGCATGCGGGGTGTATGGGACGACGTAAACACTAAATTGCTTATCAAGTGATTACACTCATTACACGAAATACTCTTCTCCTATCACTAATTACCCGAAAATATTGTCACATACGCATCCTCACCGAGAGATGCGTAGTAGACAAATGGTCAGCGCGCTCTCTCGCGTCACGATGTTCGTGGGTTCGAGTCTTTTCCGGTGGATCTTAATCCCTTGAGGATACTAATTTGACATTGTGATTATTTCAGAAAATTTCCCCCCGGGTTTTCTTTAAGGCTTCGAGTTAAGAGTGATAGAGGGTGGTAAGGATTGTAGTAAAATCAATAATGTTGGTGTGCTGGTATCGATCTCACCTCCTTTCCGGTGTTTGTTATTTGAAGTCCGCGCATAAAGGTGACAGATTTTGTCGCGGCGAGGCGTTTCCACGGCGCAAACTCCACTGGTACCATGGAAACTTATGTCCGATTGTGACACAAGTCGTTGCTTATCTAAGTGACACCTCATGATTTCTCTTTCTCCACCTATTTCGTCTCTTTTCTCCGCCTCATGAGACGCGACTTCATGGCAGCGACCACGGGCAGGACTTTCATGCCGCTGATCTGTGATCGATTGCTTTGTTCCACCAAAGGTCTTTTCTCTCACCAATGCTCAAGCCCAAAGCCAGACTGAAAAGGTACAGAAACTTATGTCAAAGTGACAAGGAAACTAATCGAGATAATTTCTTCACCCAGTGACGGCCTGCTCAATAAAATCGTCTGATGTTTAGTTGAACAGAGTATATAAAGCCCGTCTTGGCACGCGTGTGTATGTGTGTATATTTTCTCCGCTTCATGAGACGCGACTTCATGTGTGTGTGTGTGTGTATGTGTGTGTGTTTCATGCCGCTGATCTGTGATCGATTGCTTTATTGGGAGAATTAGATGAAAATGAAACTACATCTGCTGTAGCTAT
>NC_134777.1:6815902-6830902 GCF_046742065.1 Oratosquilla oratoria
AGAGGGAAGGATATATATATATATATATATATATATATATATTATATATATATATAAAGAGAGAGAGAGAGAGAGAAACAGACAGACAGACAGACAGAGAGTGGCATGATTTAAGACGTACAGTTTTTTGGTTGGAATTATACGATAAATTAAAAAAAAAAAAAGTCCCTAAGAGAACTAAATATTTTTTCACTGTCTTCTTAACATAGAAGGGGCACTTGTTACTCGAATTTCTCTCATCTCTTTACTGGAGTGACGCACCTTATAAGCTCTCGTGTGGGTAACGCCAAAGGATTTCATTCAGCTGGAAGCTTGATCTCGTGGTGAAGGCGTTCATTGTTGCTTCTGGATGTTCTCGAGTTTTTTTTTTTTTTTTTTGTCAACGTTACGCTCTTCGATTTTCTTGTTGTTGTTTTTTTCCTTGTTTCAGTCACGATGCTTTGCAAGTAAGAATCACAATTGATAATTTGGTATAACTTTAGGTTAGGTTAGGTTAGGTTAGGTTAGGTTACGTTAGGTTACGTTACGTTAGGCTAGATTAGGTTAGGTTAGGTTAGGTTAAGTTGGGTTGGGTTAAGCTAGGTTAAGTTAGGTTAGGTTAGGATTGGTTAGGTTAGGTTAGGATAGGTTAGTTTAGGATTGGTTAGGTTAGGTTAGGTTAAGTTAGGTTAAGTTAGGATTGGTTAGGTGTAGGATTTTGACCAACATTATGTGGGATTTTAACTAACAGTGTGTGGGATTTTGACCCACATTGTGTGGGATTTTGACCAATGGGACTTTGGACGTGGAATAATGACCAGTGGGATTATGACCCTATGGGATTATGTCATGGATTCAAAGACCTCGTTGAACCATTTCAGGCGACATTCCTACTTGAATTCGAGTTTCTGCCAGGATGTTATATACTATTTCCCATACATCACACGTCAGGAGAGTGTGTTCCCAACAGAACGAACACAAGCCCTGATTCTCAGAAAAAAGTAATAACAGATGAATAAATAGATAAATAAATGAATAAATGAACAAATAAATAAATCGATCAATTGATATAGATAAGTGAATAAATGAATAAATCGATGAATTGATATAGATAAATGAAGAGATGAACAAATAAATAGTAAATAAATAGAAAATGAACAGATAAACATACACAACTTGTCGGAGGGCTTGCCTAAATGGGAAATCGATGAAAATGAGACTAAATATTCTGTAGCTATGTAGAGTGTGGTCGGGGACTTGTACAGTCCTTTTGCACCATCGTACATAGCTCAGTCGCTAGCGTCTTGGCTACGTGATTATCCACGCACAGGTCAGGGTTCGAATCCCTTGGCAGAGCTTCTAAAGACATAAACGAATATATGAATGAATATATAGATAGATAAATAAACAAATAAATAGGTACATAGATATAACAAATAATGAACAATAAATACCAAATGTATCCACCATAGGAACATTTTCGAAGCTAAAGAAAAATCGTTCAAGGTTGTCGTGGTAAGTTGAGACCATCAACCGAGATGCGAAATTGAAAGTGACTGGCGCTGGTGGACGGGGAGGAGAAGAGGGGGAAGGGGAAGGGGAGGAGGAGAGAGAGAGAGGGAGGGGAAAGGATCTTGTAAGCGAAGCCACCTGAGGTCAGAGGGACAAAGAGCGACTGGGCGGAGTTTTGAGTTTCAGTGTTGGGAGGACAAGGAGGAGGAGGAAGAGGAGGAGGAGGAGAGAGACGAGGAGGAGGAGGAGGAGGAGGAGAAGAGAGACGAGGAGTAGGAGGAGGAGTAGGAGGAGTAGGAGGAGGAGTAGGAGGAGGAGTGGGAGGAGGAGTAGTAGTAAGAGGAGGAGGAGGGAGTAATACTAGGAGGAGAAGAGAGACGAGGAGGAGGAGGAGGAGGAGGAGGGAGTAATACTAGGAGGAGGAGAAGAGAGACGACGAGGAGGAAGAGGAGGGAGTGATACTAATAGGAGGAGAGAGACGAGGAGGAGGAGCAGGAGGAGGAGGGAGTAATACTAGGAGGAGAAGAGAGACGAGGAGGAGGAGGAGGAGGAGGAGGGAAAAATACTAGGAGAAGAAGAAAGACGAGGAGGAGGAGGAGGAAGAGGAGGAGGAGGGAGAAATACTAGGAGAAGAGAGACGAGGAGGAGGAGGGAGAAATACTAGGAGGAGAAGAGAGACGAGGAGGAGGAGGAGGAGGAGGAGGAGGGAGAAATACTAGGAAGAGAAAGAAAGACGAAGAGGAGAGGGGAGAAATGCTAGGAGGAGAAAGAGAGACGAGGAGGAGGAGGAGGGAGAAATACTAGGAGGAGAAGAAAGACGAGGAGGAGGAGGAGAAGGAAAAATAATAGGAGAAGAGGGACGAGGAGGAGGAGGGAGAAATACTAGGAGGAGAATGGAGAAATACAAGGAGGAGGACGAGAAAGGAGGAAGAAAGGAGGAGGATAAAGTTGAAGGAGTAAGAGGAGGATGGAACGAAAGAAAATGAGGAGTAAAGGAGTAGGAGGAGGATTGGGCGTTATGGACTGTAGTTTATCAATATTTATATTCTTTTGAACAATCTCTTGCCGCTAAGGCTGAGATAAAGGAGGATATGAGGAGGAAGAGATGGAGGAGAAGAATGAAGAAAGAGGTGAAGGAGAAGAATGAAGAAGAAGAGGAGGAGGAGGAGGAGTAGAAGGAGGACAATAAAGGAAGAGGAGGAAGAAGAGGAAGAGGAGAAGGAATAGGAAGAGGGGGAGGAAGAGGCGTAAGAAAAGGAGGATATGAGGAGGAAGAGGTGGAGGAGAAGAATGAAGAGGAGGAGGAGGAGTAGAAGGAGAAGGACAAAAAAGGAAGAGGAGGAAGAAGAGGAAGAGGAGAAGGAATAGGAAGAGGGGGAGGAAGAGGCCTTATAAAAGGAGGATATGAGGAGGAAGAGGTGGAGGAGAAGAATGAAGAGGAGGAGGAGTAGAAGGAGAAGGGCAAAAAAGAAGAGGAGGAAGAAGAGGAAGAGGAGAAGGGATAGGAAGAGGGGGAGGAAGAGGCGTAAGAAAAGGAGGATATGAGGAGGAAGAGGTGGAGGAGAAGAATGAAGAGGAGAAGGAGGAAGAGGAGGAGGAAGAGGAGGAGGAGTAGAAGGAGAAGGGCAAAAAAGAAGAGGAGGAAGAAGAGGAAGAGGAGAAGGAATAGGAAGAGGCGTAAGAAAAGGAGGAAGAGGAGGAGAAGAAGGAGAAGTTGAGGGAATGAGGAGAATAAAAACGCAGAGGAGATTGAAAATGGGGATGAAGATGAGGAGGAAGAGGAGGAGAGGGAGAAGTTGGAAAATGAGGAAGATAAGGAGGAAAGGAGGAGGAAAAGGGGAAGGAGGATGAGGAAGTGGAGGAAGAGTAGGAGGAGAAGGAGAAGGAGGAGGAGGAGGAGGAGGAGGAGGAGGAGAAGGAGGAGAAAGAGGAGGAGGAGGAGGAGGAGGAGGAGAAAGAGGAGGAGAAAGAGGAGGAGGAGGAGGAGGAAAAGAAAAAGGAGGAGAAAGAAAATGTGCATGAACAGGAGAAGGAAGAGGAATAGAGGGAGAAGTTGGAAAATAAGGAGGGTAAGGACGAAAGGAGGAGGAAAAGGGGAAGGAGGAGGAGGAAGTGGAGGAGGAGGAGGAGGAGGAGGAAAAGGGGAGGGGGAGGAGAAGGAAGTGGAGGAGGAGGAGGAGGAGAAAAAGGGGAGGGGGAGGAGAAGGAGGAGGAGAAGAAAGGGGAGGAGAAGGAGGAGGAGGAGAAGGGGGGAGGAGTAGGAGTAGATGAGAAGGAGGAGGAGGAGTAGATGAGGAGGAGGAGTAGATAAGGAGGAGGAGTAGGGGAGGAGTAGGAAGAGGAGGAGGAGGAGGAGAAGGAAGTGGAGGAGGGGTGTAGGCCTTTCTTCCGGAAGGAGAGAGGTGCGAGTCTGGGGGCGTCACATTGGCACGAGGGGACCGGGAGCCCAAAGAGGGATTTCCGGAAAGCGAGGGGAGCCGATGTGTCCGGAAACAAAGAAGAAAGGAGGAGGAAGAGGAAGAGGAGGAGGAGGAGGAGGAGGAGGAGGAGGAGGAGGAGGAGGAGGAGGAGGAGGTGGAAGTGTTGGTAGTGGAGATGGTGGTTGTGGTGGTGGTTGTGGTCTTGGTAATTGGGGTAACAGGAGTAATGGTAACTTAAGAGAGAAGAGATGAGAGGGGATAGACGAGCCTCGTCGGCAGTCACGAGAGATTTGTGTCGAGCATAGGGAACAAGAAGTAAATAGTAAGAAGATTTTTTTTTTATCGACCCATAAGGGGGTCATTAAGCCTGGTGTGAAGTTGTTCAGTCTCTACGTTTTTTCGTTTTCTTCGTAATGTAAAAATGGGTGATACCTATCTTTTCTTTATTTATGATTTAATGCGTTTATTCGTTTCTATAAATAATGTACTTGTCCGTTTATTTGCTTATCCAGAAACGTTTCTATTCATCTATTTATTTACTTATTTATTTATCTATTTATCATTATTTATTTACTCATTTATGTTGTATTTCTATGCGTTTGTGTGTACGTGTGTGTGTGAGTATATATATACAAATGTGTGTGTGTGTGTGTGTGTGTGTGTGTGTGTGTGTGTGTGTGTGTGTGTGTGTGTGTGTGTGTGTGTGTGTGTGTGTGTGTTTTCTAGGAGGACAGTAACCCCTTGCTGCATTAATAAAACTTTCGCCCACAAATTGAGCTCATTCTCAGACTTGTAAGAGGTCAAGACACTAACCGCTCGCACATTATATACACATCAAGACAAATATTAAGAAAACGTAGACTCGTCTACTTTTGGTGTAATGGATGTGGCAATATAGGAGAGGACGAGGAAGTATGCAGTAAATGAAAAGCCAGAGAGTGTTTGGGGCGAGCTAAGAGTCTGAAGAGAGCTCCGGCTCCTGACGTCATTATAATCACATCCATGTGTGGAAGACGGACGGACGAGCCGTGGAGGTCCTAGGGACAGGGTGACCGGGGGGACTGCTAGAAGCCGTGATAAGATTTGTGGAATTGCGCGCGTTCACGTACACACTCACACATGCACATAAATACACATATGTACACACACTGCATGTACACCTACACACACACACACACACACACACACACATAAACACACACACATGCACACACATATAAACACACACACACACACACACACACACACACACACACACACACACACACACACACACACACACATACACACACACACACACACACACACACACACACACACACACACACACACACACACACACACACACATATGTATATAAATATATAAACACACACATAAACACACACACACACACACACACACACACACACACACACACACACATAAACACACGCACACACACACACACACACACACACACACACACACACACACACACATAAACACACGCACACACACACACACACACACACACACACACACACACACACACACAAAAACACACACAAACTCCCCAACACACACACACACACACACACACACACACACACATAAACACACGCACACACGCATACACACACACACACACACATAAACACACACACACACACACGCACACACACACACACACACACACACACACACACACACACACACACACACACACACACACACACACACACACACACACACACACACACACACACACACACACACATACACACACACACACGCACACACACACACACACACACACACACACACACACACACAAATATATATATATATATATATATATATATATATATACTTTTTTCCCAAAGAACAAATCTACATAGTGCATAATTATCCTAACACCATCAACAAAAGATCTGTTAATGTACACCAGCGGTTGAAAGAACACTACCCAGAAGTTTACGTGCTACCATTCGAAGATTATTATTTAGTTTACACTGTCCAAACAGGGAGAGATCTGAAGACAAGGATAAATGTACACAAGTGTCCCATTAGATATGACTAAGAAAGGTCGTCACTGACTTCAAGAGGAAAATTGTTGAATCAACGTTGTTGCTCTCATTTCCTAATGTAAAGTCTATTTACGTTTTTGTTGTTCTGTTTGATTTTTTCAGGTTCATTTACAACCTACACGTTTCTGGAAGAAAGTATTTATTATTTAAATGTTGTAGTTTTTCTGCCTCTGACCCAGGAGGTGCCAAGATAAGAGGGGAGGAAGAGGGTAGAGGGGAGTGGAGTATGTAGGGGATAGAATGGGTGGGAGAGGTTTCTATGCCTTTGTTTTTTTGGCTACCTCCCTTGTAAGGAGGAAAAAGCCTTTGGTATATGTAGTTTTTCTGCAGAACTAACCAGCATCTCGCCTGTGTCATTTTTCTCCCTTCTTCATTTTTCCCCATTTTAGCATTAATGTCTCCCATTACTAGCATGTAATTAGTATTTTCATATCCATTTCCTGACATAAATTATCATGGAGGAACTCAATTTCATCGTCTGAACTTTGTGGAGTTTGTGCATAATCTTGAATTATTTCTAGAGTGTACATTTTATATAGTCTTATCATAGTCTAAGCTACCTTATCTGATATACCATTGAATTTCACTACGTTACCAGCAACCTCTGGATTTATCAAAATTTCTACTCCACTGCATCTTCCTTTTGCATTGCCTCTCTAGTAGGTGACTGTCTTAAAGCTTCCTCAACTTTTCTTCCTCCCTTCGCACTTCACTCAGTCCTACGATGTCCCACATGATGTTCTCCAGTTTTTCCACTAAACTCTCCAGACAATGGTCCTCTGAGAGGGATCTTACGTTGTAGGTGTAGATATTTATTTTCTTGAACATTGCTTACTATCATCCGGTAACACATTGCCCGTAAGTATAGTACATGTGTCGATGGATTTGATGGTTTGGTCTGGTTGGCAAAAACAGTCCCCTATTGACCGAGCACGTTCGATCAGTGTTGATAAGATTCTGTTTTTTTGTTTTGTTTTGTTTTTTCTCAACGCTGAATGCTTTTGTAGGTTTCAACAACATGCCACACACGTGTTGGTAAAGGGAGAGAGCATTAGGTACAGATGAAAAATATAGTAGGAGGTGGAAAAGGAGAAAGAGGAGGATGAGGATGAAGAGGAAGAGGAAAAGAAGAGGAGGGAGGAAATAGAAGAAAGAAAAGGAGAAAAATGAGGAGGTGCAGGAGGAAGAGTGGGAAGAAGAGGAGGAAGAGGAGGAAGAGGAAGAAGAGGAGGAGGAGGAAGAAGAGGAGGAAGAGTGGGAGGAAGAGGAGGAGGAGGAGGAAGAGTGGGAGGAGGAGAAGGAGGAAGAATGTTGTTACCGTGGTCCTGCCCCTAGCACGGTATAGCCAGTCACTCCTGTTTTGTCTCTGGTATTTGATTAATGTCATCTCTGATTCCCTGATGGCCGTCACTGGGTTGGGCATAGATTAGGAGTGGATCTTCTTGCTCGCCGTTTGCTGGGACGTCCACACCAATCCTTAGTTCAGTGGTTCTTGGGTCCTAGTCCTTGGATTGCCAAGCCATTTGAATGGATCACCAAGGACTTGTGGACTTTTTATTTTCCCAATATTATATTGATGAACTACTTGCATTGATAAAGATATCTTCATATGATTTTTGTTTCTGTTACACGTTTCACAAGCGCAAGTGTTCTATAATTCAAATAAAAGGTTTTATGAAGGTAAGGGTCACCATGGTTGATCTGAACAAGATTTTGGGTCGCGGCCAAAAAGGGTTAAGCTCCACTGCTCTAGTCTAACCCTATTATTTTCATTTACTTATTCATTTATTTATCTATCTTCATCGCCATCGCCATCGCCATCGCCATCGCCATCGCCATCGCCATCATCATCATCATCATCATCAATTAATTATTATTATTATTATATTATTATTATCATATTATTATTATTATTATTATTATTATTATTATTATTATTATTATTATTATTATTATTATTATTATCATTATTATTATTATTATCTTGTTATTATTATTAATCATCATCATCATCTATTTATTTTTTCTTTTATTTCATTTCATTATCTATTTATCTATCTTTTTTTTTTCTTTTCTTTTTGCTTTCGACGAAATGCACCTGCCCTCCCAGCATCGTTCATCCATTCATACCAGAAAACAACAACACTGCATTACAGTTGTAAACGGATGTATTTACAATGCTATGCTCCTATTCGGATAAACGTTCCTAAGTCGATCCGAAAAGTAATCTATTCACGGTGATATTCTTAAAAAATATATTTCCTTATATAAATCTTTCCTTATACAAATCCTTGGAAGGGAAAGATTTTTTCTTAAGAATACCACCGTAAAAATCTTACGGTGGTATTCTTTAAAAAAAAAAAAATTATAAATCTTTCCTTATATAAATCTTATATAAATCCTTGTAAGGGAAAGATTTTTTTAAGAATACCACCGTTAGTTCAAGTAAATGCGTAAACGGTTAGTTAACCTAAACGAACGACATATCTTAAACCTCTACCTGGAAGCGCCGAATGATGTCTGTGGCTGTCTGGAACTGCCTAGTACACGCATATCGTCTTGGAACTAACAAACCCAAGGGTACTGCGTCATCATGGTACTCTATAACACAACGATGGATCTACCTTGCACCTCCTCGCTTCTCGCCCTAAAAGGACACAGTCATCTCCCCCAACCATATTCACTATCTATACATAAACGGCAGAGCTGGGCGCGTTACCGCCGGACAGATAGTGCGTTACCGTCAATGCGTTACCGAAAAATCTAGGATGCATTACCGCAATGCGTTACCGATTTTAATTTCCCTTTGACTGATTTTGATGAAAAATAAATAAATAAATAGAGAAGTATTTACTTCTTACGAATATTTTCAATGAAACGATATTTAAACTACAACTTTAATACTCCCTATTCTAAAACATAAAACAATCAGAGCTGGGCAACTGCGTTTCCGAAAGCGTTACTGCGTTACTAACGCACTACGTGTCTGGCAGTAACGCGCCCAGCTGTGCTAAACGGACCCGTTTTCTGTGGCACCTTAGGTCATCTCGAGGCACGCGTCCGCTGAGCGGCGCGTGCAATGAGTCGCCTTGGCACGGAACTCCAGATAAGGCGAGGCGGGGGAGAGAGGGGAGGGGGGAGGGAGGGGGGAGAGAGGGGAGGGGAGAGGGGGGAGGGGGGAGGGGGACTGGGTTCTGCACGATGGCGTAAGCGGCCAACCCCCCCCCCCCGCGTCTGACATAATCGCGCAGTGATGAAAGCGTGCGCGCGCATATGCATACATCTATTCTAATATATGTACTTGGGTCCTTAGTTATCGTATAAGCGCACGTTTATAAACACGTGTCCGCATGTACACACACACACACACACACACACACACACACACACACACACACACACACACACACACACACACACACACACACACACACACACACACGCACACACAAACACACACACAGACACACACACACACACACACACACACACACAGACACACACACACACACACACACACACACACACACACACACACACACACACACACGCACGCACACACACACACAAACACATACACACATACATACACACGCACGCACACAAACACACGCGCGTGCACACACACACACACACACATACACACAGACGCAGACGTGTGTGTGCTTGTGTGTACTTGTTTGTGTGTATATATAATATGAATATATATATATATATATATATATATATATATATGTATATGTATATATATATATATATATATGTGTGTGTGTATATATTCATATATATATATATGTATATATATTTATATATATATATATATATACATATATATATATATGTATATATATATATATATATATATATATATATATATATATATATATATATATACCTTTGTGTGTGTGTGTGTGTGTGTGTGTGTGTGTGTGTGTGTGTGTGTGTGTGTGTGTGTGTGTGTGTGTGTGTGTGTGTGTGTGTGTGTGTGTGTGAGAGAGAGAGAGAGAGAGAGAGAGAGAGATTTTGCGTGTGTGTGTGAATGTGTGTGTGTGTGTGTGTGTGTGTATGTGTGTGTGTGTGTGTGTGTGTGTGTGTGTGTGTGTGTGTGTGTGTGTGTGTGTGTGTGTGTGTGTGTGTGTGTGTGTACGTGTGTGTGTGTACGTGTAACAAAGTTCGAGCGATGACCATCAAGGGGTAGAGGATGAGGGCGTCATTGATTAACTAATCTAATTCTAATTTGTCTTTCTAGGATGAGGGTCATACACCGTTAAGCCTATTCCACGGGCACCCAACATACCAGAGCTAAATAGTGTTGTCCGTCTATCGTTAGGGAAATATTCAAGTCCAGATATCAACTATAGGGTTAACAGAATGTGTAATTATAACTAAATTATCTATTCTACTTCGATAAGGTTTTCTAAATGCGTCTCCAAATTGGCTTGGAGGGTAATTTTTCTCTAAATAGTTCTCCATCTTCCCAACCATGATGCCATTACTCAAAACTAAAAAATTAATAAATAAAAATAATGATAAATAAATAAAAAGGTGATAGACATAAAACAAATAAATAAATAAATAAACAAATAAATAGATAAGTAAATAAATAAATAAATAAATAAATGAATAAATTAAATTAATAAATGAATAAATATGTAAATAAATAAATAGATAAACAAATAAACAATTAAATAGATAAATAAGTACGCAAATTAATCAATCAATAAATAAACAAAATTACTAATTAATTAGTTAATAGAAAAAATAATCAATACATAAGTAGATAAATAAATAAACAAATAGATCCAGGAGCTACATTCTGATTATCTGATAAAAGTTATCAGTGTTACCCAACATATATACTTTATACTTTTCATACGCCTAGGAGTGGAATCTTTTGGCTACGTGTCTTCAAAGCCCATCAACACCCCCACCCTTCCACCTGTAGATACAGTGTTCTCTGTAATGGGCTCAAGATCTCTATATAAGGCTTCCCTTATATCCTCACCACCTTTTCACGCAGAGAGGGCTAACAGCCAGTGAATAGGGATTTCATCCTACTTGTTTGTGTTGTTATTTGCGCTAAGGTGACTGTGTAACTTTGCCAAATATTCTTGTAAACAGACTTGTCTCATGTAGATGTCTTCAGTTTGAGTTCGTTTGTGTGTATGTACGTTATGATTTGTATATACGTCATCAACTTAACAATAAGAGTTACCTTAGTATGCTTCTGTGCCTTCTTATTTTCTATTAAATAGTGTCCGTTTCGTGTCGACGGACCGCGCCCGTTTTGAACTTTTTAAAGTATTTTATCAGAAATGTATTATTGATGCATACATACATACATATACCAAAGGCTTTTTCCTCCTTACACGGGGGTAGTCAAAAAGAAAAAGGCATAGAAACCACTCCCACCCATTCCATCCCTATCACACTCCACTCCCCTCCACCCTCTTATCTTGGCACCTCCTGGATGACGGGTCATTCCTGCATCTCGCCCACTGCTTTACTTGCTTTATTTACTTACGCTGGTAAGATCTATACGAAAATCTTTCCACTGAGAGGTCTATGGAAGGGTCCGAGATTTATTCTGAGTGCAAAACGCGGTTTTGTTCAATCAGTGCCCTATTTCCTCAAGTACCTAAACACAATTGTTTCGTTTCATCCTAGCAAGGAACCCTCACGAGGCGTCATTGAGATGAAGTACTGAAGAGCGTGGAGTGTGAAGACAAGGTTAAGGGTGAGGTAGCTTGAGGGCGAGTACGAAGACGACCTCGAGGGCGAGCTGGAGGGTGGGCTTGAGGGTGAGCTCAGAGCGATAAATAACGCTGTTCGAGAAGAGGATGTGGGCTGTCAAGGTAGTTTGTGGGTGAGGCGAGGTGCCGGGGGGCCGGAACGTAGCAGGACGCGCGACGAAGTCTTTGTCGAGATAAAGGTCGACACGAATTCCTTCTCTTCGACGTCTTCGACCTCTTCCGTATAGAAGGACACTTGTTCTAACTCTGCATGACGCCAGGCGCGCATTTGGTAAAGATCAAATTCAACCTAATTCGATCAATTCCTTTCGTACTGGTTAAGTTCCTTTAGGTCTGTTTCTTCTCGGATATCTTGTTCACCTTTGAAACTCTCTTCTGTGGCCACTTTACGTTAATGAAGGAGTTATATGCAAGATCGACTTCGGTTGAATGGGTGGCAGGACCTAATGGGATGGCACACTTGAAGTCGATGAGTGATGGTCTCTGTTAAGGTTCTGAAAGATGAATTTTGTTTTCCATACCCTTCCTCTCTCCCTCTCTCCCTCTCTCTCTCTCTCTCTCTCTCTCTCTCTCTCTCTCTCTCTCTCTATCTATCTATATCTATCTATCTATCTATCTATCTATCTCTCTCTCTCTCTTACTATTAACCAGTTTTGCAACAGTAGCACAGCGAATATTTTCAAATGTTTTTTATTCCGCATTAGCATGATATTTTTCTATAAGCTTTGAACCTGTTTCCGATCAATCTTCCTAATCTTCACCTTACAGATATCACAGAGACAGATTTCGTGGAAGCAGCAAGGGCGAACGAGGTACCCTCTGAAACTGAAGTTCACTTGAAAGGAACTGAACTTGAACTAAAGAGCTTCAAGCCATAGGTCGTGCATACGCCAGACTTTTAGAGGGCTTTGTTTTAAGAATGTTGGTTTTTAGATTATTTTCGTAAATCATTCGGAATAAACTTTTGGTGGACCAATTCAAAGTGGGATAGTATGAGCACAGTAAGTGCTTCAGGGCTGAACTATTAGTTCGATATGATGATATAATCGACCTCTGATATTGTGTATATATACATACATACATACATAAATATACATACATACATAGATATATATATATATATATATATATATTATAATATATATATATATATTGTACAACACTGAATGGGTCCCAGTGATTAGAGATACATTTTAACAACCACAATGCACTTTAATTCTAAGCCATCAACATCGGGAGACAGCGTAGTTGGAAAGCCACTGCGCCACATGTCATGTGATACCTGAGTTCGAGTCCTCGGCAGTACCGCATTTCAATTTCTGCTTGTGGCTTCCATTGGGTCTCCCAATGTTGATGGCGTAGAATTAAAGTGCATTGTGGTGGTTAATATGTGTGTATAAATATATATATATATATATATCTATATATATATATATATATATATATATATATATATGTATATATATATATAAATATATATATATATATATATATATATATATATATATATATTGCATATACATTGAAACAAATCGCTAGTAGCAGCAATGTAACTCAAATAATCAAGCCCGGCCATCGCAAGCTTCGATCGCAGGTACCTCTGACCGTGAGTCACGCTAGCTATCATCTTGCTACATTGAACGTACAAAAGGATCGATTACACGGGTCAACGGCCAAAATGGTTCTCATATGAAATTATGCTCACACATGTAATTCCATGTTGTTGAATGGATTGACCTATCTATTTACATAAGAATATGTATCTAGAATTGTTTTTGCTCTCTCTGAGAAATATCTAACACCAATCCTAATGTTACATAAAATTTACTAGCCTGCTTGTTATCATATATTTGTATTAACTGTTGGAACACAAGTTTGTATATCTATTTATTTATTTATTTATTTGTTTGTTTGTTTATTCACTTTTGTTTCGTCTCACTATGTGATAACTTAACATTTCTTATGTTTGCTTCGTGAATGTTATGTCGAGGTTTTCTGAACAATTATTGGCTATATTTTGTAAAGTAATCTGATGTTCTTATCATTACTCTTGTATTTTGATTGCGAAAATCTATGAGTTATGAGTTAGGTTCAGTGTGGTTGACTTTGAGTTTAAAACGATGCATGTTTGAGATGGAGATGGAGATGGATGTATATGTATATACGTATGTAATATGTTCGCTGGGTACGTCTCCAAACTTTTCAAGGTTACAAAAACCTTGAACAGAACTTACACTGTCCAACTGTTTGGAAACAACAAAACCAAGACCATAATCCAGAGCCCATTTGGTACCTTCGCTTAATGATTTGTTTGACAAGTTGACCACAAAATTTGGGTTGGCATTTATGGTCCATTCGCTTTCCTTGATTCAAACATCTAGCTTATTTTTCCAGTTTGATTGGCAGAGTGTGGCCACTCTAGATTCACTGGGCCACAGGAGGGACACCGATGGCCCGCATCCGGTAGAAGAAAGGTTCTGCCACTCCCACTCCTGCTCGAGGAACTGATGATCGTTTCCCTTACGCTCGTGGTGACACTAGGGGATGTCTTCTAAAAGTGCTGAGAAAAGAAGAAATATATACATATATATATATATTTTTATATATATATATATATACATATATATATATATATATATATATATATATATATATATATATATATATATATATATAGAGAGAGAGAGAGAGAGAGAGAGAGAGAGAGAGAGAGAGAGAGAGAGAGACAGACAGACAGACAGACATACACACACGCACACACACACACACACACACACACACACACACACACACACACACACACACACTCAGAGAGAGAGAAAGAGAGACAGACAGATAGACAGACAGACAGACAGACAGACAGACAGACAGACAGAGAGTAAAAATTAAGAGAAAGAGAGAGAGATGAACAGAGAGAGATAGAGACAGAGAGCGAGGTAGATAGACAGAGAGGTAGACAAACGGAGAGGTAGATAGACAGAGAGAGGTAGATAGACAGAGAGGTAGATAGACAGAGATAGAGAGGTAGATAGACAGAGACAGAGAGAAAGAGACAGATAGACAGAGAGATAGAAAGCGACAGAGATATAGAAAGAAAACGGGAAAAAATATCGAAACAAGAGTGAGAAAAAGACGAAAGACAAGGGAAAGCGGGTGAGAGAGGATCGGCGGCAGGAGCTTCGCTTTCATAGACGCGCCCGTCACTTCCTCCCGACGTGATAAAGGACCTCTAGAAAGGGTCCTCTAGATGGATCCTGTCGGGACTCC
>NC_134777.1:6835902-6850902 GCF_046742065.1 Oratosquilla oratoria
GGTCACTCCCGGGTTCGGCGCCAATCTGCTTCTCAGTCTTTGGGAACGACGTATGGTAGGAAGTTCTTCCCTTTCGCGGGGAATGGGGAGCCTCTGGGAAGGAGAGCCCGATGTCTTGGGAGGAGCCAGATGGACAATCCCAAGACATCGGGCTCTCCTTCCCAGAGGCTCCCCATTCCCCGCGAAAGGGAAGAACTTCCTACCATACGTCGTTCCCAAAGACTGAGAAGCAGATTGGCGCCGAACCCGGGAGTGACCTCCCCGAGTACCATTTCCGCCAACTTGTGATCTCTCCCAGTGTTTGTGGTCCTGCGTGTGACTTCCCCCAGTTGCAACACGGTGACTTCTCCCCGTGCTTCCCATTTCATTTAAAATATGCTCCCTTTCCCTTTCTTTTCACTTCAACTGAGGATGCAGAAAGATCTGCGAAACGTCTTGATAACTATTTTGTTGTGCTTGTATTTTGTTTTTTGCTGTATTTCTTGTATTAATTTCTTGTATTGTGTTTATTGTGTACTATACTTTTGTGTCTATTATAACTTTTGTGTTTCCTATGAATTTTGGAAATCTGATTTACTCCCTTTCCCCCTACCAAAAAAAAAAAAAAAAAATCTACTTTTCGC
This sequence comes from Oratosquilla oratoria, assembly GCF_046742065.1. Classification (NCBI taxonomy): domain Eukaryota; kingdom Metazoa; phylum Arthropoda; class Malacostraca; order Stomatopoda; family Squillidae; genus Oratosquilla; species Oratosquilla oratoria. The sequence goes on from NC_134777.1 coordinate 6,836,526, forward strand.
AAGCTTGAGAGCTCACGGAAAAAACTAATCAATAATTCTTTTGCTGTCGTTTTTAACAGAATATATATATATATACATACACATGTATATATATATGTATATATATATATATAAGTAAATATATATATATCTATATATCTATATGTATATATATAGATATACATACGTATATATACTTACACACGCTATATATATATTATATATATATAGATATATATATATATATGTATATATGTATATATATGTATATATAAATATATATATATATATATATATACAACCAGGTGTAACAATATTCTCTGTTTCTATTCATATAACAACAGTTACCACAGTGACAGGGAGAGGAGAGAAACGTGGCACAGGAGCCAAAATTCTTCTTTTCCATGTGACCTCCGCTTACGAACACAATTTCCTGACATTGCTGAAATGATCAGTTTCCATATAAGAAAGATACGCTGGAAAACAAGTAGTGTATTGGGAAACGCGTACAACGAAAGGAGGTTTTGTTTGATTAGGAGATTCGGTTCTTTCGCTTCGCAATGGACGGACCCGAGTGATTGTCACCTGCCCATGCAGTGCAAACACACACTGGGCAGAAGAGACAAATTTGGTCGCAGCTATGCGCTTACTGACGTATACCTCTTGTTGTTTCTGAATATTTGACTGTACGAGAACTCTCTCACGTAAACAACACCATATTACGCCCAGGCAGAACTGAATATCTATAGAATTTCATTAGCTTTTAGCCATTAGCTTAGATAGGTTTCCTTAGGCTAGACAGAGTTCCTGTTGAAAGAAGAATATATGTGTGTATACACATACATATATGTATATGTATATATATATATATATATATATATATATATGTGTGTGTGTGTGTGTGTGTGTGTGTGTGTGTGTGTGTGTGTGTGTGTGTGTGTGTGTGTGTGTATGTGTGTGTGTGTGTGGAAAAACCAAGGAAAATTATAAATATATTGATGACCGAGCGCTTTCGTCTATTCAGACATCCTCAGGGTTACCCTGAGGAAATCTGAATAGACGAAAGTGCTCGGTCATCAATATATTTATCATTTTCCTTTGTGGTTTTTCTGCGTATTTAGAATCACGAGTTCATGCAATATATATATACACACAAAATAAAACATAAAACGTATATACAGCAATTCTACCCCTTTTTTATGGTGACAGCATTAGAAGGTCTTATTCAGGCTCCATGAGGAGACTCGGGGTCTCGATGGACGAAAAGACAATTTTGAGAGTCTTCTTTCAGGTGAAGAGACTCTTCATTAACCTGGAAAAAAAATGTAGAGGTCGTCCGCGCAACAAAGGATGAAAGCCAGTGGTTCTTATCCTTTTTCAGTGCCCTTAGTACCCTTGATATCTCAGAAACAATTCTCGTACCCCCATCCTTTACAAATACAATGCAAACATATGAAAAGGATCGCGATACAAACCTTCCTTTGCTTCCTCATGGTAAATATACAGTTCCATTGCACTGGCTATCATATCTCGTACCCCATATACGATACAAATACAATGCAAACATATGAAAAGGATGGCGATACAAACCTTTCTTTGCTTTCTCATTGTAAATGTACAGTACCATTGCACAAGCTATCATGTCTCGTACCCCATATACAATACAAATACAATGCAAACATATGAAAAGGATAGCGATACAAACCTTCCTTTGCTTTCTCATTGTAAATATACAGCACCATGCATTGGCTATCATGTCTCGTACCCCCAGGGTAATTTCGTACCCCGTGGGGGTTATAGGTACCCAGGTTAACAACCACTGGTTTAAGCCATACTTCGGTCAAGACTTTAGCTCAGAACTGTACAGCACGTTTCCTGTGGAGCTGCACGTGGAGAAGAGCGAAGGAAAGAGGGGAACCCACATTCGGAATGTGGGTTGTCTTATTGACACAAAGTCCAGACCAAACAAGCCTTCACACGAACCGTGGTCTCGTCCCAGCACCATTCCTCCCTTTCTTCACTCCCTCTTCCTTCATTCCTCTCTTACTCCCCTTCTCCCTAGCTCCCTAATCTGTATAACCCTTTTCTTCTAACCCCACGCCTGTCTTCCCTTGTCCCAAACTCTTTATCATTTTCGTTATTGGTGGGTAATGTATGATAATAAACGTATGTACCCAGTACATCACAGTAATCATGTGTTGATTCGAATGAAGTGTCCGGCAACCCACAGATGTGAACCCCTTCCATTTAAGATGGTACTTATTCTTTCATGCCGAATCCCTTCGGTCTATTTCCGAAGACATCTCAAAAACATGGCCCTCACATTGCCCTCCAGAGAAATGGCTTCTCGCAAAGGGTCCTCGGCAAGACCTATGACTGCAGAAACCTTCTTTCAGAAGCTACAGTTCCTGTAATAATCATGTTGCGGAGAGAGGCCAAGGAAGTTATTTCTGAAGACATTTCAAAAACATGGCCCTCACATTGCCCTCCAGAGAGATGGCTTCTCGCAGAGGGTCCTCGGCCAGAGCTATGTTTGCAGAAACCTTCTTTCAGAAGCTACAGTTCCTGTAATGATCATGTTGCGGAGAGAGGCCAAGGAAGGTTATTTCTGAAGACATCTCAAAAACATGGCCCTCACATTGCCCTCCAGGAGATGGTTTCTCGCAGAGGGTCCTCGGCAAGACATATGACTGCAGAAACCTTCTTTCAGAAGCTACAGTTCCTGTAATGATCATGTTGCGGAGAGAGGCCAAGGAAAGTTATTTATGAAGACATCTCAAAAACATGGCCCTCACATTGCCCTCCAGAGAGATGGCTTCTCGCAAAGGGTCCTCGGGAAGACCCATGACTACAGAAACCTTCTTTCAGAAGCTACAGTTCCTGTAATAATCATGTTGCGGAGAGAGGCCAAGGAAGTTATTTCTGAAGACATTTCAAAAACATGGCCCTCACATTGCCCTCCAGAGGAGATAGCTTCTCGCAAAGTGTCCTCGGCAAGACCTATGACTGCAGAAACCTTCTGTCAGAAGCTGCAGTTCCTGTAATGATAATGTTACGGAGAAAGACCAAAGAAGGTTATGGAGTTTCCGGGAAAATGACAAATCCAGCGCGGCACGGCCTCCCTGGGACCGGCAGTGTCCGATTATGTAAAAAACACGAAACTCTCCCAACCGCAAGATTCGCCGTAAGCCGGAGGATGTCCCTCTATCGTATTTCTCTTCAGTGTATCAATAGTGTACCCGGAGTAACGTTCCGGGTTACACCGAAGATGTGCAATTGCAAAATCACCCAAGCAAGAAACCGGGAGGTAAGTTGTAAATACCTGTACGTGCTCTGGCTGTGTGAATGATATTTTGTCGCGGCCCAAAGGGATTTCTCCCCGTCTTCTCTTTTGCTGCATGAGGGGACGGAGAGGAAGGGGGACGCCGATTAAATGAAGCGGCCTTGCTGTGGATGTGCTGTGTCTTGCTACATTGCTTCAGACCCAGGGCAGTGGGCGAGATGCAGGGATGACCCGTCATCCAGGAGGAGCCAAGAAAAGAGGAAGTATGTATGCACATATGCATGAATGCATGTATGCATGTATGCATTTATGTATGTATGTATATGTGTATATATGTATGTATATGTATGTGTATGTATGCATGTATATATGTATGTATGTATGTATGCATGTATGTATTCATGTGTGTATGCATGTATGTACGTATGTATGTATGTACGTATGTATGTATGTATATATGTATGCATTACGTATGTATGTATGTATGTATGTATGTATGTATGTATGCATGTATGTATGCATGTGTGTATGCATGTGTATATGTATGTATGTATGTATGTATGTATGTATGTATGTATGTATGTATGTATGTATGTATGTATGTATGTATGTATGTATGTATATGTATTATCCATCTGGACATGTATGTATTTATGTATATATGTATGTATGTAAATATATATATGTATGTATGTATGTATATATGTATGGGAGTGGGATGTGTGGGGATGGAATGGGTGGGAGTGAATTTTGTGCCTTCGTTTTTGGCTACCTCCATTGTAAGGGGGAAAAAGCCGTTGGTATATGCATGTATGCACAGTATGTATGTATGTATGTATGTATGTATGTATGTATGTATGTATGTATGCATGTATGTATGTATGTATGTATGTATATATGTATGTACGTATGTATGTATGTATGTATGTATGTATGTATGTATGTATGCATGTGTGTATGCATGTGTGTATGCATGTGTGCATGTATGTATGTATATACCGTATGTGTCGTATGTACCGAATGTACCCTAAGTATGTACTGTATGTATGTATATATGTTTGTACATATGTATGTATGTATGTATGTATGTATGTATGTATGTATGTATGTATGTATGCATGTATGCATGTATGCAAATATGTATGTATGTATGTATGCATGTATGCATGTATGCATGTATGTATGTATGTATGTATGTATGTATGTATGTATGTATGTATGTATGTATGTATGTATGTATGTATGTATGTATGTATGTATGTATGTATGTATGCATGTATGCATGTATGTATATATGTATGTATGTATGTATGTTATGTTATGTATGTATGTAATGTATGCATGTATGTATGTATCTGTGTGTACGTGTGTGTGTATGTATGTATGTGTACTGTATATGTACGTATGTATGTATGTATGCATGTATGTATGTATGTATGTATGTATGTATGTATGTATGTATGCATGCATCCATGTATGCATGCATGCATGCTCTGTCTGTATCACTTAAAACCCTGAGAAGAAATTTGACAGGGAGACATCCGGAGACAGACCTTACGGGCTGGAGAATCTTGCATGGGTAATTCGGGCCTCCTTCTGCCTCGCGGCCCCGAAACTAATCGAGCGCCGAGTTCTTTGCGCGCGCCCCAGGAGAGGCAAAGGTTCATCAGGTATAATACTTGGTCATTAGCCTGAATAAGTAATTGTTTTGACCTGCTTCCCCTTCCTCCTCCTCCGTCGTTCTCCTCCTTTTCGTTCTTCTCCTCCTCCTCTCCTCCTCTTCTTCGTTTTCCTCCTCCTCTGCCTCCTCTTCCTCTTCGTTCTTCTCCTCCTTTTCCTCTTCTTTTTTCCGCCCCCTCCTCTCCTCCTCTGTCTCCTCCTCTTCGTTCTCCTCCTCCTCCTCCTCCTCCTCCTCCTCCTCTTCCTCTTCTCCTTCTCTTTGTTTTCCTCCTCCTCTACTCCTCTTCGTTCTCCTCCTCCTCTCCTTCACTTATTTCTCCTCATCCTCCTCTCCTCCTCTTCGTTCTCCTCCTCCTCCTCTTCTCCTCTTCGTTCTCCTCCTAATCCTCTCATCCTCTCCTCCTCTTCATTCTCCTCCTCCTCTCCTCTTCCTCCTTCTCCTCCCCCCCACCACCTTTTTTCTTTTGTATTCACACAAATGTTCACATACATGACTCCCAGTTAAAAAAATGAAAAAAAACGAACTTAAGGATCCCCACTCAGAAAACAGTCATTAATGTTCAAAAAGATAAAAATAATTTTTTTCAATTTTTCAAAAGCTTGGTTATCTCTTAATGTGACTTTGATTTATCATCAGAAGATTTCGTAAAGCTTAAAGGGACATTTTGGCCTAAACTCATTAGAACATGAGAACATAAGACTGAGGGAGACTGCAAGAGACCATAAGGCCTACACTAGGCAGTTGCGTATCCATCACCACCTGTCATCCCCATCCATAAAGTTGTCTAATCGTTTCTTAAAACACCTGATAGTTTCAACGCTCACTACATGGTTACTAAGTCTATTCCATTCGTCGACCACCCTATTAGTAAACCAATTCTTGCCTATTTCCTTCTTAAATCTAAATTTGTCCAGTTTAAATCCATTACTGCGAGTCCTGCCCTGTTGTTTTAATATGATGACCTTGTTTGCATTTTAACTTTGACTATGCCCCCTCTACACCATTCATTACGGGTATTATCAGACTGTCTGAGCGGATTAGCGCGTCGTTTCTTGCCGCGAAGGTCGAGGGGGATGGCGGCTCGAACCCTGCCACCGGCGAAGTTGAACCAAGGGCATGGTTCATTCAATTCCACGTTACAAACTCCTCTGTGAGGGGCACCGTCCTAGCCTTCCGATAGGGGGGAGTATGTGACGTTAAACCATGTCACTGTCAACCTTGTTCAGATTCGAGGAAGACCACTACGCCGGAGGCTGTTGTAATTAATTTCCTCCCATTTCACTGTCAACCTCGTTCAGATTCGAGGAAGACCACTATGCCCGAGGCTGTTGTAATTAATCTCATCGCCAAGGTGACGCCCTTACAGAAATCCAATTCTGCCTAACGCCATACTATCTTATTCCTCGTATCAAACCGAGACATTTCGGTAATAACATAGGAAATTTATCTACGTTCTTTTTCTTTTACCATCCGTTGTCTGTGTGTGTGTGTGTGTGTGTGTGTGTGTGTGTGTGTGTGTGTGTGTGTGTGTGTGTGTGTGTGTGTGTGTGTGTGTGTGTGTGTGTGAATCACTGGTTTTCGATCACGTGTTGGACTCGTGATCGACAGCTATTTCCCTCCCGTAAGAGTTCAGAGCTCATATATGGCATATCTATGGGTAATGCTGTGACCTTACATCCCCAACTCCCCGCACACGAGAGTTGGAAAAACAACTCGTAGCGCAGCGATACTGAAATTATTTCAGCCCTTGGCGGGATTCGAACCCGGACCGCCATATTGGCAGCCGGGAACTCTACCGAATGCGCCACGAGTGTGTGTGTGTGTGTGTGTGTGTGTGTGTGTGTGTGTGTGTGTGTGTGTGTGTGTGTGTGTGTGTGTGTGTGTGTGTGTGTGTGTGTGTGTGTGCGCGTGTGCCTGTGTGCGTATGCTTGTGTGTATACGATGTATGCGTGCGTGTGCGTGTGTGCTCGTTCCTCTTTTTTTAAGAACTACCCTGAAGCCCAGGTCACGACTCACTGGAGTCACGGCTCGAGTTAGGAGTCCCTAAGACTCCCAAGAGACCCTGATGCGCACAGACAGAGAGTCCGAGAGACTCACCGACCCTGGACCCAGGACACGTTGGCTGTGCCCAAGAGGGCTGAGTCATTGGTGACGTAGGTAGTGACGTCGCCTTAGGCGCTGCTAATGACGTGATGAGATGTAGGAGAAGGTGATAGGAAACGGTGCGATGGAATGGGAGATGGTGATGAGAAGTGAAGAAGGTAGTGACAGAGAGGGTGAGAGAGGATGACAGAGAACAGAGACGAGAAGGGAGAAGAAACTGGGATAGGGAGGAAGATATAGAACCAGAAAAGAGAATGGTGGTGATAGGAAGTTAGGGAGATGGTGAGAGAGGAAAATGGCATGACAGAAAATGGGTAATAGTGATAGTAAATGGGGAATGTGAACGGGGGAATGAGACACAATGATTCAAAGGGGAATGTAGTTACAATGAAATGGTGAAAACAGTGACATGTCGTAATACGGAAGAGGACAGTCAGGTGTATGGTGAAAATTGGATGGTGATGAGATGGGGTAGATGACGTAATACAAAGTGGGAGATGGTGATTACGAGCGAAAATGATATAAATAATATCATATTGACATGACAGGGTGTTAGGTTGAGTTAGCGGATGACATTGATAGAGGAAAAATAGAAATAAAACAGATGAGATAATCAGTGGGCATTCTGAAAATATATTAAACACGAATAATGATAGGGTATCATACACGTTAAAGATAATGATAAAATGAAATTATCATAAAAAAAATTCCGAGTGATATAAAACGAATGTAGTAATTAGTATAACTAATTAGTACAAAGTTAGTACTTCATACTAAGGATATATTAGTTACACAGGTCAGTGTTAGCAATGATACAGTCTAAACATGTTAAAGATAGCAATTAGATGAAAACAGTTATGAAAATTTGCAAGTGAATGGAGTTGGTAAATATACGAGCGTGTTGATAACTGAATATAGTAACCAATGCCACTAATTAGTATCATTAAGTACTTCATACTAAAAGTATATTAGTGACAGATGTTAGTTTTAGTGATGACGTGGGAATTAGTGAAAAACTGAACTTAAGGTAATCTTCGCAGCGAGAGAGAAACCAACTTAATCTCAACTCTTTCCTCAATCTCAATCCTTTCCTTTACGTGTGTCATTTTTCCAATCCTTCTGATATCACCATGGCAACACTACGTTAGGGATGAAGCTAGTCTCAATCCTTTCCTCAATCTCAACCCTTTCCTTCCCGTGTGTCATTTTTCCAATCCTTCTGATATCACCATGGCAACACTACGTTAGGGATCAAGCTAGTGGTGACCGATTGTTTTCGGTAACAGAAAATGTGCAAGTTCAGTTACGATCACCGTCGTGGGATTTTGTCCGCTTGAGGGACGGCCTTGGGATACAGAAGCTAAAATCCCCTCCTCAAGATGGTGGCATAATTTAGACCAGTGGTTCTCAAACTGGGGTCCCCGGACCCCTGGGGGTCCCTGAGAAGGTCCTAGGGGGTCCGCGACACAATGGAAAAAAATTAACTCCAGAAAAAAACTATACAATTATAAAAATATACAACACTGATTCTCTGTCATTATAGTGTCGGTGATATCGATATTTTGTTGTGCAATCAGCCAGCACTTCTCTATTACATTTTTATATGTCATAATATTTCATTTGTTTCTTTTTAATTACTATTTATATTCATTCAAGCTTTATTCTATGCTTACAGAAAGTGTGAACTGAAGATGGAAAAGTTTTTAAAACGAAAATCGACAAAATTTTGAAAATATTTTAAATGCTTATTTTTATACTTTCTTTGTGTAGGAATATGCAAATAGTAAATTTACTGCATTATAATTATGTAATGGGTACCCTGGTATGGTAATAATAACTTTGGATTGGCTGGGGGTCCTCGGATGGGACTTAGATATCTGGGGGGTCCTTGGCATGGTAAAGTTTGGGAACCTATGCTTTAGATAACTTACTCTGCCTAACCCATTGCTATTTCATTCACCTCAGGGTAAGCGATTTGACTCTGGAAGCTAAGCATACTATTCACTGATCATTCGGAGTCCACTGCTAAACAAAGACCTCATTCAACCTCTTCCTTAAATTGCAAGACGGCGCCAACCTCTGCCACGCCACTCTTGCAAAATTCTCTATCTTGTTTCTCCACCATTTGTCTAGTCTCCAAAGTCCACACTTGCCATCTTAAGAATACCACCGTAATAATGTTACGGTGGTGGTATTCTTAAAAAAAAAATGTATATCATATAAATCCTTGGAAGGGAAAGATTTGTATAAGGAAAGTTTTTTTAATAATACCACCGTAAGAATCTTACGGTGATATTCTTAAAAAAATCCTTACATAAATCTTTCCTTTCCAAGGGTTTATATAAGGTTATAAGGAAAGATCTTTTTAAAGAATACCTCCGTATGACACTTCACTCTCAGCCTCAATGACATCATTTTAGACTTTTTTCTGGCTTAAACCAGGCAATTCTATTCAGGAAAGGGCTGGACCTCGCGGTCTGAAGGGTTAATACACTGGGCGAAGAAAGGCAATTAGTAGCCAAGGCTACTCGTGGGCGGAGGCAATTAGGATCCCATGCTGCGTGTGGGCGGGGCTTAAATGCACACCGCGCATGCAACGATGACGTCCAGGTAGCGACATACTTACTCGTTTTATTCTGGTTAGTGGGGAATGATTTTGTCTGTCTCAAATCGATGCAACTCCTAATACCCGCCACCAGCGCCAAGGTGAAAAGGGTCCTGATTTATCGAAATCCCTGAGGTACATTTCTCGACTGAATATAAGCCTTTAGCCTTGGAAAAACAATAAAAAATATAAAATAAAAAAATAAAAGACAAATAAAATAAAATAAAATAAAATAAATTAAAAGAAAATAAAACAAAATAAAGTAAAATAAAACTAAATAAAATAAAATAAAATGAAATTAAATAAAGTGAAATAGAATAAGATAAAATGATAAGATAGAATAAAATAAAATAATAAAAGAATAAAATAAAATAAAAATAAAATAAAATGAAATAATTAAATTAAAATGAAATATGATAAAGTAAAAATAAAATAAAATAAGAAATAAAATAAAAATGAAATAAAATATAATAAAGTAAAACAAAATAAAATAAAAATAAATTAAAATCAAATCAAATCAAATCAAATAAAGTGAAATAGAAAATAGATTAAAAAAAAAAAGTGACTGGACAGCAGAGTACCCGCAAATGTACTGAAGATACGAACAGTGGTCATGGAATGTCTTCATTCAGGATTCCGATAGATGTGATATTTCTCGTAAAAGTTGGTACCCCTGAGTGGAAAATTTATGTGTCTACCCATAATGAAGGTAGCTCCCCCCTTGACTCCCCTGGGTAGACTAACCACATTCGTGTAGTAAATGCTGTACACGAACGAACCCGATAACTATTTATCATCACTTGTGTCATAATATTACGTACCTGGTAGTGCCTATTTATCATCACTTTTGTCATAATATTTCGCACAAGACACCAGTCCCTTACGTACCTGGCAGTGCTTTTTCTTTTACTCGTAATATTTCCACATTATTTCATCCATTTTCTTACTAACCTAGACGATAAGGGAGTTCGTAAATTTCGGATTGAGTTTGTCGTGGGACAGACAACGAATACCTGAAATTGGTACTCCTGCTCGTCGACGGCGGCTAGAAACATCTGCTGGCATCCCATCTTTAAAGCCCAACATCACCCTCACCTTCATATGGAGGTACAACCATGAGAGGCTGGCACTCGATCCATGGACCGGACCCAAGACTTTCCTCTACAAAGTTCTACTGTACTTCTTCTACGTTCTCATAAGGTCATCATATTAAGACAACAGGGCAGGACTCGCAGTAATGGATTTAAATTGGTCAAATTTAGATTTAAGGAGGAAGTGGGGAAGAATTGGTTTACTAATAGGGTGGTCAACGAATGGAATAGACTTAGTAACCATGTAGTGAGCGCTGAAACTATGTTTTTTTTTCTTTCTTTTTTTTAAGAAAAGGTTAGACAGCTTTATGGATGGGGATGACAGGTGGTAATGGACATGGAACTGCCTACTGTAGGCCTTATGGTCTCTTGCGGTTTCAAGTCATTCTTATGTTCATATAAGTGATTACAACTAATGGCTACCTCCCTTGTTTTTCTATAAGATATTGAAAGTCCCACATTAATATATTCCTTCCTGTAGAGCTCCACAACAGAACCAGAGAATTGTTGCCGCCATTTTGGGATGTGTATTTTCAATCACTGAAACTCTAAGCAACAACTCTACAAAATTGAAATTTGATTAAAGTCTCCAGATGTTAAGATCTGCATCTTACACATTTGTATTATCATGAAGACACTTCTGTTCAAGGATACGTTCAGTGAGGAACATTTGCAAGGCGAGACGAACACCTGCATGTAGGAACAAACACCTGCCTGAGAGAGAGAACATCTGCATAGTAGGAAAAAGCATCTGTTTCATATAAGGAAGTACATGCACGTATATCGTTCGTGTGTGTGTGTGTGCACAATTTGTTTCATTTCTACGTACAATTTGTTTTGTTGCCAGTTAAGTGATTGGATACTTTACGTTAATAAAAAATGTAGTAACGTCTATAGTACTTGAGCAACACAAGTTGGCGTCATCATAATATTTTTCCTTGCCACTTTAGCTGTAACTTCATAAGCCAAATGATTCTAGTACAGATTTCTTGCGAAAGTAGAGCAGACTGTACAATTGCCGGAAAATGAAACTTGCGACAACTCGCAGTCACACGTTCTGCTGAATGTGGCAACTTTGCGTGTTTACGTGTTGATAGTACCATACACACACACACACACACACACACACACACACACACACACACACACACACACACACACACACACACACACACACACACACACACACACACACACACACACATATATATATATATATATACATATATATATATATATATATACATATACATATATTTACATATATATATATACATATACATACATACATCTATATATATATATATATATATATATATATATATATATATATATGTATGTGTGTGTGTGTGTGTGTGTGTGTGTGTGTGTGTGTGTGTGTGTGTGTGTGTGTGTGTGTGTGTGTGTGTGTGCGTGCTAGCGTGTAACAGCAATTCATCTATCCAACTACATTTGTAAACAAATAAACGCCATACATAACTCGAGCGTGCATACAAACAGCTGAAAGTGACGATGACCATTGCCCAATGCAGAGTCAGAGCTCAAGTAGGATTGCACGTGACTGGCAGATTAGGAGCGGCCTGTATAATCACGTGACGTGATTGACAGCTCAAGGAGACGGGAGTGACCAGGTTGCTGGACATGACGAGTTGATTGGGAATAGTCAACCCGATTGCATCAATTTTTGCAAAGAACTAGCTTCTCTCTCGCGTCTGCTTGAGGACGCGTCTCCATCGTTACTTACAAGACCCGCGGTCCGGAAATCGACGGAAGACTACGTCATAGTATCAACAGTATCTCGACCTTCACGTAAACAGCTGAGACCTTACCGTCACAGTAAAACGCGAGAGTAAAAAAAAGAAGAAAAAATTATGGAAAACAGGAAAATAAATGTGATTAGTTTTCAAAAGGGTGTAATTTCCCGTAACGTGATTGGCACATCTAGGGAGGGGGGCACAGTTGTGATTGGCAGACGTGGCGGCCTACTCGTGATTATCATCTCCTGGATTGGGAGGGACCACTCACAATGCGTGCAAATGAGAACACAAAAGTTGGAGCCATTATGCATTCACCTCCCGACAATACGTCGACGTACTTTATACATTTCATTCTGGCTAAGTTCAGACGATTTTATTCAATTGAGAGAAGGTCTTACTCGACTCAGAACACTCTTAGGCCATGTGTGTGTGTGTGTGTGTGTGTGTGTGTGTGTGTGTGTGTGTGTGTGTGTGTGTGTGTGTGTGTGTGTGTGTGTGTGTGTGTGTGTGTGTGTGTGTGTGTGTGTGTGTGTGTGTGTGTGTGTGTGTGTGTGTGTGTGTGTGTGTGTGTGTGTGTGTGTGTGTGTGTGTGTGTGTGCGCGCGCGCGCGCGTGCTGAATGAAAACGTGTATTCTTAGCCAGAATAGAATACATGAATGATACCACTGAGTTACAAGGTTTAAATGCATACCACGGGATATTGTATTTCATATCAGATAACCAGCGCCTCTGTCCTTGACGTGGAGCCATATGTAAAGAAGAGATTTAAGAAAGAAGACCAAAATTGAAGGCTAAAGGTTATAAAGGATCAACCTTATTCTACAAATGGAGACAAGATGTTACTCATAAAAGAATATTGCATTAGTATATAAGACTACGGTGGTATTCTTAAAAAAAAAATCTTCCCTTATATAAATATTTCCGTATATAAATATATAAATCCTTGAAAAGGATTTTTTTTTCTTCTTTTTTTTAAGAATACCACTATAAGAATCTTGTGGTGGTATTCTTAAAAAAAATCTTATATAAATCTTATATAAATCATTGGAAGGGAAAGATTTTTTTTAAGAATACCACTGTAAGTCACTAAGGGCTTCAAAAGGATTAACAACAACAAAATTGTAAAGTCAATACCCTATATGATACAGGACACATACATTTGTTTATCTAATATGTCTGGAGTCGGTGAGCTATGATAATGTGACACTGGTCTGGACAAAGCTTAGATAAAGAACAATAAAACAGCAGACAAGAGAAACCTACGATTTCTCTAAGATGAATGGAATTGTTTGGCTTCAGCCAGAACAAAATTAGATTATGACAATTTCCTCCGCAAGGAATATTTCTCTAAGATGAATAAAACTGTTTGGCTTTAACCAAAATATAATTAGATTAAGGCAATTTCCTCAGCTAAGATGAATAGAATAGTTCGTCTTTAACCAAAATATGATTGGATCATGACGGCTTCATTAGCGAGATTATATGGTGTGCTTCGCATATTTTGCTCACGTTAGCGATAGAATATTTCATTCAACTTTCAACCTGAGATCAATCTTCAGCTGAATACAATCGCCTGGCAACAGCCAGAATAATATTAAAAAAGTCTACACCATGGAGGTTTCCCTCTCGTCAAAATAAAATCACTTTGCACCTGGCAAAACAAGTATGGTAATTTGCCAATAGCTGTGGAAGAGGTAATACTAGAACTGCTATGGGTTTAGTGTTGGAACTACTTTGCTAAATAACGGACAAAGGACAACGTAGCAGGGGCAAGTGGTAAGAAGCGGGGTGGCAAGGTGGTCCAACTCTGGGGCAGTCGACCAACAAACGTTTAGGTCCAACACTGAGGCAGGGGACCACCAAACAAGCAAATGACCA
>NC_134777.1:6855902-6888402 GCF_046742065.1 Oratosquilla oratoria
CGCTCATGAGATTTCTTTTTTGCGCTCCAATTATCATACCTAACTTAAAATTCATATATGGATCCAAATTGCGTTACATCTCCTTAATATCCAATTATCATATAATTCTCAGTGTGTGTGTGTGTGTGTGTGTGTGTGTGTGTGTGTGTGTGTGTGTGTGTGTGTGTGTGTGTGTGTGTGTGTGTGTGTGTGTGTGTGTGTGTGTGTGTGTGCGTGTGTGTGTGTGTGTTCACTTGGTCTTTTGGATCACGTGTTCGACTCGTGATCGACAGCTATTTCCCTCCTGGAAGAGAGCTCAGAGCTCATAGGTCCGATCTATGGGTAATGCTATGACCTTTCACACACACACACACCCAACTCCCCGCCCACGAGAGTCAGAGTAACGACCCGAAGCGCAGCTGTACCGAAATTAAATTCGGCCCTGGGCAGGATTCGAACCAAGCACTACGCGCACCACCATGCTAGTAGTTCATCGTTCTACCAACTGCGCCATCGTGTGTGTGTGTGTGTGTGTGTGTGTGTGTGTGTGTGTGTGTGTGTGTGTGTGTGTGTGTGTGTGTGTGTGTGTGTGTGTGTGTGTGTGTGTGTGAGTGATTCACCATGGTCTTTGGATCACGTGTTGGACTCGTGATCGACAGCTATTTCCCTCCCAGAAGAGAGCCCAGAGCTCATATAACCGATCTATGGGTAATGCTGTGGCCTGTGTGTGTGTGTGTGTGTGTGTGTGTGTGTGTGTGTGTGTGTGTGTGTGTGTGTGTGTGTGTGTGTGTGTGTGTGTGTGTGTGTGTGTGTGTGTGTGTGTGTGCGTGTGTGTGCGTGTGCGTGTATGGGTGAGTGTTTGTGTGCGCAGATGTCTGTGTGGATATGGATGTGGATGTGGATATGTGTTTGTATGGCTATACACATAGGTATGAATATATATGAACACCCACACACCCACACCCACACACACACTCATACACACACACACACACACACACACACACACACACACACACACACACACACACACACACACACACACACACAAAGCCAAAGTCAAAGGCATAAATCCCCTCCCATCCATTTCATCCCCACATACTTCCCTTCCATTCACTACCCTTCCTTCCCTCTTTTCTTTGCTTATCCTGGACGTCAAGTCATCCATTCTCCAATCATCCCTATCTTCTGTCCTCTCCCATCCTTCCTCAACAGACATTCCCCTCTTTCCCAATGCCCTTTTTACCCCATCCATCCATCTCATCCTTGGTCGCTCTCTTATGTTCACTCCTTCCACACCTCTTTTACTAGTCTTTCTTCACTCATTCTTTCCATGTGTCCAAACCATCACAACACCCTTCGATCAACCCCATCTCCCAACTCCCTCTCCACTCCCGCTCTCCTCCTCACCTCCTCGTTTCTCACTCTATCCATCCCAGTAAACCCTACCATACTTCTCAGGCATTTCTACTTAAACACAATTAAACTTTTCCTCTCTCATGTCCCATGTTCTCCATACAGTACTGTCGTCACAATCACTCCATACAATATCTTCTTAGCATCCATTCACAAATGTTTATTTCGCAATGAGAAAGATAAGTTATGTATATGTATGTATGCATGTATATATATATATATATATATTTATACATATATACATATATTATATATATATACATACACATACATACATATATATACATACACACACACACACACATATATATATATATATATTATTTATACATATATACATATATTATATATATATATGTATGTATGTATGTATATATATATGTATGTATGTTTATCTTTGAATTTATGTCTCTATGACCTTACCATAGTCACACGTTTATGAACACGGGCCTTGAGATGACAGTGTTAACAAAGTTGTATTAACTCCTGTGGATTTACAGAAAAGGTTTAGCCTTCCTGGTCAAAACGCATAATTCACTAAAATGGAATTTTACGAGATCGTGACTAAGCATTAGAATGATTCATTTATGATATCCTAGAGTGAACGCAAAGATGCCTCGTGCCAGTCCTGACCACACTCACGCGGAGTCCCTCAAGGACCCCACTTTGTTCCCAAGACTCCTTTGTATTCCGCAGAACGCCTCCCAATCTACCTGGCGGTTTGATAAGCATTTCTGCTAATGATGGCGCAATAACACTGGAATACATTGATAATTATGCTGCTTCTTTAATTAGAAATTGCTGGCATTACATGTCATAAGCGGTCTTTTTTCTTTGATGAATTGCCTAATTCTTAAATGTTAATGACGATTTCCTTTTGCGGTGATCGACTGGTCTCTTATTACTGAATTCCTTGATTTTGAAATTAATTATCATTTTCTCTATGGAGAGATAAAGCGTATATAAGATACACTTCCTAGTTAGTGATGTCTAAATAGTTTCTACTAAACTTCGGGAAAAAAAATTGTAATTCCTTCCGACAGAAGGAAAAGAAAATTATCAAGATGGCTTACACTAAAATAGATTTACACAAAAGTTAGCAAAGAATGTATCCAAGAATTTTTCACCTAAAAACTATTCTTTACATCATTTTGGAATGTTTATATTTCCAGTTATGAATATGACACGAGAACCTAAACCCTCCCTCAATAAATCTTAGTTCTCCATGATGAAAAAATCCCACTGTCGGAGAAAGTAAACGGAAGAAGAATAGAATTAACTGTATATTTCATCTGCTGAAGAGGATCACAGAGAGTGGTCGAAATATATAATTAATTCTATTCTTCATCCATTTACTTTCTCCGACAGTGGGATTTTTTCATCTTACCTATGTGTCACGACATAGTCCCTCTCTTAGTTCCTCATAACAGGTTTCCTATGCGTCAAACTATGTATTGCTTATATTCATTCAAAACGCAGTGAATAGTAGAGAGTAAGACCATTCACTCCAACAACCTTTCCCGTCTTCTTTCGATAAGTTGGCTCAAAGGCTGAGTTACTTCAAACAATCGAGTATTCGGCAATTTTCGAGTCATTCTTCAGTACCATTGCGGGCACTCAGACTTGACTAAAGATATATCAGAACTATGTAAATATAGTTTTCGTTGTAGGAAAGAGGCCAAATGCAGGAGGAAACGTCAAAAATACTTGACTCCCATACTCTGCATTTGGCCTCTTTCCTACAGTGCTGTTGCAGTCGTTGCTGCTTTTACTCATGGTTTTCGTTATTATTACATGAATTACACTTTTTACATAGAAGACTCTTTATTGGACCACAATAAATATTCACTGGTTACATTTCAATCATAATCAGTAATTATGACCATATTAGGTTGATAATAAAGATTATAGAGATACTCACAGTTACTTTGATTGATATTGAGAGTACAGGAGAGGTCATAGTTATAGATATTATAATATTGACAGTACCATATATTGATAGCATAGTAACATGCATGCTCCTTAACTGTATGGGAACAGTTGTATATAAGAGTAGACGAAATACAAGTACGTACTTTGCAATCTGCACCCTGTTCTTCACTCATTCATTCACGTACACACACGCACACACACACACACACACACACACACACACACACACACACACACACACACACACACACACACACACACACACACACACACACACACACACATACACACACAAAAGCTCGCACACAAACTCGTCACACGGCTCGACGTCGCAGTTATACCGTTCACAACCGCCAATCTAGGTGTTCTAGTTCGACTACCGCCCAGGGCTGAATTAATTTCAGCATCGCTGAACTGTGAGCCGGCACTCCAACTTTCGTGGGCAAGTAGTAAGGGGGGGGTAAGGTCACAATATTACCCATAGATTGGGCACATATGAGCTCTATCACCCAGAAAGGTAATAGCTATCGATCACGAGTCCAACACGTGATCCAAGACCGTAGTGAATAACAAACACATATACACGCACATAAACACACGCACACATGCACACGCACACATATGCACACACACGTGTTTCATGAGATGTCTTACGGGAAGTCTGCCAGGTATAGACCTCTACATTTCACACAATCATGCGTGTTCTTTAACATGCACACTGTACGTTGAGTGCGTCTTATAAGGTACATGTATACTTTCCATAAAGATGTCTGCGACTCCCGTGTCGTCATCCGTGCATTCTGTGATCTCACTAAGGAGTGTGAGTCTTAAATGTCTTCATCAATTGCTTTACAACAAACAAGTCAGCTTCGTTCTATACTTCGCAGTGATCTGCGTCTTATAAGGCGTACTTTGTTCTTCATGAGCGTCTTATGGCTTTCATGTCTTGAAGAGATTCTCCTTTACTGAATGAGATCGACTTTTGAGAGCTGTCGGAATAAAGATAGAACTTGGATAAGGATCTGTGCCTCACGCTGAGAAAATGTGCTTCTTGAATTGCAAACTTAGGTTCAAGAGCCCCGATCTAGCAAAATGTGCTTCTTGAATGCAATTCAAGACTCAAGACTTAGACTCAAGACTTAGACTCAAGACTTAGACTCAAGACTTAGACTTAGACTCAAGACTTAGACTCAAGACTTAGACTCAAGACTTAGACTCAAGACTTAGACTCAAGACTTAGACTTAGACTTAGACTTAGACTTAGACTTAGACTTAGACTTAGACTTAGACTCAAGACTTAGACTTAGACTTAGACTTAGACTTAGACTCAAGACTTAGACTCAAGGGCCCCGATCTAGCAAAGAGTTTACTTACGACTGACATGAAAGGTAGCGAGTTGTTGATAGTTGTTCTGTTTCAAGTTATCAATTCATGGAAGAACTTAACCAAATACTTGCCTTGACTGCAGATGTAAGAGAATTCTTTTGGTCTTTCGTTTTATTTACGTTAAGGTTTTTCTTTGTAGACAAATACAACTATTGCATAATATAAATTGTGAAGTAACTTTTTCCTACCTGTCACAGCAATTGTATAACAAATGACGTAGGATGATCTTTAATATTCATCTTTATAATATCGTACCGGATCTGATCAGAGTTTAAAAAAAGTATTTATTAATAATACATCAAAAGTTACAATATCGTAAGCTACAACCTCATAAGTTACATTGCTGCAAGTTTCAGCGCTGTAAGTGACAACATTGTAAGTTACAACATTGTAAATTATGGTGTTGTAAGTTACGATGCTCTTCGTGGATCTAGCATCAAGTGATCATATGTAAAAAAAGAAGTCACAGTTTTATATGGCGTGAGGGAGTATGTATTACATTATTATAGTTTTTAGTTATTCATTTATTATCATTATGATTTTTTTTCACATCCGACCTAGATATGGACCAAAAGGTCTTCTGTCGGCATGCTCCGCCTTTGTAATTCTTTGTAAATTGACGCAGCCAGGAGGGATTTCTCCCCGTCTTCTTTTCTGCATGAGGGGATGGAGAGGGGGGAGTCGCCGATTTAATGAAGCGGCCTTGCTGTGGATGTGCTGTGTCCTGCGACACTGCTTCTGACCCAGGGCAGTGGACAGGATGCAGGGATGACCCGTCATCCAGGAGGTGCCAAGATGTGAGGCAGGAAAGAGGGTGGAGGGTAGTGGAGTATGTAGGGGATGGAATGGGTGAGAGTGGTTTCTATGCCTTTTTCTTTTTGGCTACCTCCCGTGTAAGGGGGAAAAAGCCTTTGGTATATGTATGTATATATTAAGCTTTACACTAAATGTTTAGTTTCAAGCCCACACTCTCATTTAGTTGTCAGTTCCTCCCTTAATCCTTTATTAGCGAATCGACGAATTAGTATTCCCCTCGAGAGGTTCGGCGCAATTAAAACAATAAACGTCTTGGGAGAAGAGAAGCCCAGGCGAGATTTGTAAATTTACGCACACTGCAATGGAGATACTAAACGCAAGCAACCTGGAATCATGGAATTGCTAGGCTCGGTACGAGTATGCAAATCGAATGCAGAAGTTCCAAAGCGCGCGTGGGTAGCGACGACGACTCCAGCTTGCTTGACTCCTTAAAT
This sequence comes from Oratosquilla oratoria, assembly GCF_046742065.1. NCBI lineage: Eukaryota > Metazoa > Arthropoda > Malacostraca > Stomatopoda > Squillidae > Oratosquilla > Oratosquilla oratoria. Next base: position 6,861,866 of record NC_134777.1, read on the forward strand.
ACGGTTCCTTAGTTTATATATTTTTTCCTGGCTAAGAACAGGCGATTTGATCCAATCAAAGACCATACTCACGATGTTAACAGGGGTCCCGACCCTCCTATACCCGTTTCAAACCAGTGGTCATTTCGCGTCTCCACAAATCGCCCGGGTTTTGTCAGAGTAGTATCTGTAAAGCAAGACACTTTGTTGGAGGAGTGTCTTCACACTACGGTTGGCCTTCGAGCCTAAAGCACGCGAAGGATACTCCTAATGTTTGGGAACCTTATACGGTCGTGAGAATAGGAGATACGTCACCAAACAATGAAAACCTGCCTCAAAAGTACAGGTACACGTCATATCGTACCTAAACCATGAAGATATATTACGCCAGTGATACCTATGCAATGCTAATTGATAACTGAGTAGTTTATAGATAAATAAGTACAAAAAACATAGATACAACACACGCACACATAAATACACAGTCACACAGAGACAAATACATGAACAAACGTTCGCATACACGCATGCACACATGCACACACACAAACACACACACGCACGCACACATGCACACACACAACACACAAACACACACACACATATATACAAACACAGACACATACACATATACATACGCAAACACGCGATCATGTGTGTGTGTGTGTGTGTGTGTGTGTGTGTGTGTGTGTGTGTGTGTGTGTGTGTGTGTGTGTGTGTGTGTGTGTGTGTGTGTGTGTGTGTGTGTGTGTGTGTGTGTGTGTGTGTGTGTGTGTGTGTGTGTGTGTGTGTGTGTGTGTGTGCGTGCGTGCGTGCGTGCGCGCGCGTGCGTGTGTGTGTGCGCGTGCGTGTGTGCGTGTAGCTGCCCACCTGTCTGTATTTGCGAGTCTACACGATTCCGGAAACCGGCTTAAAATCTGATAAAGGTTTCTTGGAGTTCTATTTCCTTTTGCCTTAGCCCAGAAATGATAATTCAGGAGCTTGTAAATTCAAGGTTACCATCTCATTTGGTAGCAACGTCCTCACGTAGGCAAGTTTTTGCCATTACCTTTTGAAACGTTGGATTTTTTTTATTTTTTCTGAGTTTACTTTTTATATAGGGAACTATAATTCACCAACTGTTTTCACCTGTGTATTATTATTTTTTTTTCTAAGATTAACATTAAAAGAACTTGTCACCAAAAATGTATGAAGGCCTGTTGAAGACTTACGATTTTATTTGATTTTATTCATCTATCTATTTATCTATTTATTTATTCATTTTTATTCTATTTCAGTTTTTTATTTATCTATTTATTTATTTATTTATTCATTTTTATTTGTTTATTTATTTATCTTATCTTATTTTATTTTTCATTTGTTTTATTTCATTTTATCTTATTTTCTATTTTTTTTTATCTATTTATATATTTATACTATTTTTTTTTTCAAAAAATATCATTATATGAATATGGAACCCATGACCAAACAGGGTATATATGGGTGAATTACTTCAGTCACGATGCCCCATATACCAAAATCTCTTCCCCACTGACCCGAGGACCGTTGAGGTAACCGTGTACTTACTATGGCAGTCACCAAATAAATTCTATCTTAGGAAACTGTAATATTATAACACATTTGTAAATATACACTTTAAACCCACTATCGAAGAAATAATATCAGATGTACAGGATGTCCGTATATTTCGGCTACTATCCGTAGTCCTCTTCAGTAGAAGAGGACTACGGATAGCAGCCAAAATATACGGACCTCCTGTACTCCTGATATCATTTCTCCGATAGTGGGTTTAAAGTGTGTAAACTCTAGCTTAATAAGACCTTCTTCCACTGCTACTCCATCTCCCACACGTAACCAACACTGACGTCAAAATTATCCAATGCATTTACGTATAACAGTGTTCATAATCCTATTCTGAGTCTAGAATACCACGATTTTTTTTCACTTTTTTATTACTATTTTAACGTGACCCTTTTTCTTTTTTTTCATCATTGCTGCGCAAATTTAGGTAAGTAGGTGGGTACGTAAGCAGGCCGGTAGGTAAGTAGATGGGTAAGTAGGTAGGTAGATAAGTGGGTATGTAGGTAGGTAGGTAGGTAGGTAAACAGATAGGTAAGTAGGTAGGTAAGTAGGTAGGTAGATAGGTAGGTAGGTACGTACGTAGGTAAGCAGGTAGGTTGATATGTAGATAGGTAGATAGGCATGCAGGTAAGTATTTAGGTAAGTAGGTAGGTATGTAGATAGGTAGGTAAGTAGGTAAAAAGTGAGAAGGTAAGTAGGTAGATAGGTAAGTAGGTAGGTAGGTAAGTAGGTAGGAATAAAGGTAAGAAAGTGAAAGGGTAAGTAGGTACGTAAGTAGGTAGGTAAGTAGGTAGGTAAGTAGGTAGGAAAGTAGGTAGGTAGGTAGGTAGGTAGGTAGGTAGGTTGGTAAGCAGGTAGGCAGGTAGGTAGGCAGGTAGGTACGCAGGTAGGCAGGTAAGTAGGTGAGTAGGTAAGTAGGTAGGTAAGTAGGTAGGTAGGTAAGTAGGTAGGTAGGTAGGTAAGTAGGTAAGTATGTAGGTAGGTAAGTAGGTAGGTAGGTAAGTAGGTAGGTAGGTAAGTAGGTGGGTAGGTAGGTAAGTAGGTAGGTAAGAAGATAAGAAAATGAGAAGGTAAGTAGGTAGGTAAGTAGGTAGGTGGGTAAGTAAGTAAGTAGGTAGGTGGGTAAGTAAGTAGGTAGGTAGGTTGGTTGGTAGGTTAGGGAGGTAGGCAAGAAACAAGGGCGGTAGGTGTGTAGATAAATACGTAGGTAGGTGGAAAGGTAAGTAGGTACATAGGTAAGACAGACGGAACCAAGGAAGGTATGAATTTAGGCAGGTAAATAGTTACGTAAGGTGGTAAGGACCTGCGCAGGTCGGAAGGCAGGTAAGGAGTAAGGAGTAAGGCGGACATTCAGATGGCTGCATGTGTAGAAAGTGAACTGGATGGAAAGACGGTGCCTTCGTTGGTCGAACCGATTAAGTAAAAGACTAATGGGAATAGTAATGTTTTGGTCGGACATAAAGATAGATTAACATATGAATAAATGAGAAAATAATAACTATTTATTGGACAGAGAGAGAGAGAGAGAGAGAGAGAGAGAGAGAGAGAGAGAGAGAGAGAGAGAGAGAGAGAGAGAGAGAGAGAGAGAGAGAGAGAGAGAGAGAGGGGGGGGGAGAGGGGGGGGTGGGAGAGAGGGGGAGAAAAAGGGAGAGAGAGAGAGAGAGAGAGAGAGAGAGAGAGAGAGAGAGAGAGAGAGAGAGAGAGAGAGAGAGAGAGAGAGAGAGAGAGAGAGAGAGAGAGGAGAGAGAGAGGGGGGAGAGGGGGGGAGAGAGAGAGAGAGAGAGAGAGAGAGAGAGAGAATCGAGAGAGAGAGAGAGAGAGAGAGAGAGAGAGAGAGAGAGAGAGAGAGAGAGAGAGAGAGAGAGAGAGAGAGAGAGAGGGAAGGGAGAATAAATAGAGATAAAAGAGAGAAAGAGAGAAGAGAGAGAGAGAGAGAGAGAGAGAGAGACTGGAAGAGAGAGAGAGAGAGAGAGAGAGAGAGAGAGAGAGAGAGAGAGAGAGAGAGAGAGAGAGAGAGAGAGAGAGAGAGAGAGAGAGAGAGAGAGAGAGAGTGGGAGAGAGAAGTGAGTGAAGGAAAGACAGAAAGAAACAGGAAAACTGACAGAGGTAGACAGAATTTTAGTTGAACATTCAGACGCGACAACTCACGAGCATCGATGGTCAGCGAGAGTACATGTATAACAGATCTCATTAGCAATTTAATAGGAGCTGCAAGAAAGTGCTCAGGGAGGATAAGAACGACGGGGTCCCGGGGTGGGGGAGAAGGGGGAAGGTGGGAAGGAGGGAAGGCGGGAAGGGGGGAGGAAGGCGGGAGGAAGGTGGGGTTCCGTGTGGCACGGGCCTTTCTCACACATAAAAAAAAAAAAAAAAAAAAAAAAATCGCGGAGAGAACAGACACGAGGGCACCGCACTGTTGTTGTGGATGCAGGCAAAAACGAGCCCCGGCGTGTGCTGGGAGATGATAGCAAAAGCCCCCGACTTCGACATCGCATACGGAGTTCGAAAATGCTGTTGTCCTTGACACTACCTAGCCACGCCTTGCCAACTCCTCGCCCTCTACCCTCCCTTTCCTCCGGTCCGCAATCCTTGCTGGATGCCCGGGTTACCCCCTCCTCCTCTTCCCCTCCTCCTCTCTTCCTCTCCTCCTCCCTCACCTCCTCCTTCTCTCACCTCCTCCCCTTCCTCACACTCCTCCCTCCTCCTCCCACCTCCTCTCTATACACTTCCTCTTTCTCCTCCTCCTTCCTCCCACCCACTCCCTCACAATCCCCGCTCCCCGCCAGCCTTTTCTTTTGTTTTTTCTCCTTTTCTCTCTTTCTCTTATTTTTCCTTGTTGCTGTCGCACCTCGAGACAAAGGAGGACACTCCGAGACCCCTGGGCTCTCTGCGAAGTGGCCTCTTCTTGAAATTAAATACTTTTTTTTTTTTTTCTTCCCCTTCTTCTTCTTCATCTTCTTTTTTTTCTTCTTCTTCTTCTTCTCATCTTCTTCCTCTTCTTCTTTTCATCTTTTTCCTCTTCTTTCTCTTCTTATTCGTCCTTTCTTCGTCCTCTTCTTCGTCCTCTTCTTTCTCTTCTTCTTCGTCCTCTTCTTTCTGTTCTTCGTTCTTCTTTGTCCTCTTCTTTCTCTTATTCTTCCTCCTCTTCTTTCTCTTCTTCATCCTTTTTTTTTTTTTTTTTTTTTTACCTGGTGGAAGTCCACTTAAGAACAAAAATATCATTTCCCACTAAGAGTATAGACAAAGTGTACATGTTTACCCTTTCCTTACCGAGGGCCGCTTTTGCGTTTACTCTGGTTGTTGTCGGCTGTCTATTTTATTCATTACTGTAGTATCCTCCAAGTACAGAGTTGCGCTTTTCTTTCCATTTCGTCCGCCGTCAGATGATTTCATTCACCTTAGCTGTACCACCTCTATAGCGAGAGAGCTAAATGAAAGTCTGCTGAGTGAAAAGTTTTGTTAAAACTGAATGAAATAGTCTCCCGTCAGCTAAAAAAAAAAATATATATATATATTACCTCAATGGAAATGACCATAGATCTTTCTATTTTGTATATAGTTTCTCCATTTTTTTCTTTCTTTTTTTCTTTTTTAAGGACGGCGGACGTGACCGAGTCTATGCATGTCTAGAAGAAAAAAAAAAAAAAAAAACCGCTCCGCTCTATTTAGTTGCTTTTTGCGATAAACACTGGAACGCGTTGACGGCATCCTTACCCCCTCCCTCCACCACAAGAGGGCGAGAATGAGACGGAGTGCTATGACCTTTGGTGCACTGGCCGAAGGCATTTACTGGAAAGGATGCTGGAAACACTGCAAGAGTGATCTCTTTCCAAAGTAATGTTCCTGGAACCTCTGGAAAGAAGTTTAGGGCGGCTCTATTTCACTACTACTTCCACCACAATATTTTTCCCTTTGTTGAATAAAATCGTCTGGTGGCAGTTAGCACAAATGTATAGTTCGTGAATAGCTGCGGACGCAAGGGTTTTTCCATGACCGTATAAAAATCACCACGACGTCAGCCAAAACAAAAATTTAAGTCTTGAATAGGAGTAAAGGACACGTTACAGACACTTCATCCAAGTGGCGTCTTTTATATCAAGAGTTCTGGGGGCATAGCAAGAGGGCGGAAACAGTGCTTGGCAATGAACTAAATACATATAAAGATTCTGGTTAATTGCTGACATCCGCGAATCGACACATACTCTGAACACACCGCTTTTCGTTCGATCAGCGAAGTTAAGCATCGTCGGATCAGGCTAGTACTTGGATGGGTGACACCCTGGGAACACCAGATGCTGTTGGTATGGCTACCTCCCGTGTAAGGGGGAAAAAGCCTTTGGTATATGTATGTATGTATGTATGTATGTATGTATGTATGTATGTATGTATGTATGTATGTATGTATGTATGTATGTATGTATGTATGTATGACATCCGCGACCGGGTTTCCTTCGCCATCATGCCCTATCATTCTTCAATTTGATCATCGCGGACTAAATGGTCTCCAACCTTATAATCTTTACTTTTATGCAAGATGTCGTCACTGATCAAACTTCTGATCCTGACGTCACTTTTATTCAAACCCCAAAATCCTCACGGGAACTTTAGGAAACTTGAACGAAACTCTTTTGTGTTATTCTGCAAAGAAGGTTATGATTATGAATCACGAATAGTATTGTAGTTAATAGCTATTTGGTCTTCGTGGTCTTGTGTCGAACATGAGTTTCCTGAGCTACCAGATTCTTCCTTTTTTTTTTTTTTTTTTTCTAACTTGATCATCCAAGATTGAGCATCGAGTGAGTCTTGGGACCTTATACGTCTTTGTGAGCAGGAATTCGATGTTGACCAAAACTACCACCAGTTGATTGGAGACGGGTCTGATAAAAGAAAAACAAGAACAAAAATAACCACAAAACTGAACAAATGAAGATCTAGAAAGATTACAACCTCGTTCTAGCCCGATCAAAGTCGAGGAAAAAGAAATATGAACTGTGGTTTGTCATCTTTTACGATAACAACTCAGGCACAATTTAATAAAAAAATGAAAATACACTCTCGACGACCTGTACGCTTACAAAGGATTACAAAAGCGGAGCATATGGACAGGAGACCTTTTGGTCCATATCTAGGTCGGATGCAAAAAAAAAAAATGATGATGATGATGATAATGATAATGATGATGATGATGATCATGATGATGATGATGATGATGATGATGATGATGATTATGATGATGATGATGATGATGATGATGATGATGATGATGATGATGATGATGATGATGATGATGATAATAATAAATAATAAATGAATAAATAAAAACTATAATAATGTAACACTAACGCTAAACACCTGAACGAGTGTTCCTAAGTACTATAACCAATCACGACATCTCATACTATACTGTACCAGATACGTATATCCCCTGACTGCTCTGCATCGTCTTTATTCAGTACACTGAAGTTGACTCGACCAGCTGAATCAGATTGCCTGAAGTTATTCAGAATAACACACATAAAAAGAAGAGAATCCCCTGAGGCAGACGGGCTAATTGAGACAGATTTCAATTCTTCTGGGAACTGGAGCGTTCTACACCTCTGAATGAAATCGAATTACGAAGACCTCAAGCTGACCTGTTACTGGGGGAGTGAGGATCATACGCCAAGAGGCGGTTACCTGCGACAGATATATTTTTCAAAATCAGGTACTCGGTATAACAACACAGTAAAACTGAAGCGTTACTTTCAGTTGTATAGACACGGTAAAGGAAACATGGACTGGAGGTGAAGCTTTTATTCCTTTACCGTGTCTATACAACTTGTTCACATGGATTTTTACTTTCAGTACTGAAAATAAAGAAATAAAGTTTCCAGTTTCTGGAATATGACGATATCTGCGACAGATACATTTTTCAAAATCAGGTACTCGGTATAACAACACAGTAAAACTGAAGCGTTACTTTCAGTACTGAAAATAAAGAAATAAAGTTTCCAGTTTCTGGAATATGACGATATCTGCGACAGATACATTTTTCAAAATCAGGTACTCGGTATAACAACACAGTAAAACTGAAGCGTTACTGTCAATATTGAAAAGAAATTAAGTTGCAAGTTTCTGGAATATGACGATATCTACGACAGATACATTTTTCAAAATCAGGTACTCGGTATAACAACAAAGTAAAACTGAAGCGTTACTTTCAGTACCGAAAAGAAATGAAGTTTCCAGTTCCTGGAATATGACGATGCGTTGTACGGATGTTTCTGTGGATGATGTTAAACGATTTTGTTAACTTTCAGGGGCGAAGTTTACTCTAACCGGTGTCTTGCCCAAGCGAAACTTTGCACTAATTACTCTGTTTATCTCCAGGCGATTTCATTCAGTCTGGGTCCCACCCCCGGCTCCCCGACGACTGTTCTCTAAGCGATTTCATTCAGTTTGGGTCCCACCCCCTCGGCTCCCCCGACGACTGTTCTCTAAGCGATTTCATTCAGTTTGGGTCCCACCCCTTCGGCTCCCCCGACGACTGTTCTCTAAGCGATTTCATTCAGTTTGGGTCCCACCCCCTCGGCTCCCCGACGACTGTTCTCTAATGCATTCTATACATTTGTGGACACCCCAAACTGACCCATGAATTACTACTGAATCTATACAAATATTCTGTATCTTTCCTTGTTGGGCATTAGATATATATCTACAGACAGTCCTCCCCGTATAACTGAAGCGATTAATTATGTGCCAAGCAGGATTGTATGAAGTTAACACCAACAAGAGAAGTATTGGCACAGGTCTGATGGTTAAGGCTGTTCATCTGGCAAGCTTCCTGTGAAGATATACAAAACAACTTCAGTACTTTGATGCCAGAATATATTCTATTCCAGCAAAGGAGATGTAGGAAGTGAGTGGCCGCTTTGAAAGAGTTCTTTATCGACCGAGACCCCATCCAGGCCGGAGCACATTCCCTTTTTGCTGGAAAAAAAATTGTCTGTCGACACTTGATATATAACCAACAAATTGCGTTCCCGCGTTTAAGAACGAAAAACATGGGCGATGTATTTCAGACTTCCGTTTGAATATTCATAAAGATAACATGTGATCTTTCTATCAATACAATAGTTGTGATGGCGTCATATTTGTGATTACATCATAATTACAATGATGTTAGAATTATGATGGAGTCAGAACTGTGATGAAGTCATAGTTATGATAAGGAGAAAGAAAAATCTCGTCCTCACATCCCACTCATCTTTGTGCCCAACCTCTCCCTCTCCTCTCCCCACTCATTCCAATCACCGAAACCGGACCTACTCCTGCTCTAATCCACCCACCACCTAATCACTGACCGCCAGCGCCTACCTAGTACTCCCTGCCCGCTCTGGAGGAACCAATCAGCGCGCAAGATCGGAGCTAACATTGTGATTGGTTTGAGGTGAACTGGTACACTGAGCAGAGGCCCGTGTCCAAATCAATATCAACTTGATAACAAAAAAATGTTACACGTAATTAGTTAATGTCTGTTATTAGGTAATTGATCTTATTTGATTATTTTCTCTCTCTCTGCCTCCCTTCCAACTTCCCTCCACCTTTCTTTCGCTGTCTCTATCTCTCTCATTTTCTCCCTTCCTTCCTCCTTCCTCCCCTCTCTCTTTCTGTTTTTATATATGTATGTATGGATACATATATACATATATATATATATATATATATATATACATATATATATCATATATATATACATATATATATATATATATATATATATATATATATATTCTTTTTCTAATAACTCCATATATAGAGAGGCCATCACTGCACTTAAAGGACTATCTATAGCGAGACCTCTATGTTGTTCATATTCGTCACCATTAAAAGTAAACGCACCGAAATTTACGCATAAATCTATCAATTCTATATAATCTTGTTTTCTTATGGGTAGGTCAGTATCGTTCATATCTTTTATTACTCTCTTTACTGCTTCTAGCTCACCGTCAGTGGAAATATTTGTATATAACGCCTTGACATCATAGCTTACTAACTTTTTCCCCGTGAAATCTAAATCTTTTAGTCTTGTCAAAAGATCGGTGCGTTTACTTTTAATGGTGACGAATATGAACAACATAGAGGTCTCGCTATGGGTAGTCCTTTAAGTGCAGTGACGGCCTCTCTATATATGGGGATATATATACATATATATATATATATATATACATATATATATATATATATATATATATATATATATATATATATATATATATAAGTATACATCAAATTATTCCGACTATCGTCCCCGGATTCGAACCGGGTTCGTGAAATCACAAAGCCATCGCCCGGAACTATTTGATCGACATCACCGTCACTAGTGATTCTATTCATATATATGTATATATATATATATATATATATATATATATATATATATATATATATATATATATATACAATGCATTGTACACACACATATATATATATACACACATACATATATACACATATATATATATACATATATATATATCATATACATTGTGTATATATACATATATAATATATATACATATATATATATATATATATATATATATATATATATATATGTGTGTGTGTGTGTGTGTGTGTGTGTGTGTGTGTGTGTGTGTGTGTGTGTGTGTGTGTGTGTGTGTGTGTGTGTGTGTGTGTGTGTGTGTGCGCGCGTGTGTGTGTGTGTGTGTGTATGTGTGTGTATGTATGTGTATACATTTCACCCTCTCCTTACCCCTCTACCCACTCTGCATTTTCCATTCTTATTTTCCATTTCGGAGCCTGTTAGTCGCATTCCGAGCGTGCGCGGTTTTCTTTCCTTTTTTAGCATCGCGTCCCACCCCCGGCCCCGTGCCCCACCCCCGGCCCGACTCGGCGCCATAGTCTCGCGCGCAAGAAGGTGCTTACATGCCGTAGCAGTTTATCTTTACCCGCTGTTCTTCTCGCACCGCCGCCACGCCATGCCACAGTGACCAGCTGCTAGTTAGGTCGAACAAGTGAGACAGAAATCAGTGTACCATAGCTGCACTAAGTTGCCCACTAATAAGTACCCATTGTTCATGTGCAGTCATACATACATACATTACATACACACATGCATACATACATACATGCACCCATACATACGGGTATATATGCATATGCACATACATACATGCATATGTACATACATGAATCCATACATACATACAAGCATGTATGCATGCATCCATACATACATACATATAACGAAATGCCTCTTCCCCCCTTATAAGGGAGATGGCTATTCAAAGCACATACTCACCCTTCACCTATCCCACACCCATCAAACACCAATTTTTTTTTTTTTTTTTTTTTTTCGTGGGGATGGAGGACCAGCCCCTCAGCCCAACCCCTTCCCACAGGCCAGGTCAGAAATAATGGAGTAAGAAACAAATTCTCCACAGCAAGGACCGACAGCCGAATCTGGGTTACCCCCACGAATTCATTCAATGGCGACCCTATTTACGCCATAAACAATATGTGTAACCCGATATTCATCGACAATATTTTTCATTCCCTATTGCTGACACATGGGGCATTAGTCGCTTGTCATTATGATGCATAGATGTCTAATTAATTATCAGTATTATATTATGGAAACTATCGTCACCATTTAGAAAATAACTGTTTGATAAATGATAACCAGTATGGATTCAGGCGGGAACGTTCTTGCGTGATTAGCCTACTTCAGTTTTACAACGCAATCATCTCAAACTGTGACAAAAGAAACAATACAGATTCTATATATCTGGACTTTGAGGCTTTTGATATAATTTCGTATGAAAGCTTGTTAAATTGTTTTCACACGGAATAACTGGTAGCCTATTAAGATGAACTAGTAACTGATTAAACGATCGTAAACAGAGAGTTGTTCTAAATGGCAAAACTTCTAGAGAGAAAAATGTTACGAGTGGAGTTCCTCAGGGCCCCGTTCTTGGGCCACTTTTATTTATAGTTTATATAAATAATATTGATCATGGACTAAAATCTACTGTCTTCAAGTTTTTTTGATGATACAAAACTGTGCGGAATAGCGAATGATCTCCTAAACCAATCAAATATCTAAGAAGATTTAGATAAACTACAGCTGTTGTCTCAAAAGTGGCTAATGAAATCTAACCCAAGTAAATGTAAGGTTATGCACATAGGTCAGAATAACAATAAGTACGATTACAAGTTATTTGGAAATTCGTTAACAAAAGTGGACAGTGGAAAGGATCTCGGTATAATTATCAGCAAAGATTTCAAATCATCTAAGCAGTATATTTCCGCCTCAGAGAAAGCAAATAAGATTCTAGAACTGATTGCGTGAACTTTTGGTTTTAAAAGTCCATCTCTCATTAACAAGATACATAAATCATTACTTCGTCGTCCATAGTTGGAATATGCTGTGTATTTCCGCTTCAGAGAAAGCAAATAAGATTCTAGAACTGATTGCGTGAACTTTTGGTTTTTAAAGTCCATCTCTCATTAACAAGATACATAAATCATTACTTCGTCCATAGTTGGAATATGCTGCATCCGTAAGGTCACCGAATCTAACGAGGGGCATTGACAAATTGGAAAAAGTACAGCGGTGAGCCACAAAACTGATTCCAAATATCAGAGGTGATTTGATACAGGTCTGATACAGATTCTAAAGGGAATTGACATCAAAAGTGACGAACTTTTCACACTGAATGCAAATTAGGCAAGAATTAATGGGCACAAACTGTCAGGAAGTAGATTTAATTTAGAAGTGGGTAGAAACAACTTCGCCAACCGTGTAGTTAATGAATGGAATAAACTTCCTGCAGAGGCAGTGCATTGTAGTACAATTCGAAGTTTTAAAATAAATTTAGATAAACACCTAAACAATATCCTGTAATGCCTGCCACTTATCTTATTTTTCTTTATATATTTATTATTTATAAAATACTATTATATATGTTTATAATTCATTATTTATCTGTTTGTTTATTTATCATTACCTATTTATCTTGTCTTTTAATTTATCTTTATATATATCTTTCTTCGCATCCGACCTAATTATGGGCCAAAGGTCTTCTGTCGGCATGCTTTTCCTTTGTAATCCTTAATCCTTTTTACTGCAAAGATGAATTCAATATTGTATGTTGGCATTCAATGGAAATGTAACATCAAAACTTTTGGTGAAATTGAAATTCGGCTTTACCCCTCAGATGTAAATGGTGGGCATTAAAAAATAAAATATCTAAGTAAGATAAACAGTTTAGAAGAGATAGTCATCATTCTAAGTGTGATGTAGGTTTCCCTTTCCTGAATAAGAAAATTATACCTAAGATATTTATTAATAAATACATAAATATACATAAATAAATACACATAATATATATATATATATACCAACATATACATATATATATATATATATATATATATATATACGTACAGGCGTGTATGTATGCGTATGTGCGTGTGTTTTTATGTGTGTGTGTGTGTGTGTGTGTGTGTGTGTGTGTGTGTGTGTGTGTGTGTGTGTGTGTGTGTGTGTGTGTGTGTGTGTGTGTGTGTGTGTGCATAACACTCACGGGTTCCTGTGTGTGTGTATACGCTTGTCTTTGAAACCCAGGAACGCTTCCTTGGGCTCCTAACAGCATTCTTCAGGAGACACCGATTTGCTTTTGGTTTCCACCAGGCCGTATCATATAGCCTTTAGGGTAACCCAGTGCAATGAAAGAGTTTTTGAAAATCTGCGTTGTATGGAAGACCCACAGCTACGGAGACCTCCCCGATACGTTCTGCTTCCGGAGGGTCTGAAAAGGATGCCAGAAACATTCCTCCGGCTCTCCTCATAGGGGCGCCCACATCCACGCGAGTATGGGCACGAGGTCTTCTTTTACAAATTTCGGTTTCGGAAACCCATTCAGAAGAGTCTGGGCCGCAGGAAACTCGATAGAGTCGACGGACAATGGAGATTGAGGGAAACCCATACTGGGCCAGGTAGAGGGTAGATACACTCGCTCCTGTCAATAATTTCTGGGTGGTTGGATGCATCCTTGAGTAAATACAGGCCTTATATATCCGTTCTTATTGGTTCAGGTCCGATATGGATCACTCATTTTTTATTTTATAAAGTTAATTCTATGCAGTTAAAGGAAATAAACTTGGTCACTTCAAATGATTCTAATAGGAGTATTTAAGCTGGCCAGGAATAAGTGTGTGTGCGTGTGCGTGCGTGCGTGTGTGTGTGTGTGTGTGTGTGTGTGTGTGTGTGTGTGTGTGTGTGTGTGTATTTACCATGATCTTGGATCACGTGTTGGACTCGTGATTCGACAACTATTTCCCTCCCAGAAGAGAGCTCAGAGCTCGTATGACCGATCCGTGACCTTACACCCACACACACACCCAACTCCCCGCCCACGAGAGTTGGAGTAACGACTCGTAGCGCAACGATACTGAAATTATGTCAGCCGTAGTGGCGGCCGCGAACGCTACTAGTGTGTGTGTGTGTGTGTGTGTGTGTGTGTGTGTGTGTGTGTGTGTGTGTGTGTGTGTGTGTGTGTGTGTGTGTGTGTGTGTGTGTGTGTGTGTGTGTGCGAGTGTGTGTGTGTGTGTGTGTGTGTGTGTGTGTGTGTGTGTGTGTGTGTGTGTGTGTGTGTGTGTGTGTGTGTGTGTGTGTGTGTGTGTGTGTGTGTATCACCGGGCGATTTGAATCAATTTAAGGAGACGCGTCATTGTCAGAATATAAAAGGTTATTGACATCCATACCAAGGGGCACTTGACATTTCGGTCTACGCCAAGTGATTTTACTTGACCCTTAATCATCTCTTCGGCTGCATCGAGGATAAGTCCATCGTGAGTAAGCCTTTACATATGAAATGATATTTGTTGTTTTCCTCTGACAAGACGATTTTTATTAACCTGAGTGTCACTTCTTTGACAATAGTTTTCATCAACCCTTCTTTCTATTGCGTCCGTCGTATAATATGTATGCAGGCTAACGGCAGACAATTTTATTCAGTTAAGAGAGGAGTTGAATTGGAAAAGGTTAAAAATATTTTTTTTTTCTATAATCATAGACGTCTCTCGTTGAAATTTCATTGCTGTCAAGCAATTTCATGAAGCTAAGGGGATCAACTTGTAGAACAGAAGTTATTATTTTCTTATTTTTACTCTTTCACTACTTTAACACGCTTTGGACTTCTTCACCCATAGATAAGGATGAAGACACCGCCATATATTGACGTCGGTGTGTTAATAATGCGCCACGTACGATAATTTTTGCCATCAGAATGGCTTTATTTTGAAAATTCCCGCCAATATTCGGCAATACTTCTCTCACCCTAACCTAAAACAACCTTATCTAAGCTGACCTAACTTGACCTAATCAAAGGATCAGAAACTTCAGAAAAAAAAAGTTAAATTAGCTACATAATCATCACTTTTTTCATAACCATCAGGAGATTTAATGGTGGTATTCTTAAAGAAATCTTTCCTCATAAAAATCTTTCCTTATATAAATCTTATATAAATCCTTGGAAAGGAAATATTTTTCTTTAGAATATCAACATAAGAATCTTACGGTGATATTCTTAAAAACAAAAAAAAGGTTTCCTTATATACATCTTATATAAATCCTTGGAAGGGATTTTTTTTTTTAAGAATACCACCGTAAGAATCTTACAGTAGTATTTTTAAAAAATATTCCCTCATATAAATATTTCCTTATATAAATCTTATATAAATACTTGGAAGGGAAAGACTTTTTCTTAAGAATACAACCATAAGAATCTTACTGTGATATTCTTAAAAAAAAAATCCTTGTATAAATTTTACATAAATCCTTGGAAGGGAAAGATTTTTCTTAAGAATACAACCATAAGAATCTTACGGTGATATTCTTAAAAAAAAACTTTCCTTATATAAATCTTATATAAATCCTTGGAAGGGAAATATTTTTTTAAGAATACCACCCTCTCTCTGAGTCAGCTCTGAATTGAGCCTCGAGAATGGCGGTGATGCAGTTTCAACTCTCAGCCACGTGCAGCAGCTTAGTCATCTTCTTTCTACGATCAGTCCGTCTCTCGAATTATGAACATCACCCTTGCGTCTACTCCCATCTCCACCCCAAAACCTTGAGACCCCTCAACCCCACACTCCCAAACCGGACCACAAGTCTCCCGAAATCTCAACCCTCCTTTCCGAGAACCCAGCTTGATGCGTTCGGTTTTTGAAGCCTTGCAACCTCACCACTCGACCAAAACCTCAGACTCCTGAGATCATGTCCTTCAACCTCGGAGGCCAAACAACGCAGTCTGAAAGTTCAGCATCCTAAAGCCTCATAACCCTATCACTACAACCTCCACCCTTAAGTAAGTTTATTTGGCATTGAATCAATATACATGAAGTGCAGCTAATGAAAAGAACATATAGTACGAAATAATTACAATTGCCGAGGATAACACAAAAAAACATGTAAGCTTATTTCCATTGTGGTCCTCAAACGCTGTCACCACAATGGGCGACCTCAAAACCATGACATCATGTTCTACAACTTCAGGATCATAAAGTTACAACCTTATAACCTTAACAGCATAAAACGCAACATCAGAATATAAACACTACAACCCACAACCTCAGTTTCTTATCTGTTCTACGCTTGGAGTGATTTTACAACCGTGATGTAAACACAATCTTTCATGTGTTCAAATACTCCTCATAACGCTCTTAAAAAATTATCAGAACTTCATTTCACGGATTCTGTTATGCAGCCTCAATATGACCAATGTTGTCGTAATAGATATTCATACCGCATTCCTCCCACGGACCCAATACTGCATCTATAGCCTACAAACACACTAAAACCGCAAAACAGAATCATGTCTGCAACACTCAAACCCATTGCAAAGGAAAATAAAATAAAAAAGAAAATTAAGAAAACGAAAAAATAAAATAAAACTAAAAAAAGAAAAGAGGAAAATGAAGAAGAAAAAGAAAACGGAAAATCAGATCAGACAGATTTCATCCTAACGCCAGAGTTTATTAGTTCATGGATCTCCATCGAAGCGAGCAATCTAAGGTCATGTCTATTTGTTTTTTCGTGCCAGTGGCGTACTGAAGACATTACATTTTAGCCAATACCAAACTATCTCACTCATTCCTGGAAACAGTCAGAGCAAACTCTCTTAAGCACAGCATCGTGGCGGAATAAAATCCAGACGAATTTTAAAAATTCACTACAACTCCAGTAATACTTGCAACCTGCTCCAGATCCTGAACGCTACTCACAACCAAGAGCCTTTCTGAACTGATCTTGCCCACAACACACAACCAGCAACCACCCTTGCCTTCTTCCAGCTTCTCCACAACCACTGCGACTTCCTTTTACTCCATAATCCCTCACCTACCCTTCACTCCTTCACTCCTTCACTCCCTACCCCAACTCCCTTCTCGCCAAGCGCTCGCCAACCCTAATGCCTACCCACCGACCCCATTCCACCTAGCTGATCCTCCCGACCCTCCTCTCTTTACCCTTCATCTCCTTCTTGTCCTCCCCCCACCTCCTCCTCCTCCTCCTCCTCCTCCTCCTCCTTCTGGACCTCCAATGCTCCAGGAACCACACCCTCATCTTCGCGTCCGGAGTGTCCTTCACTCTCTTCCTCGCTCTCCGCACAAATACCTTCCATTTCTATTTCCTTTCAACTTTTCCTCCCCCTTTTCTACTTTATTTTTTTCTTATTATGTATCTTTTTGTAAATACTGACATGTAGCTGTTTATTAACTGGAACTCTGCAAATGTTTTGGTCGTCAAATTATACGAGTACAGAGCCATGATAATTACGACCGTTCTGTTTTGTTGCACGTTGTTCTTATAAACCATTTACACCAATTCTAAATCTTGATGTAGTCTATAGAAAAGCATGAGGTTGGGAAAGGGTTCATAATTATATATATATATGCATATATATTTATCTATATATATATATATTTATATACATATATATATATATATATATACATATATATATATATACATATATATATATATATATACATATATATATAATACATATATATATAATATATATATATATATATAATATATATCAACTACAATACACTTTGATTCTAAACCATCAACATCGAGAGACTCGATGTGACCAACATGCAGAAATTGAAACGTGGGGGATTGTGGTTGATAAAAATGTATATTTGTTCACTGGCACCAGTGTTGTACATATATATATATATATATATATATATATATATATATATATATATATATGTATGTATGCAAATTACGTGTAAAGGGAGAAGCATATGTGAAAGATTACGGGAAAAAGACAGAAGTAAGGGCAGGATTGTGTTATATCTCCATTTTGTTAATTTTGTCCGTCACTAAGGATTTTGATCCAATGGAAGGAAAAGATCCTGACTCGGAGACGTGCTGGTCTCGCATGTGCTTAGTTATGGGTTTGAATCCCGCACTTTTCTCGGTTTCCCAGCAGTGGCTGCTACCTTCCCCAGCAGTTCCCCAAGGTGTCGGCTTCGGCTGCAGCTACTCAACGCCTCCTGGCGTAGGCTCATCACCTCTAAATGATTGAAAGATAACCTCGATTTTCAACATGAGTATTTTACTCGATTTGTTTATTATGCCGAACGCCAGGCGATAGTATTTATCCGAGGAGATAAAACTGGGATCTAAGATGTCGGTATATGGAGCATGAAGAGTAATAAACGAGAACAAGAGAAGGAGAGACAAAGTCGAGTGGTTCTGGGAGAAAACATGAAAAGGTGTTTTGCAAAACATACAATGTTTCCAGACGATGTAATGTTGACAGGAAACACTGACAAATACTTGGAGTCGTTTATGTCGATGTTTGACGAAAAGAAGAGGCTGGGAATTAAATGGGAACAGCAGAAGGGTGGTAGGATTTGGGAAGAGAAAGAATACTAAGGGGATTTAAGCTAACGACTTAAGCATTTAGTTCCTCTGGAATAGACTTAAGTACAGATAGAACGATGATGACGTCAGCTATATAAAAGACAATGGAACCCATTTTTATGAGACATTGAAAGAGTTACACACTTTGTTTTGATAAATATATATATATACAAGGGCAATAAGATTTGTGAAGAGGAAGAATCCTTTGGGGATTTAAGCTCATGACTTCAGTGTTTAGGCGCCTGGGAATAGACTTAAGTGCAGATGGAAGGATGATGACGTCAGCATGTGATGACGTCAGATGATGACGTCAACATATGATGACGTCAGCAGGTGATGACGTCAGCAGATGATGACGTCAGGATATGATGACGTCAGTATATGATGACGTCAGCAGATGATGACGTCAGCAGATGATGACGTCAGCAGGTGATGACGTCAGCAGATGATGACGTCAGCTCTATTAAAAAAGAAAAGAAAAATGGAACCCTTTGTTTTGAAAATGTGTAAAAAGTGTATAAAAGGCACCAGACAAAGTTAGCTTATCCTTCAGTTGCCTGGAATCCAAAAACTTGAATATCATTCTGGAAAAGCAAAGACTGTGAAACCTTCCTTTGTACTTGGAAAGACGGGTCCTCTTCAGCTTGTAATCGAAACAAGATATGAGGCTTATTTACTGAGAGCACTGGTCAGAGAACCATAAGAGGGAAGAAAGTTACATCAGTCCTACAGTTTCGGACCCAACAAACAAATCATGTCCCATGAATAACGTAATCAATTTTGTTTATTATTATTTATATTATAATTTTATCTATTTATTTATCTATTCATTTTTTTACCATTATTATATTTTTCTCGCATCCGACTTGGTTATAGTCCAAAAGGTCTCCTGTCGGCATGCTCCGCCTTTGTAATCCTCCTTTGTAATCCTTTGTGATGAGTAACATGTGACAAACTTGTACAAAGTCCATCCTTATGATACCTGGGATGGTGACCTGATCAGTAATTAAGATTTTTTTCTCTTTCATACAACAGCACTAGTTACCAAGAGACGAGGCAGACGTCTCCGAAGTACCTGCGAAGAGGACGGCCGATTCCGAAGTCGATCACCATTTAAGAAGCCGAGAGACATCACGAAGAAGGGACAAAAACGAACTTCTCTGTCCGTGGCGTTATATCAGGAGCGACCTGGTACGCACTCATCCCAAGAACTATTGAGGCAAAGTCGAGACCAGCAGTGATAATTATGTCTCCTGCTTATCGTTGCGAGACGGAACAGTCATCGGCGAGCCATGCCCGAACACTCTCGCTCCCGTGGAGTCGCCACGGAAATGAACGAAACAGGCAGGTAGGAGCCTGGCTAGGAGAGGAAGCGCCACCCGGTAGTGATGGGGTTAAATGACATAGACTACAACCCGTTTTCTACCGAGGGGAACCACGGAAATGAACT
Organism: Oratosquilla oratoria; assembly: GCF_046742065.1. Lineage (NCBI taxonomy): Eukaryota > Metazoa > Arthropoda > Malacostraca > Stomatopoda > Squillidae > Oratosquilla > Oratosquilla oratoria. The sequence continues at coordinate 6,881,821 of NC_134777.1, forward strand.
TAGTGGCAGATACATTGGCATATAGAAAAAGAAAATTAACAAATAGAATCAACATCACCCGTTGAGGTAGGAATTAATCATCTGCACAGAGTCCAAGTGTCCGAATTGACTGAAACAGCTTTACAACCTTCATCACAAGGCTTTTTACTTGAACTGAAGAAAAGTCTGGCTGTACTTGGAATAAAATCTATAGTCCTATCACCAGACTGATGATGTCAATGATATCAAAGGTACAAGTCGTCAATGGTAATGAAAGGGTTGAATAAATTTAATCAGGATTCACACTGAATATACGAAAAAAAATTAAAAACATTGGTTCTGAGACAAAGTAGTAGTAGCAGCAGCAGTTTGTTGTTGTTGTTGTTGTTGTTGTTGTTGTTGTTGTTGTTGTTGTTGTTGTTGTTGTTGTTGTTGTTGTTGTTGTTGTTGTTGTTGTTGTTGTTGTTGTTGTTTTGTTGTTGTTGTTGTTGTTGTTGTTGTTGTTGTTGTTGTTGTTGTTGTTGTTGTTGTTGTTGTTGTTGTTGTTGTTGTTGTTGTTGTAGGTGGTGGTGGTGTTGGTGTTGGTGTTGGTGTTGGTGTTGGTGTTGGTGTTGGTGTTGGTGTTCTTATTGTTGTTGTTGTTATTTTTACGGTGTACTTTAGAAGCGTAAGTTCAAATTGTAATCAAAAGTTAAATGTGCAGAGGGCCATCAATTTCATATATTTATCTATTTACCTATCATCGTATTTGTAATATCTATTCACTCATTTACCTATGTATTCTATTTTGTCATGTTTTAGGACATGCAGGAAATCGTATGCCTGCCCGGATCTCGCCACAACAGTCCGTTTATGGCCATTATTTGTAGCCAGTATGACCTTTTATTCACTAACTCTGTCCTAATCCATTTCCTCCTGGCAAATACATGGGATCCTTCTTGGGGAGAAGAAGCAAGGATGGATTATTCACCTGAAGAAAAACTGGGAAAGATCCAAAATACTGACTTCTAGGGTACCAGTTGACTAGTGTAAATACAAAACTAGTTGTTCTCAAACTAGGAACTGTGAGGTCAAAGATGGCTATGGCGTCATAGCGAGTATTTTTTTTTTCTTTTTTTTTCTTTTTTTAGGTGGGGCGGAGGTGAGGGGAGACATGGATGTGTGTTATCAATGTCTCAGACTCGAATTCATCGATTAACTAAAATCAGACACTACTGACGTCCATTGCACTGATACGTAACAAATCATATATTCTGGTTGATATATTTTTATTTTTAGCAATTCTGCCGTTACTCACTCTGCAGCGTGGCTAGGTATGAATGTTTTTATTGGGGATCAACCATACAAATCTCTTACTAACGTCAAGTGTTGACTCTTTTGTGGACTCGAACTGCCATCCATCCATCCATCCATCCATCCATCCATCCATCCATCTATCCATCCATCCATCCATCAAGCCCTTCATCTCTAAATATGAACGTCTATTCCACTTGACTTTAAGATAGGTGAGATTATATGTTTATTCCCTATGGAAAGCCCTCTATGACAAAACATCATGAAATTAATCAATTCATATATTTTTTTCTGGATTTTCTTTGACATCAAGGTCTAACTTGTCCAGACAAATAGTAATCAAGAATCAAAACAGTTTATTTTCGTTGTTATTCAGGAGTGATCTGAGAAAGAACTGAAGAAGTAGAGCCACGAGGAATCGACCGAAAACATTTGATAAACATTTCTAAACCATTTGTTCACCCTCGCTCCTCAAGTCATTAATATTCATCTCTTCAAGTCGAGACCAAGTTGCTTGCCCTTTCATCCCTACAAGAACCTATTCAGTCCAGGGTAGCCCCTGAAGACAAGGGAGTAGATGAAAACAGCTTCGGTTGACCTCTCCAGGAAGGCGTCATGGGCTTTAGCCTTAATGCTAACCGATACTACACGAAACTAGTCAGTGAAGGCTCGTTCCAGGAACTAAAGCATAACATATCCCAGGATACTCGTCCCGGCAACTGCTCTACTCCGCCTTGTTAATCATCTATTACTGTATTCATTGGAGAGGCGATGCGCAGGAACTGATACTACACGAAACTAGTCAGTGTAGGCTCGTTCCAGGGTCGAGGAACTAAAGCATAACATATCCCAGGATACTCGTCCCGGCAACTGCTCTACTCCCCCTTCATCCCGTGAATGCGTTTACTCTTAATGCTAACTGATACTACACGAAACTAGTCAGTGTAGGCTCGTTCCTGGGTCGAGGAACTAAAGCATAACATATCCCAGGATACTCGTCCCAGGAACTGCTCTACTTCGCCTTCATCCCGTGAATGCGTTTAGTCTTAATGCTAACCGATACTACACGAAACTAGTCAGTGAAGGCTCGTTCCTGGGTCGAGGAACTAAAGCATAACATATCCCAGGATACTCGTCCCAGGGAACTGCTCTACTCTCCCTTCACCCCGTGCAGGTCCCGTCCGCCAGCCACCCTTCATACCACCTCTCGACCCTCACCCGCACCCTCCGGTCGCACCTGCCCGGACCGCAGGGGGCAGCGAAGAGAACAATAGGACGGTCAAGGCTTCGCTTCGGGCCGGGGCCGGGCTCCGTTCGCCTCATCTCGCCGGTCGTCGAGCGCCGTCATTCGCCCAGAGCGGTCCTGCACGAAGGCCGGACTTGCCTCGCGTGCCGAGGGAGTGATATCACGAAGGGTAAAGAGGTCGACGCAGTATCGAGAGAGGTCGGGGTGTGTGTATTGATGAATGAAATCACCCGGCGAATGTGGTATCGTGTAGACGCTCGGGGCCGAGTCATATGATAGAACTAAGCATGATTATGTAACTTTCCGTGTTCTTGCACTGGTTTATTTTTTCTTTAGGTAAAGAAAAAAAAGTGGAGAAGTATCATATATAGAAATGTAACAGATATTCTGCAATGGAATATATATTTGTATAGCAATCTTCGGGGCCTTCGAAATAGCAAGTGAGGTCACTGTGATAGGCGTGACCTCTTCGACATGGTAGTGTTGGTAAGGAGCATACACCAGGAAGCGCGTAGCTGCAGACGAAGTCGTTACCAATGTCCCATGTACTTTGGCGACGGGCGGGGTGTGGGGTAGGTAACAATCACTGCTGAAAATCGAAGAGAAGATCAGGGCTCGAACCTACGACTAGGAGAATACGAGACCCCGTTCGCTTGCATTTACACCGCCTGTACGATTTATACAACTTTTGTTTTCTTGTTAATCAGCGATGCGCAGGAACAAAGGTTTCCTTTTAATCGAAACTATTTTCTGTTGCTCACTGAAATTCTTTATTATTTTCCCTTGGGGTGGAATTGTCACCTTTAGAATGATTCTATTCTGGCTAACGCTACACGATTGATCTCAGGGCAGTAAAGGATTATACACTGACAATCTCGATTAGCCCTTCTTTGTCTCCATTTGGACAAGTGTGACGCATGAGTAAAAGCAGTAATGACTGCAAGAGCTCTGTAGGGAAGAGGTCAAACGCAGAGTAGGTGTCCCTACAAAGTGTGACACCTTCGAACATTCTGTTCTGACTTACACCAAACTCTATCATTGAGCTTAGAGCACCATTTCCCAACCTGGGATGCTAACACCAAATAGGGGTGCTGAAATCAACCATAGGGGGTGCTGGGGAAATGATGCACACAAAAATCACATTGATATATGTATAATTGATTACCTAGTTCTGCATGTTTGACTTTTTCCCATGCTATTTTATTTTTCTAGGGTGTTCTTATTTCTTCTACAAACAATATCGTCAATTTGTTCCAGTTCTAAGGAATCAAGAAAATAAATCATCAAGCAGTACAATTCGCTTTCTTTTATCCTTCTAATGCTTGGACATGACAACAGGGGGAGCTATGGTCGGAAAAGGTTGGGAAACTCTAGCTTAGAGCATGTTCTGGGCACAAGAAATAAATCTCATGTGACGCTACTTTATGACTTGAAATGACAATTCTCGACAGAATGATCTGAGTAGACATCACGTGAAGGTAAAACCTTTATTGAATATGCAACGTTTCGCCTCCTGGCGCCTTTTCAAGTACGTAGACGTAGAATACAACCTCTAAGCCAAGGGCTCTCAGCCTTACTTGGCCCATTCACCCCTTTCACCATTTGTCTGAATGTCATTCCCCCCTCCTTTCCAAGATTGCTTGTTTCAAAAAGTGCATTCTAAATAATATGCAAATACTACTAAAAACACTTTTATTTTTTCCAAATTAGTATATATTTTTCCCATATTAGTATAATTCCAGCCCAGGTGACAGGCCAGATAGGCCAAAACCTATAACTGCTTTCCTCACCGCGTAAACTGACTGTGGTCACAAATCACCCCCAGAAAACCCAAAATTCCCCCCTTGGGGTGAATTTCACCCCTAATGAGAACCCCTGCTCTAAGCTATTTGTACATCTAGGGACGGATGAGAAACGGGCGCTAAAGCAGGACATCCCACGGAGTGCCACTTGAAGTATTTCCTGTCGTTAGAACGTCTTTAAATTACTCTCCGTGGGATTGCCCTGTTCTAGTGTCCTTCCCTCATTCATTCAGAGATGTATAAATAGCTTAGAGGTTGTATTCTACGTCTGTGTAATTGGAAAAGCTTCAACAAGAGAAACGTCGTACATTTAATGAAGCGGGTTAGGGCGTCGTTACTTGTGGCGAAGGTCGAGGGGATAGCGGTTCGAGTCCTGCTACCGGCGAAGTTGAACCAAGGGCATGGTTCATTAAATTCCATGCTACAAAGTCCTCTGTGAGGGGCACCGTCCTAGCCTCCCGATAGGAGGAGTTTCTGACGTTAAACCATAGCATCATCATCCATTCTCATATGTTGTCTACTCTTACCATGCTATTATATGCATTATTTGTTTTATCTATTATCATTTATATAATCATAGCTATTATTATTCATATTATTTTATTTTCTATTTATTTTTATTCAATCTATTTATCATTATTACATTTTTTCCGCATCCGACCTAGTTATGGACCAAAAGGTCTCCTGTCGGCATGCTCCGCCTTTGTAAATCCTTTGTAATTTTGTTGCCCATAATCAGCGCCTCTATCTTTTGTGACAACATCACTCCAAAGACGTGGTTAAGGAGAAGTTTATGAAGGCCAGAAGAAAAAAAAGAAGTAATAGTAGAAAAGAAAAATAGAAATTAAAATGACCAACATTCTTCTTTGATAGGAGATCATAGAAGTCTGGCGTCCTTAGGGCCGTCAAACAAAGCTCCTAAAATCCTGACTAAATAAAGCATAAGAACATAAGAACATAAGAATGAGACTGCAAAAGATCATAAGGCCTACACTAGGCAGCCCCGTATCCATCACCACTTGTCATCCCCATCCCTAAAGTTGTCTAATAGTTTTTTTAATAAACTGGTAGTTTCATCGCTTACTACATGGTTACTAAGTTTATTCCATTCATCGACCACCCTATTAGTAAACAAATTCTTGCCTATTTCCTTCTTAAATCTAAACATGAACAACCAACACGATTCCTTATCATAGAAATAAAAAAAAATAATAATAATTCCTGTAAACGTCGTCCTGTGGAGAAAAAAAACGTCGAAATAAAAACAGACACATCAATGATTTCACTTACGACCGTGTCACCCCTCTGGCAGTGAGGAAGTTAAGTCTCTAATCTATTACAAAGGGATTACAAAGGCGGAGCATGCCGACAGGAGACCTTTTGGTCCATTTCTAGGTCGGATACGAAAAAATATATAATGATAAATAAATTAATAAATAAATATATGGATCTTCATTCAGTCTACGTCAACGTGATTTTACTAAACTAAAGGAGAATCCCTTAAATTAAGGACTGCGAAAGGTGGAGGGTCGTTTCGTTCGCGAGTCACTGTGCGTTTCCTATCTGTTTTCTTGTAAACACGCACACACACACACACACACACACACACACACACACACCCTACACACGCGAAACGGCAACCCCCTCTCACTCACTCACTCACACACACACACACACACACACACACACACACACACACACACACACACACACACACACACACACACACACACACACACACACACACACACACCTCGTGGCGCAGGGGTTAGAGTTCCCGGCTGCGTCACGCATCGGATGACATTTTCACCTTTGTTCTGGCTACCGTTAGACTGTTTCGTTCATCTCACATGACGACGGTAATGACATAAATAAAAACAAAAATAAAAATGATATAAATAATAATAATAATAGTGATAAGATGAAGAGAAGGAGAAGAAGAAGGAGGAGGAGGAGGAGGAGGAGGAGGACGTGGAGGAAGAGGACGTGGAGGAGCAGAAGAAGAAAACGAAGAATCAGAGGAAGAAGAAAACAATTGGAAAAACAAGAACGAGAAAAAAAAGAAGAAGAAGGTAGAAGAACAAGAAGAAAAATAAGAAAGAAGAGAAACGTAAAATGAAAAGAAGAACAAAAAGGAGAAGAAAAAAAACGAGAAGAAAACGAAAAGAAGAAAGATAAAAATAATAATAATAATAGGATGAAAAAGGAGGAGAAAAAGACGAAGAAGGAGACAGAAGAAGGACGATAATAACATTAGTGGTA
>NC_134777.1:6890902-6893402 GCF_046742065.1 Oratosquilla oratoria
AAACAGACAAATAATTACAAACGAATCTATAAATGAATCTGATCTCGGATTTCCTTGTCATGTCCGAGTTTTCAACTCCCTTATTTTTTTTTATCACAAAGAAACACAAAGGAAGAACAAACAACAGCAGGCCTACTGGCCCTAACGAGGTTGTTTGTGTTTACTAAGCTACAGTTAAGAAAACAGGGATCATGTACTGCGCCGAGCGTTCTTCTTTTGTTTTTAAAGATTTCCAGTCTCTTCTCTCTTTGTTATTCCAGCGTCCATGCCTCACTATTATACGGAATTATTGGTTTTATTACAATGTTGTGTAATCCTAGCTAACAATCTTACCCTTCATTACAATTAACAGGACACAGTAGCATCTGTTTCTTACAGCTATTCGTTTGCTTACTTCTAATTACTCTCTCATTAACAATGTTCCCCAGGTACTTGAAGTTACCCACTTTCTTTACATTTAGCAATCCAACGCGCTCTTATCATGGTGCGTAATTGCCACATCTACTTAGCTTCATAAATTCTGTCCTTTGCTCCTATCTGTTCCGCTTTTCTTCGTAATATTGTACAGATCTCATCTATTTCTTGTGATGTCTCGGCCACCACATCCATAACATTAGCATAAGCGGCGAGGCTTACCTGACCCTTGGAGAAATGAACTAATCTTGGATGGTTGATGCTCTGCCAGACCGCTTTCTCCAATACAAGGTTAAATGGTATTGGTGACAGTATACATCCGTGCCTGAAGCCACTGCGTGTATTGAAACTTTCTCTTCCTTTACTACTCTCATTGTGCATTTACTTCCCATGCAGCACGCCTTGGTGAGGAAAATTAGTTTATCTCGAAGCAAATCTAAGAAATGTAACATAATTTTCTGAATCCCTTTTCGCCTTGTCCAGTTTTTGTTGTGATTCCATATACTCTAGATAAACTCAACACACAGAAAACACTAAACGCATTGCCTTACACAGTCCAAAGCTCACCCAGTTCAGACAACTCAAAGGATTACAGAGGATTACAAAGGCGGAGCATGCCGACAGGAGACCTTTTGGTCCATAACTAGGTCGGATGCGAAAAGAATATATAAATGATAAAAAAAAAGATAAAATAAAATGAAAATTATACTAATATAAATAATAACAAATAAAATAGATAATACATAGGTATAGTTAAACGATAAACAAACAGGTAAATAGTAAATAATAATAAACTGACAAATAGATAATAATAGATGGAAATCGAGCAAATAATAAACAGACAAATAATAACTCTTCGAGTTTGGATTCTTGGTGTCCGCCGGATCAGAGGAGGGGAGAGGCTAGGCGGACTCTTGAGGCAAAACCACGGAGGGACATCGATCGATAGATGCACCGCACAGACGTGGTCCGTACAAATCTAAAGTAAAAGATACTTCTGTCCTTTGCCATAATAAAATCAGTGATGTGTGCCACGGAAGTGGATTGGTGTCCATAAAGACCCTTCATTATGTCTGTCACCGGGTGATTTTAATCAACTTGGTTAAACTTCCACATTAATACTTATTCTATTTGTTGCATACGTGACTATGTAACAATGCTGTTACTCTTACCCTTATACATTAAGTAATTCCCTTTAACTATTACCCATACGGTCAACTCTATCGCTGAAAACTGTTACATACATAAAGGTGGGTATACAACATTATAACTATTAACATTATACACGTAGTAATTCCCTTTACTTATTGCTCATACGGTCAACTCTATCATTGAACACTATTACATTCATAAAGGTGGGTATGCAACAACATTATTACTATTAACATTATACATTAAGTAACTCCCTTTAGTTATTGCCCATACAGTCAATTCCATCACTAAACGCTCCCTCCCCCATATCCCCCTTCCTCATCTCCAACCCATGGCTTCGTGTTCGATCGGTCCTCAAAGTGCATTATGTTATCGTTATAAGCAAGAACTCTTGACGAAAATTCGACAACAATGATGACACAAAACGGGACATAAATGACCCGTAACGGAAACCATCCCGACAATCTCACTGGCTCAGAATGGATGGCAAAGACACTCTAAACTTGAGTAAAAGCAGCAACGATTGCAACAGCACTGTAGTCGAGAGGCCAAACGCAGAGTATAGGATCCAATATATCTAACGTTTCACCCAGTAGGGCTTCTGCGTTTGACCTCTCTCCTACAACACTCTACACTTGGTTCCTCAAACGTGACCTATCCTGACCCATTAACGAGAAGTATGAGACGTCCTAAATTCATCTAGAGGAGAGGGCGCCCGTACCAGATGAACCAGATTCTGAGAGAATACCAAACAGTATTCGAAAGAAAAGATTTCTTCGACATGATTTTAATCAGAAACAATATTCTCCTGAGGCACAGCTAAATATGAAAGTAGACAATCGCTTTGTGTTACTGTAGTTCTCAGTAATAGTTTCTTCTCTGTGTTCTTGCCTGACTTCGTTACCATGTCATCGGATGTATAGCATAATGAGTT
>NC_134777.1:6895902-6900902 GCF_046742065.1 Oratosquilla oratoria
GGTCATATATGAGCTCTGAGCTCTCTTGCGTAAGGGACATAGCTGTCGATCACGAGTCCAACACGTGATCCAAGACCATGATGAATCATACACACACAAACACACACACACACACACACACACACACACACACACACACACACACACACACACACACACACACAATCACACAGACACAATCACACAGACACAATCACACACACACACACACACACACACACACACACACACACACACACACACACACACACACACACACACACACACACACACACACACACACACAGACACAATCACACAGACACAATCACACACACACAATCACACACAATCACACACACACACACACACACACACACACACACACACACACACACACACACACACACACACACACACACACACACACACACACACACACACACACACACACACACACACACACACACACACACACACAATCACACAATCACACACACACCAATACGTACATCTTTCCTGATATCTGGTCGACTGTAAGTTCAAGACAACTCAGCTAATACTGTGAACGCAGATATATCTTATGAATAAAACGTACAACAATAAATTAAATAATTTCGCTGTATTAGCAACATGAAAGTTACTAAACTGACATTTCGCTCGCAAGAACAATGTCTTCTTAGTTTTCATATTGTGAGTGTGTTTGGGGCTGATAACTTCTCAACATTATTTTGAAAGGCCCGAAGAACTCTTGAACCCCCAAATTAAATCATTTTCAGCTTGTTTCTTCCCTTAGAAATAAACTAAGCAACAGCTAAAGCCTCACACTACTTAAGAAAGTATTGGGAAGCCAATAAAGGCTACAATGACTTTGTTACACAGAACAAGATATTTTCTTAACGAAAACTTCTAATACGAGTTTGTGACCATTAACCTCAGTTCTTTGTTATTTTGGAATGAATTCAGTTCTTCCTTCATCATTCTTATTTCCTCGTTGATCGACCAGACTAGTATTAAAAAGAAGAAATCCTGTAATATGTCAGATATGCGTCTGTGCACCCCATCCATGTGAGTACACTTGAAGGTCATCACGTAGCTTACTTTTCTCTAATTCAGAGGCTCAGAATCTGTGAGAGGTCATGAGAGCTCTTTGTTACCTCTGAGTCAATCTTAACTTGAACAGATACGTGTACAAAAGAATGCTGTTTTGACTTCGATAATTCTCTTCGGTTACAAAATTACTTCGTTGAACTTTGTGAATATATATCTCCCAAGTAGGAAATGTCATTTCCATGTGTGTGTGTGTGTGTGTGTGTGTGTGTGTGTGTGTGTGTGTGTGTGTGTGTGTGTGTGTGTGTGTGTGTGTGTGTGTGAGAGAGAGAGAGAGAGAGAGAGAGAGAGAGAGAGAGAGAGAGAGAGAGAGAGAGAGAGAGAGAGAGAGAGAGAGAGAGATACAGAGAGAGAGAGTGAGAGAGAGAGAGAGAGAGAGAGAGAGAGAGAGAGAGAGAGAGAGAGAGAGAGAGAGAGAGAGAGAGAGAGAGAGAGATTGTGTTTCGTCGCCGAAAAGCATTGTTTCTCTCCTTGAGGTTAATATTATGTCGAAGAAGCGAAGTCACAGCGACGATAAAAGAAAGACTAGAGGAAGATAGCAAAAAGGAGTGAAGGGAGAGATAGTAAAGTTAAGAGACGATCAAAATTCTTTTTTGAATAGAGATTAGTTTCTAACCTAGAAAGGGTACAACGTGTCACTAGTCCACAGGGCTCTCATTAGAATCCCTAGAATGTTGACTGCATAGAAGTTATGAAGAGAGAGGGAGTGAGAGAGGGAGAGTCAGAGAGAGTTGGGGAGGGGCAAATACAGGTGTAGGCAGACCGGCAATTTAGACAGACAGGCAAACACACAAACAGACAATCAGATAGACAGGGAGACATCCAGAGAAATACAGGCATACAGATTGGTAGACACACAGGCATTTAGACAGACGTACAGACAGACAGAGGCAAATAAATAGACAGGCAGACAAAGAGACAAGACAATCAGACAGAAAAAGAGACAAGACAATCAGACAGACAGGTAAATATAGACAGACAAACAGATGGAAAGACAAACGGAACAGACAGATAGATTGATAGGCAGACAGACAGGCAGACAGACTGATAGACAGGCAGACAGACAGAGAGAATCAATCGGGGAAGTAACTATCATTGGACACGGCACAATCACTTTCATTCACTGCAGTTTATGAAAAGCGAAATTGTTAGCAAAGTCTCCCCCAATACCCAAAGCGATATAGAAAGAGAATTACTTGAGGAATTTGATAAGAATTTGGGCCTTATGGCTTTTGTTGACTTCATCTGAAAAACGCTGATTGGATTAATCTCAGAGTGGTGAATCAGACTAGAAGGGGACGTGGCTATCTGTTACGTGTTCATTTGAACTTGGCAAATTTATTATCGAACAAAAACACACCAAATGATGAAGTAGCCTTCCCGACGAATTGCATGTACTGATATAAACAAAAATTATTATGATATACTATAATTGAGCAAGATCTGAGAAACACATAACAGCTAATTAATAGGAAAAACAAAAAATTATTATGATATACTATAAATTGGCAAGATCTGAGAAACACATAACAGCTAATTAATCGGAAAAAAATATTCTATGTCAGAGCAAATAGTACATTTTCTACACCGGCATTTGTGGAAACCAATTTAGATTAGAGGCTTCCTCGAACTACTTGATGTGCTCTTTCCTAGATTAACAACAAATTGAAACAATGGGACATTTAGAAAAGAAAAAAGTGATCGCTTAGAAAGAATTGTAATATATATTCCACTGCACTGTCGACGGAGACAAAAGCTATTCTATAAAGTAGGCTATTATAAAGATAGAATATATAGACTACAACAAAATTATATAGACTATATACAGAAACACAAAAAATGAAGAATTTCATAGATTTAGTACTACATGGTAGACTATGATGAAAATAAAATATATAGACAAAATCATATAGACTATACATAGAAACACAAAAAATGAAGAATTTCATAGATTTAGTACTACATGGTAGACTATGATGAAAATAAAGTATGTAGACAAACTTATATAGACTATACACAGAAACACAAAAATGAATAATTTCATAGAATTAGTACTTCTCTTTATAAAACTAAAGGGTCTTTCAGGCCAGAGAAAATGTTGACTCATTGTTAAGTGCAAAGAAAAATATCGAACACATGAGAAGACAGGCTCACAAGAGACAAGAAAGTAAGAAGTGAGTATACAAAGATTACAAAGAAAGATAAATATCAAGTTTGAATATATACCAACAGGCTTCTTCACCCTTATAAAGCTATGGTTACACTAATCAACGGAATAGTTGGATTCCAACGATTCAGTTGGATCTTGTCAGTTGGATGAAATTCCAACTGAATCATTGGAATCCAACAGTTTATCTTAGCTCCTTATGAATGAAGGGTCATCCTTGTCTCCTGATCAATATCCGGGTCAGAGACAATGCAGCAAGAAGGGATCTGAGACAGTGACGTACTTTGGGAAGATTGAGGAGGAAGACAGGAGGAAGACAGGAGGAAGACAGGAGGAAGACAGGAGGAAGTTGAAAGTAAATGTGTGCAAGAGAGAGTGAGGTGGTGAGATGTACAAGAGTCGAGGGTGGTAGCAAGCTGGAGGTGACAAAGGAAAAATACTAGAATTGGGTAGTTTTAAGTACTCAGGGTCGCATATAGCAGGGAATGGAGGAATGGAGGTGGAGGTGGACTGTAGAGTGAAGAAAACAAGCCAATTTCTTGAACAAAAAAAGTTTCACAAGAAATGGCTATCTGGGGATGGATGTGAAGAGAAGAATGTATGAAGGAGTGATTGTGCCTATGGCAGTGTATGGGGCAAAGACTATGAGTTGAAAGGAGACAGGAGGGAGGAAATTGAAAATGATTGAGATAAAGTGTTTCAGAAGTGTGGTGGGTGTTACGAGGTTGGATAGAGTGAGAACTGGGGAGGTGAAAGGGAGCGCGGGGAGCAGGCAGATAAGGATGGTCTGGGTAAAGGGAAAGGATCGACGAAGAATGACTGGCAGAAAGAGTGTGGAAGGTATAGGTGGATGGAGTAGACGGGAGGAGTAGACCAAGAATGAAAAGGATAGATGGATGGATGGATGAATGGATGGATGGATGGATGGGGTGAAGAGGGCTTTGAGTAAAAGGGGAATATCTGTTGAGTAGTGAAGGGAGGAGGTAAGAGATAGGTGTGAGTATAGAATGGTTGTGAATGAAAAATAAATTGAAGAAACCCGAAGGAATTTCTCCTCGTCTTCTCTATTTTTGCATGAGGGGACGTGGGGGAAAGGTCGCCATGTTAATGAAGCGGCTGGCCCTACTATTGATGTGCTGTATCTTGCTGCGTTGAAAGAGAAAGACAATTTTGAAAAAGGCATTGAGAACAAATGAGAAATGAAACCAAACTTGTTATTCGGGTTCACAAGAAACGAATTGGAAATAGAAGAAACTATTCGGAAAGGTAAAAGTATTAAAGTAATCGAGTTCAGACATGCTTTCAAACATGATATACAAACTTTCACAAGAAAAACCTACAGCCAAGAACCCAAAACCCTAAAGACGATAGACAAAGTAAATTATATTGGAATACAAATAGATAGCCCATTCCTACTGTATATAACTCGAGAAAGATATAAATCATCTAACTTCTTACACCAAATTCCGATTACACTGTAAGATTTCGAATATTATACATAGAAAAAACACATAGCTAAACTCTTTCAGATGCAAAGGATCATTACCCACTGGATTCCGAGGCTCTGTAGATTACCTTTGAAAGACGATGGCAACCATAGGACTAACAAATTTGAGAGAAAAAAAAGGAAAAAGGATAGATGACCACAATGTATAAATGAGTAAAGGAGAAATTTATAGAGAAAGACAGCTGCATCCAACAAGTGGAAGCTGCACAAGAAGGTAATGGAATAAATTCAGAAAAT
>NC_134777.1:6905902-6953402 GCF_046742065.1 Oratosquilla oratoria
TATCAAACGCATATAAAGTATTCTCCAAGATCCTTACAAATAGACTGAGTCAAGTTTTAGATGGAAATCAACCGAGAGAACAGGGAGGCTTTCAAAGCGAATATTCGACTCTTAGACCATTTGCAGGCGATGAACCAACTAATTAAGAGAACGACAGAATACAATATACCTCTTTGTTCAGCTTTTGTATATTACGAGAAAGACTTTGACTCGGTAGAACAAATAGTAATACTAAACTCACTACCCAAGCAGGGTGCAAACGAACAGATCGTAAGGGCCCTAGGAAAGATTTATGCGAAAGGTACCGCTGTAATTCGGCCACATAAAGATACAAAAAAGATAAGATCGAGAAAGGAGTACGGCAAGGCGATAAAATTTCACCCAAATTATTTACAGCTTGCTTGGAAGGTTGAGTTGGAAAGAGAAAGGTTTGAAGATTAATGGCAAATATTTTAACCACGTAAGATTTGCGAATGACATTATTCTTATTCCAGAAAGAGAAGAAGACTTGCAAGATATGCTGAGTGATATGAACAACGAGAGTCTCAAAGTACTTGTAGGTTTCAAAATGAACAAGAGTAAAGCCAAAGTAATGTTCAACACGAAAGTTCAAAGTAAAGAGATTATAATCAAGAGTGAGAGTCTTGAAGAAGTTGAAGAGTAAAATTATCTAGTTCCAGATAGTGAAAGTGACCAAAGATCATGATAATGAAATAAAAAGGCGTATTGTAATTGGTTGAAAAGTGTTTGTTAAGTATAATAAAGTCCTGAGAGGCTCTGTAGTTTTGTGTTCGAAGCGCAAAGTTTACAATCAATACATTCTGCCAGACAATAATGTACGGGTGTGAGACATGCCCATGTCTCCCATTACAATCTCATTTTTGTCTACACACCACCGTGCACTTAGATATCTCAGATCCTTCCAACAGCACTACTTCTTCTCTGTCTCGCCTTCTCGTCTCTCCGGACATCCTGTCGACCATATTTCCAAACTTCACCATTGCAGCTTTCCCTTTCCTTTTTTTTTTTTTTTCTTTTTTCTTTCTTTCTTTCTCGATGCTAATCCATACATTCTTTTTCTTATCACAAACATACAACCCATTTCTTCCACTTTGCTTTCAACCGTACCACATTCGCGTATATCCAATTACCCAAGTGCAGGAGAGCTGATTGAAGTTCTACTCCAAGACCATCTTATGCCTTGATTCTCTGTAGAAGAAGAGTAAAGATTGGGGGATCCCCAGTCACCTCACTCCGCCCCAGGTAATTGCCCTCTACGACACTAAACTATATTACTTTCAGCCAATATTCCCTCACACAAATGATCTATTAGCCTTTGACAGAAAATCTATTAACAGGGTTATTGTTCTAAAGGGGTCAACAAGCCCTCACTCACACTCCATCTTCCTCCTCTCCTCTCCTCCTCCCTTCCTCTCCTCCTCTTTCTTGCTCTCTTTTCGTCTCCCTCTTCTCCTCCAACATCTCTCCCTCGCTATCTTCTTAATCACTCATTTCCTTCGGCACAGAAATGAAAACTACAGATTTCATTCTAATACCGGGCGACTTTATTTAGTTTATGGAATGTCACTGATACCATGTTCTTCAGAATATCTCGACTAACATTATGGTCACAACGTCTTTCTCATAAGATTCTTATTTTGCTTAACACGAGGCTTTTTTTTTTTTTTTTGTACAGGGACGGGCACCATTCTTACTCTTCCTCATCCTCCTCCTTCTCCTCTTCCTTCTCCTCCTCCTCTTCCTCCTCCTCCTCCTTCTTCTCCTCCTTTTACTCTTTCTTCTTCTCCTTTCCCTCCTCCTCCTTCTTCTCCTCCTCTTTTCCCTCCTCCTTCTCTCACTTCTTTTTCTTCTTCTCCTCCTCCTTCTCCTTCTCCTCTTTCTCTTTCTCCTCCTCCTTCTCCTCCTGCTCCTTCTTCTCCTGCTCCTCCTCCTGGTCCTCCTCCTCCTTCTTCTTCTTCCCCTCTCCTTACTCCTCCTCCTTCTTCTTCTTCTTCTTTTTCTTCTTCTTCTCCTCCTCCTCCTCCTCCTCCTCCTCCTCCTCCTCCTCCTCCTTCTTCTTCTTCTTCTTCTCCTCCTTCTTCTCCTCATTTTCCTCTCCCTCCTGCTCCTCCTCCTCCTCCTACTACTACTCTTCCTCCTCCTCTTTTTCCTCCTCCACCTCCACCTCCTCCTCCCCTACTCTTCCACCTCCTCCACGTCGTCCCTCTGACCTTTGCGCCTTCAAGTCGAACTCCGTATCAAGTTCTCGTCTTGTTTCTTGGTCAGTTCAACAACACTGGATGTTAGGCTACTACGGCGTTTTTCTCGATTTACTATAATATAACAGAAAAGTGACCGTCATGATGATTCATATACACAGATATATGTCTCAATATATATATATATATATATATATATATATATATATGTGTGTGTGTGTGTGTATTTGTGTGTGTGTGTGTGTGTGTGTGTGTGTGTGTGTGTGTGTGTGTGTGTGTGTGTGTGTGTGTGTGTGTGTGTGTGTGTGTGTGTGCATACATATATATTTCTGATTAAAGTCAACTGCACTATTAGCTTTCGTTATTTTGAGGTCCAAGTTCTTCAGTTTGAAGAATATATATTTATATATGCAGGTATAAATACATATAGATAGATGGGTAAATTTGGACACAGGATATATATCTATACATGTGGGTAAATTTGAATACAGAGATATGTATATATATATGCATGCTTGAAGGCATGTACGAGTGTGTTTGGTACAGTCTATGTTTCTGTGTATACATACACTTGAAAAGAGTGGTTATAACTGACTAATTAAGTTTTCTTTATGGAAGGAACGTGTTGCTCTCCTAACTCTCTCCATATCATATCAGGAGCCACTTTCATTTTTATCTTGCATGAGAAATAAATTGACGCAGCCCGAGGGGATTTCTCCCCGTCTCCTCATTTTCTGCGTGAGCGTACGGAGAGGGAGGGTCGCCGAATTAATGAAGCGACTTTGCTGTGGATGTGCTGGGTCTTGCGACACTGCTTCTGACCCAGGGCAGTGGACAAGATGCAAAGATGACCCGTCATCCAGGAGGTGCCGAGTTAAGAGGGAGGAAAGAGGGTGGAGGGGAGTGGAGTATGTAGGGGATGGAATGGGTGAGAGTGGTTTCTATGCTTTTATTTTTGGCTACCTCCCGTGTAAGGGGGAAAAAAGCCTTTGGTATATGTATGTATGTATGTATGTATGTATGTATGTATGTATGTATGTATGTATGTATGTATGTATGTATGTATGTATGTATGTATGTATGTACCACTTCATTCATACTTGTGAAATCTCCTGCGAGCTCAAGTCTCATCTAAATTAGGGTCTTGTTAAGTGAAAACATACGAGTTTGGTCGTTTGGTCTCTTTTCTGAAGTAAAAACTACCTGTGAGTTGGTTACTTCCTCTGAGCTCTGAGTTTCCTATGAGTCTGAGATGTACTTTGAGTAGGGGTCTCCTGTGATTTGGTTGACCAGTGAGATGGTGACCTCCCGTGAGTAAGGAATATTCCGTGAGTTTGGGGATGGGAGTTGGAAATATTCTGTGAGATGGCAATTTCCCGTGGGCTAAGAATTTCTTACGTATTGGCGATGTGAGTCGAGATATCCTGTGATTAAGGAAATCTTTAAGATCGAGCACTTCTTTTAGTCTGAGACCTGTGAGTTTGGGATCTAAAGTTTAAGATCTACGAGTTCGTGACCCGCGAGTTCGGAATTTGCAGCGAGTTCGAGAATTTGCACCAAGTTCGAGAATTTGCACCAAGTTCGAGAATTTGCACCAAGTTCGAGAATTTGCACCGAGTTCGAGAATTTGCACCGAGTTCGAGAATTTGCACCAAGTTCGAGAATTTGCACCAAGTTCGAGAATTTGCACCGAGTTCGAGAATTTGCACCGAGTTCGAGAATTTGCACCGAGTTCGAGAATTTGCACCGAGTTCGAGAATTTGCACCGAGTTCGAGAATTCACGGCGAGTTCGAGAATTTGCACCGAGTTCGAGAATTCACGGCGAGTTCGAGAAGTCCTGTTTCTTAGCATCTTGGCTCTTAACACTTCTCGTTTCTCATTACGATCAACCCGTTGACCTTTGGCTGAGCCTAGAACCGTGCCCTTCCATCCTTGACTCGCCTGCCCGCCCCGTTCGCTTGTGTGTTTGTTTCGCCTCGCATCGCATCGCATCGCTTTGGCTTGTCTCAGCTTGTCTCTCTCGAAGTCTTTAGACGAGGATATACGAATCTCGGACTAGATAGAACGATGTAATGTTGTAGTTAGCTGAGACACTCGGCAACATTTACATGCTAGGAAGTTCCACTTGGTATTACTGTAAGATTAATCCATGGGTCATTGACTCAGTACTTTAACATGCTCACTGGGCCTGAGTGTATGTAAATAGATATACACATCTCTGAGTATTATCCTGTAGTAGGTTCATATGTCCTCCGATTGGAATTGTGTGGCCAGGTACTCGGTCTCAGGGCATCTCCACATGTCTTGTTCTAACTCACGTATGCTTGTAACTGCCTTCAGATACTTCCCTTCCACCTATGCCTTTTCCAGCACTTTCCCTAATTATTTACTGCCAGACTTTTTACATATTTTCTCTGGATATATGACTGCCGCATAGATACTCTTTCCTCCATCCCTGAACTTTTCACTTGTCTTGATAAAAAAAAAAAAAGTCACAAATGCCCCAATCCTCATCATAACTTTTTGTTCTTACATCTTTCCCTTTATTCTCGCCATTATTTACCAGTGGTTTTTTCTGCATATTACATTCACGTGTCATTTGTGGAATACTGGAAAAAAAAAATATATATATATATATATATATATATATATATATACACACACACACACACACACACACACACACATATATATATATATATTTATATATATATATATATATATATATATATATATATATACATGCAAAGAAATCACAAAACACACGTGATAAACTATTTTTGCAGAAACCACCGGGAAATTGGAAAAAAAAAAACAGATACCGAACGTTTTCGTCTATTAAGACATTTTCCCAAAAAAAGAAAAAAGTATATATGTATATATATATAATATATATATGTATATATATATATATATATATATATATATATATACACACATATATACCTATTTTTGTAAGTAGGTACAACCACTCATGCCTTTTAATCATCCGTTCCCTTTCTCCCTCCCTCCGAATTTTCAAAATTCTTTTGCAATTATGCACCCATAAACATTCCCTCTTTCCCGAAATGTTCCCTACCTTTGGTTTGCAAATATTTGTGAACATTTCGTTTATGATTATCTAAATTTCGTTGAATTACATTTGTTTTCCTTCCCTACATTTATATGTTTACCAATGAATTTCGAGAAAAGTGATGATTGAACAGCTAACATGATTTTCCTAATTGTCATTCCATTCAATTCCGGCACTTTCCCTACGCTACTATTCCTAGTTACTTTTTCATTTCCCTCTTCCCCCCCCCCTTTTTTTTTTTTCTCTCTCTCTCTCTCTCTCTCTCTTCTCTCTCTCTCTCTCTCTCTCTCTCTCTCTCTCTCTCTCTCTCTCTCTCTCTCTCTCTCTCCACTTCTATTACTACTCAATTCCCGGAAGGAAATAAGAGCAAACTTTATCTTAATGGACCTTAAAAAAAAAAAAAATTATATATATATTTATATATATATATATATATATATATATATATATATATACACATACTTCAAAGATAATCTTAAGTTTGTCTTCTCTCCCAAAATCCCTTGGTCCACCGCAGAGGCCCGAAGGAACACAATACGATTTTGACATTTGTTGGATTACGTGTGTTGGGGCCTTCAGCCAACACTATGTTGGTGCTCGAAGTTCCTCTCTGGCCTAACCATGCTCCTAATTCCATTTCATGAGCCCTATTTTTTTAAGTGTCTCTTGGCAACCCCCAGTATAGATCCTTAAAGCCTATTCTAGTACTCCTGTACTATTCATGAATCAGTGATCACATCGAGAGACATAATTCAATTCGTGACTCACAGCATGAGGTCACCAATCGTGGTTCATGCGTAACTGATCCTCTATCTTTTTACACTAATGTCTACAAGGCGTCAGATAACAATGATCGTTACGATGTTATCTACTTTGGCCTTAGGAAAGCGTTCGACAAGGTGTTCCATGAGAGATTACTTAATAAAGTCAAAGCCTATGGCATAGGAGGAAAAGTGTTTGAATGGATTAGAGCAAGGATCAGTATCAGAAAACAGCGGGTCATCATTAACGATGTACAGTCCAAACAGGGGAGTGTTGCTAGTGGTGTTCCCCAGGGCTCAGTTTTGATTCCCTTGTTCATTATGTATATAAATGACTCGTACGATGGGATTATTAGTGACGTTAAGAAGTTTGCGGACAACAATAAAATAGTATGGAAAATTGGGTTAGGAAAAGACACCGGGACAGTGCAAGAAGATCTTAACAAATTATTTGCATGGTCGGTGAAATGTTAAGTGGACTTCAATATCTCAAAGTTCAATGTGTTAAACGTAGGTTCACACAACCCCGAAAGCAGATATAGCTTAGATAACATCTTTTTTGGAGAGAACTGAGTGCGAGACTTGGGAGTACTAGTGAGTCCTGACCTTAAATCCAAGAGACAAGGCATTAGCGTCAGGAATAGAGCTAACAGAACATTAGGTTTCATTGCTAGGACCGTTACGAATAAAAGTGTAGAGGTAGTTATCAAACTCTATTCGGCGTAAGTCAGAATAGCGCTGAAAATATCGGTTGTATTAAGAGGTTAGATGATTTTATGGATGAATGGTAATGGACATGGAACTACCTAGTGTAGGTCTTATGGTCTTTTGCACTTTCCCTCATTTTTATGTTCTTATGGAAAGTATGGGTTATCATCAAAAGTGATAGGTGGGTTATTTTAATTAAAATCTGTTTTGACACCTTACTGCTCCTGCCAAGTATACTATAGGTTCACTATTTTAAAAACCAAAGAATGCCATATGCCTTCCATAGTGTGGGGGGCCAATTTTTCTTTAAAATATTATTTGGTACCTCCTTAATATGCAAAACGTAAATGAGTTCTACCTTGAAAACTGAGGGAGAAGTTTGTGAATAAAGACAGTTCTCAGGAAGTGTTTATTATAATCTCCCCTCCACACACACACACACACACACACACACACACACACACACACACACACACACACACACACACACACACACACACACACACCTGGGAAATCATCATCAATTGGGGGCATACGCCAGGGAACGCGTTGCTTCACTCACACTCCGGCGCCAGTACCCTTCACGGTCTCTCAGAACAAGCTTCCATGCCGCCACCCAGCCATCCTTCTCCAAACAGCTCTCGACAGGTTCGATGAACCTACCCTAGCCATGGATTCTGTGGGCGTCCCCTTCGTCTCCTCCTCCATCGAGGGTTTAGTCTCTTGAAGTGGCGACCTTGTGATCAGGATCAACGTCAGAGAAACGTGTGATATGCCCATATATCCGGAGTTGACGCTCGCGAATTATGCTAGTAACTGGCCTAAACTGAGTCTCACAGTGTCTCTGGTTTGGTACGAAGTCATTCCAGCGATACCCCATGATTCTTCGAAGGCACTTAGTTCACGAATTATGGTGGTAACTGGCCTAAACTGAGTCTCACAGTTCGGTCTCTGGTTTGGTACGAAGTCATTCCAGCGATACCCCCATGATTCTTCGAAGGCACTTAGTTCACGAATTATGGTGGTAACTGGCCTAAACCGAGTCTCACAGTGTGCTCTCTGGTTTGGTACGAAGTTATTCCAGCGATACCCCCATGATTCTCCGAAGGCACTTAGTACCATAGACATCGAGACACCTCCTGAAGTCAGCATTCAGTGTCCGTGTCTCACAGCCGCACAGCAAGACAAGGGCACAAGTGACTTGAAAGACTCGAATCTTAATCATCCTGCATAAATAACGACAACGCCATATACTCTGGTTGAGAGTCAATAACACCATTGGCAACGCGGATCCTTTGAAGAGCTTCCTGACAAAACCCAGCATCGTTATGAACTACACTACCAAGGTATGTAAAGCTTTCTGAGACGTCAATGTCCTCACCACATGCATGGACAGGACAGACTGAAGTGCGTCATCCAGTGAGCCACCAAAACTCCTGAAAGTTGGTCTTGGTCTTGGTTCAGGAGGCCTGAAGTCCAAGCGCTCTCGCCTCCCTGTGCAGTGACTCCGCAAGAAGGATAGCATCATCAGCAGACACAACGACATTGATCGATAATAATATCCGGTCCTTGCAGGTGTTGAAAAGTGTTGGGGTGAGGACACACCCTTGCCTCACTCCTGAATTAACAAGAAAGAAGCCAGACACACCTCTTCCATACTTTTCAGCACTCTGTCCCAGAGTATAAGCAAGATACTAATTCAATACTCCTTGCAGGAATCCTACGGATACGCAGAAGATCCCAGAGCACTCCACGATGCACCGAGTCAAATGCCTTCTTAAGATCAACATAAACTGCAAGAAACCCCTCTTAAACCTCACGTCGTTCCTCCAGAAGAATATGAAGCACTAGGATCCGATTAGTTGTTGATTTACCTGCCATGAACCCAGACTGTTCAGGCCTCTGAAACTTTAGCAGATGTAAACAAACCCATGTCACCAATAGATGGGCAAGTGCCTTATATAGCACACTGAGCAATGTTATGCCACGATAGTTGTTGGAGTCCTGCCGTTCCCTTTTCCCGTTCCAGATAGGGACGATCAGACCCTTTTTTCAGTCAGAGAGAGAGAGAGAGAGAGAGAGAGAGAGAGAGAGAGAGAGAGAGAGAGAGATGAGAGATGAGAGATGAGAGATGAGAGATGAGAGATAAGAGAGAGAGAGAGAGAGAGAGAGAGAGAGAGAGAGAGAGAGAGAGATGAGAGAGAGAGAGAGAATGAGAGAGAGATGAGAGAGAGAGAGAGAGAGAGAGAGAGAGAGAGAGAGAGAGAGAGAGAGAGAGAGAGAGAGAGAGAGAGAGAGAGAGAGAGAGAGAGAGAGAGAGAGAGAGAGAGAGAGAGAGAGAGAGAGAGAGATGAGAGAGAGAGAGAAATTCCTAATGACAATCAGCTTCTGTTGTTCCTTTTCCCACGACACGCCTCTCGATGGGGCCAACCTCACTTTCACTTGATTGCATCAATTATAGCAAGTCTTCCGCTCACGCACTTCGTCAACTTTCTATCTTTCCACTCCTAAGCTCCTCCTTACTGAGGAGGGTCCACGAATATGGATAATTGATTGATTGATTGATTGAAGGTTATCTGGAGTCGTAACTGCCAAGGTCATAGATGCCGAATTGTTAAATTCTTAGATTCAATTTTGGGCATAGATAATAATAATAATGATAATAGTGATTTACTATGTATAGATGAAGGTAAATTTTAATCAATCTAAGTTCAGTATCAGCTATTAGTTATCAAATAGTGTAATGGTTAGGATATTGTTAAATTGTTAAATTCTTAGATTCAATTTTGGATGATGATGATGATGATGATGATGATGATGATGATGATGATGATGATGATGATGATGATGATGATGATGATGATGATGATGATGATGATGATGATGATGATGATGATGATGATGAACTATGTATAGATGAAGGTAAATTTTAATAGATTTAAATTCAGTATCAGCTATTAGTTATTAAATAGTGTAATGATTAGGATATGAATAAAGTAACCTGGCGACAGTCAGAATGAAAGGAAGAACAGCATCCAATAAGAAAGGGGGATAAGCCCTCAAGGCAGTCGGTAGGTTGTTATTAGGCTTTGATAGAAAAGCTATTAAATCATTCGTATCCCGAGGTATCTTTTAATCTCGAAACTATTAGTAGATAATGACTCTTTCAAACCGGTGATCTCGTATATCAATAACACCCGTCCTTTTTTATTTATTTATTTATTTATTTATTTATTTATTTATTTATTTGTTTATTTATTTATTTATTTATTTATTTATTTATTTTCCGTTACCTACTCTGCGAGGTGGCTTAACAGTTAGTTAGAGATCGGGGGTTTAAGACTGTCATATACTCACTGACGCCTGATAATTTTATTGATTATCATTTATCTGATTACCTTAGGATTGATGAGGTAGAACAATCTAGGTTACTCCAATCTGGCCCTATTAGATAAGCATATTGTTCTTCTTCAAACTATACGATTCAGTTCAGTGATTTTCTACATCATGGCTACCCCCCGTGTAAGGGGGAAAAAGCCTTTGGTATATGTATGTATGTATGTATGTATGTATGTATGTATGTATGTATGTATGTATGTGTGTGTATATGTATGTATGGCCTCCCAGGATCATCTAAGACAGTTTGCGTCACTCGTGAGGAGGATGGGATGAAAGAGGAAAACGAAGACTATATGGTGGATTAGAGTGGAGTGGAGTGGAGTGGAGTGGAGTGGGGTGGGGTGGAGTGGGGTGGAGTGGAGTGGGGTGGAGTGGGGTGAAGTGGAGTGGAGTGGAGTGGGGTGGAGTGGGGTGGGGTGGAGTGGAGAGGGATGGAGTCGGGGTGAGGTTTGATGGACCTCGTTCTGATAGTTACAGCTGCAGGAATAGTGACTCTGATAGTTATAATAATACCAATAGTGATATTAATAGTAATAGTGATAATGAAAATGATAGTGATAGTGTTAGTGGTGACGTTAGTTATATAAATGGTAACAGTGATAGAGATAGAGACGTTAATGATGATAATGATAGCGGGAGTGACAGCGACAACAGTGAGGATGTTAGTTGCGACAGTGATATCAATAGCGACAGTAATTGTAATGGTGACATTAATGATGACAGGGATAGTGACAATAACAGTGATAAAGTTAGCCATAAAAGGAATGAGAATGCTAGCTACAGCATCATCGATGACTTTAATAGTGACAATTATTATGACGAATGAAAATAATGGCTTTGTTATTGGTGATAGTGAGAGAAATGGTGAGGGTGATAGCTGTGATGATGGAGATGGTGATGCGTATGTGATAGATACACGAGAGGTAGTGAAGGGGTTTGAGAACTTCATGGGGCGGACGGAAATGAAAAAAAAAGTCAATAAAACACATAAGCTATGCGATTAGCTTTTGTCATTTCCTGCCGCGTCTAGCCAGAGCCTTCGCAGCACCTGCGTGGGAGTTCTTACTCGATCTTCCAGGCCTTTGTTTGCATATCCTTTTTTTTTCTCTGAAGGACACTGTAACGTGAATGATTTACTTTATTATCTAAAAAAAAAAAATTGCTTCCTTTTTCCTTTTATGTTGTTGCCTGGTTCGCTTCTCAAAATAACCACATGATATCATGATTCGATTATATCTAACTAGCCTCCTTTTCTCTTTTTATCGTTATCTGTTCATACAAATACACACATATACACAAGCGCATAAGCAAGCATGTACGCACATGTATGCACACATAACACACACACACAAAAAGAAAAACACTAATGTATTTGATATAGCAGTGACGAAGGAGTGGCCAAGGATGTCGATCACATACTCAATGGAGACTCCTACAGAACTACAAGGTTTACCGGATTGCTAAAATTTTAAAAGTGATTAGACTGTGATTGTAACACTTAGGCCGCAACTCAAAGCCAAGAAAATCTCGAGATGACAAAGGATATCAATCACATACTCAGTGGAGACTCCTACAGAACTACAAGGTTTACCGGATTACATAAGAACATAAGAAATAAAGGAGACTGCAAAAGACCATAAGGCCTACACTAGGCAGCTCCGTATCCATCACCACCTGTCATCCCCATCCATAAAGTTGTCTAATCGTTTTTTAAAACAACTGATAGTTTCAGCGCTTACTACATGGTTACTAAGTTTATTCCATTCATCGACCACCCTATTAGTAAACCAATTCTTGCCTACTTCCTTCTTAAATCTAAAATTTTAAAAGTGATTAGACTGTGATTGTAACACCTAAGCCTCAACTCAAAGCCAAGAGAATCTCGAGATGACAAAGAATATCGATCGCATACTCAATGGAGACTCCTACAAAACTACAAGGTTTACCGGATTACTGAAATCTTAAAAGTGATTATAGACTGTGATCGCAACACTTAGGCCGCAACTTAAATCCAAGAGAACCCCAAGATGCAATCCATCTAAAATTCATCTGGAGAAACTCATGCATCGTGCGACTACTTGTTACCCCTTGCTTCGCATCCTACCGCATCGCATTGTCATGTCTCTGCTTGTCTCTCGAAGTCTATAGACAAGGATACATGAATCTCGGACTACATAGAACGATGTAATCTTGTGGTTAGCTGTGACAATTGGCAAGATTTACTTGCCAGGAAGTTTCACTTGTTATTACTGTAAGATTAATACATGGGTCACTGACTCCGTACTTTGACATGCTCACTGTGGCTGAATGTATGTAAACAGATATATGCATCTCTTGAGTATTATCCTGTAGCAGGTTTATATGTCCTCCGACTGGAATGGCGTGGTCAGGTACTCGGTTTCCTCTCTAGGCACCTTCACATCTCTTGTTCTAACTCACTTATGCTTGTAACTGCCTTCATATACTTTCCTTCCAGCTATGTCTCTTCAGCATGCATTGTGCGTGTGTCCAAGAATATGCGGTGGCAATCTCTAATCAGTTTGAAGTACTTGGCACTCTTAAGGATCCTGAAGAACTGTGGGACACTTTTAAACGTGAAACTCTGAAACCTGCCGAGGAGTGCATTGGAGAGCGCTCAAGTTCGAGAAGTGGTGTGGCGTCGCGGGAGACACTGCAGAGTATACTAATAGAGTTGCGCCGTGCTGTCAGAATGGATGAGGACCTGGACCAATACAGGACTCAGAAACGACGGACTAGAGCTCTTATGAGGGTGAACAAGAAGAGGTACACCAGAAGAATTGCTGGGGATGTCGATAGCCATTTTAAATCAAAAGACCACATATCTACTTACCAAGCCCTGAAGAAAATCCGAGGGAAAGTCGAGTGATCCTGCTGAGATCTGTTTGGAATGGAAAGCTTGGCTGCATGGGAGCCTGCTAAGAGCAAAAGTGGGGAACAGCAAACACACAAAACTCTCCCTCCCCATTCTCCATTCTCCTCCCTCCCCTCCTTCTCCTCCTCCTCCTTCTCCTCCTCCTCCTCCTTCTCCTCTTTTCTCTTTCTCCTCTTTCTTCTCCTCCTCCTCCTTCTCCTCTTTCTCCTCCTCCTTCTCTTTCTTCTCCTCTTTCTTCTTCTTCTTCTTCTTCTTCTCCTCCTTATTCTTCTTCTCCTCCTCCTTATTCTTCTTCTTTCGTCCCCTATTTTGAATCCTCCTCCTCCTGATCCTCCTATTCCTCCTGATTTTCTTTCTCTTTCTCCCTCTTCGTATCTGCACCATCTACATCATTATCTTCTCTACTCTCTTTTATTTCTTCTTCCTTTTCTTAATATTCTCACTCTTCTTTCTCCTTTTTCACCTCTTCATTCTTTTTTCAAATACAACATACTCTTCTTTCTCTCCATTTTCCATTTTTCATCCCCTTCTCTTCCTTTGTCCACTTCTTTCTCTATTTTCTCAATCTTTGAATCCCCTTCCTCCTATTCTTCTCCTCTTCTTATTCCTTTTCCCTCTTCCTCTTCCTCCTCTTCCTCCGTCTTCTTCTATTCATCTTTCTTTCCCTTCTCTTCTTTCAAACCTTACTACACTTCCTTCACTTCTGATTTATTTCCTTCAGGCAAGTTCTTGTGTCACCTAACTCCTTTAAAGGACTTCTATACTCAAAATCTATTAAATTACGTCTTTACGATCTAGTCTGATGGCTGTGGTGGATCTGGTGGTTGTGGTTGTGGTAGTGGTGATTTTTTGTTCGGTGGTGGTGACGACGATGGTGAAAGGGTGGCTTACGGTGGTGCAAGAGGCGTATGTGGTGGTGATGTTGGTGCTGGTGGTGATGTTGGTGCTGGTGGTGGTGTTGGCGGTAAGGATGGTGAGAGTGGTAATGGTAGTGATACTGGCCGGGGTGTTGGGCTAATAAAATAAAAGAGATGATGATGATGATGATGATGATGATGATGATGATGATGATGATGATGATGATGATGATGATGATGATGATGATGATGATGGTGATGGTGATGGAGTGTTAGGCTAATAAAATAAAAACGATGATGAATGATGATGATGATGATGATGATGATGATGATGATGATGATGATGATGATGATGATGATGATGATGATGATGATGATGATGATGATGATGATGATGATGATGATGATGATGATGATGATGATGATGATGATGATGATGGTGGTGGCAGTAGTGGTGGTGGTAGGAGTGTTGGTGGTGATGGTGGTGGTGGTAGTAGTCTTGGTGGTGGTGGTAGTGGTGGTGGTGGTGGTGGTGGTGGTGGTAGTGGTAGTCGTGGTGGTGGTAGTGGTGGTGGTAGTGATGATGGTGGTGGTAGTGGTGGTGGTAGAGGTAGTGGTGGTGGTAGTGGTAGTGGTGTTAGTGGTGGTAGTGGTGGTGGTAGTGGTGGTGGTGGTAGTGGTGGTGGTGATAGTGGTGGTGGTAGAGGTAGTGGTGGTGGTGGTGGTAGTAGTAGGGATGGTGGTGGTGGTGGTGGTAGTAGTCGTGGTGGTGGTGGTAGTGGTGGTGGTGGTAGTGGTGGTGGTGGTGGTGGTGGTAGTGGTAGTAGTCGTGGTGGTGGTAGTGGTAGTAGTAGTCGTGGTGGTGGTGGTAGTGGTAGTGGTGGTGGTGGTAGTGGTAGTAGTCGTGGTGGTGGTAGTGGTGGTAGTAGTCGTGGTGGTGGTAGTGGTGGTAGTAGTCGTGGTGGTGGCCGTAACGGTAAGAGCTGGTGCTGGAGATAATGAGATAGCCATTAATAAAAGCTGTCGGTAGTGTTATTAACGAGTTCGGTAGTCCTGAGAGTCACGAACTCAATTCCAAGAACATATACCAAGGGCTTGAGGTCGCGTCGTCCCCTCAGGGCTAGGCCGGTCCTGCAGAGATTACTGACATTCATCCCATGGGTATGTCGTGTTCTTTTATAACTCGCCTGAGCATCTGGACTCAGAGAAGAAAGCGAACACTGGTATGTGGGTTGAAGAATTCAAATAATTATGGTCTTTGTATGTGTTAAGTGCAGTAGTGTAGAGTGAGCCACTAAGAGACGGGAACTACGAATCTCTACCAATATATATGTTTGCTTTCAATATTGACAATGTCTCCTCTTTTCCTTATAAATTTCGACAACATTTATGAAACTGTAAAAGCACATTTAATGACCACAATTTCATCCTTTGTATCCACTAATTTTTTTTTTTTTTTTTTTTTTTAGACTGAAATGTCACTCCCACGCACTTTGTCTGAGGCCGTATCCAGTGAGTGACCTAGTTCCTTGAGACGACAGGTCAATGATTCAGTCTCAGAAATCACAGCACTAACCCATGTGCCCTTATCCAATGTCCCCAAACTCAACGCCCTTTCGGGACCGGTCGCTATACGACTCTGCTGACTGACCTTTGGGTACCTTGTAAATTGTCCAGAGGGCCTGGAAAAACCCTGGTGATCATTATAAACTCTCTGGAAAGACGTAGAGTGCGGGGTGATCTAATAGAAGTGTTCAAGTGGATCAAAGGCTATAACAAGGGTGATGCAAACAAGGTCATCATAATAAAACAACAGGGCAGGACTCGCAGTAATGGGTATAAACTGGACAAATTTAGATTTAAGAAGGAAATAGGCAAGAATTGGTTTACAAATAGGGTGGTCGATGAATGGAATAAACTTAGTAACCACGTAGTAAGCGCTGAAACTATCAGTTGTTTTAAAAAACGATTAGACAACTTTATGGATGGGGATGACAGGTGGTGATGGATACGGAGCTGCCTAGTGTAGGCCTTATGGTCTTTTGCAGTCTCCTTTATTTCTTATGTTCTTATGTTCTTATGGAGATAATGTCACAGCGATGCCTAATATCACCACAGGTGGGCATGGGTGCATCTCTTCATGATCGTAGAGAGATATGGATTATGTGGGCCAATGATTAATAATCAATGATAATAGCAATAGTAATGATAATAATGGTAGTGATGATGAGGGAGATAATGATGTTGGTGATGATAATAGTGGTGGTGGTGGTGGTGATGGTGGTGGTGATGGTGGCGGTGATGGTGATGATGATGATTTATATTAACACTATTTTCATCATTATCAATATTATCAAATCATAACAATTATCATCATTATCATCATCATTATTATATTCATTTTCATCATCATTATTATCATCATTATTAGCATCATTATTATTATTAATTTCATTATTATCAATATCATTATTTCTATCATTGTTGTTACTGTTATAATTATCATTACCATTGTTATTTTTCTTACTAGATTATTATTACTATTAACATTATTATCATAATGAACATCATTATAATGATCATTATTGTTGAATACACATCACATGCTTGAGGTGGTGGAACAGTCACTTCAGGAATAGGTTGAGTCTGAAGTATATCAGTAAGACACCTTAACCCTTTTCACTACAAGGAACGACCTACACCTTTGTTTTAGTTGCCGCCAAGAAATACCACCAATCCGAAAGACACAACGAAGCACCTAAAGGTATGGACTCGAAGCGCAGCGATACTGAAATTATTTCAGCCCTGGGCAGGATTCGAACCCGGACCGCCGTAGTGACTGTCGGGGACTCTACCAACCGCGCCACCGAGTCGTGTGTGTGTGTGTGTGTGTGTGTGTGTGTGTGTGTGTGTGTGTGTGTGTGTGTGTGTGTGTGTGTGTGTGTGTGTGTGTGTGTGTGTGTGTGTGTGTGTGTGTGAGAGAGAGAGAGAGAGAGAGAGAGAGAGAGAGAGAGAGAGAGAGAGAGAGAAAGTCTCCCTACGGTCTTGGATCACGTGTTGGACCCGTAATTGACAGCCATTATCCTCCCAGATATGGCCTCAGAGCTCTTATGTGGTCCGATCTATGGTAATACTGTGACCTCACACACACAACTCCTTGCTCACCAGAGTTGGAGTACTAGCTCACACTATAGTGATGTTGAAATTTTCAGTCCTGGGTGACGTTCGAACTCGGATCACTAAATTAGCGGTCGAGCGAGGTACCATCACACCGTCAACCCGTATGTGTGTGTGTGTGTGTGTGTGTGTGTGTGTGTGTGTGTGTGTGTGTGTGTGTGTGTGTGTGTGTGTGTGTGTGTGTGTGTGTGTGTGTGTGTGTCCTTGCGTTTTTACGCCATTGGACGAAAACGATTGAAATACCTTTCATATAAAAATATATCATCGGCATCTAGTGTCTACAGAATAGCTTAGACATTTAGCATTGTGATCCCTAACCCAATTATATTACCGGCAGGTTTTTAGCGTTCATTAACTAGGCGCCTTTAGGCTATCTTATTCATATACTTGGCAACATAATCCGACCTAGATATGGACCAAAAGGTCTCCTATCGGCATGCTCCGCCTTTGTAATCCTTTGTAAAAAACTCTTTCCATAAGGAAAAGGTTCAACCTTATTCAACCCTCTCCCTTCCTAACCGTGTTCTTGATCTCAACTTGGTTATTTCCAAATTATTCTCCTTACCTTTCAGCATCTCTCAGTAAGTTAAAGTTTAGTAACATCACCAAAACCTTTCAGCATCTTTAGCCTCTACAGGAAAATCCCAACACCTTACACCTAACCTAACCTAACCTAACCTAACCTAACCTAACCTAACCTAACCTAACCTAACCCAACACCTTACAACCCCATCAAAGGACGCAACCTTCTATCTAGTCTCCGTGTATAATCTTACAACCCCATCAGATCACCCCCACACCCCAAGACACAAGTCTCCCCTCTCTACCAACCACCCGCCCACCCCAGGGTCGTGCAAGCGGCCAATAGACACTAAGATCGACTTATGGCACCTTCCAAGCCCTGGGGCTCCGCCATCCAAGGCCCAGAATTATCCCGAGCTAATAAGCCCAGCACCGGTCTTTATCAGCATTCTTGGTCATCTGACTGAATTATGCCGATGAGGGGCAGGGAGATGAAGGGAGTTTACCGTGAGGGATGTGGGTCCCGCTAAGAAGATCCCATTTCTCTGATGCAAGGTTCTGTTATTACCGAAGTAGATCGGGCGGGCGAGAGGAGGTTCTGCTCAATGCAGATTGTTTCACTTTTTTTTTTTTGTTAATATTGTAATTTTGTTAACGTAAATATCAAAAACTCACAAAGTGTCAAGGGTATTACACAGGTTGTTTCATTGGACAAGAGGTAATTTTTTTTTTTTTTTTTTTTTTTTTTTTTTTTTTTTTTTTTTTTGTAAATGTCACCAGCTCCAAACATGCAAACGTTCTTTCAAGATGATTTCCAGCAAATAAAGAGAAAAAAATCACCCGAGAACACTCGTAAAATAATATACAAAGACAGATAATAAGGGCGTTAAGAATGAGGTACTCGTATGCCTGGAACAAATAATTCTTGGACAAGAAATAATACCATAATACACATTCTCGTTTTGGAGAAAAATACTCTTTACTAATTAGAAACCCAAAATCAACAAAGGATTCGTAGTTTCAAGAATATAGCCACATTACACCAGTTCCTCAGTTCAACTCTGCTACATACAAGGAACCCTCTGGGTACATCTACCTAATCCCTTTAGTACTATGGCATTCTCTACAGAATCCGTTCTATCGTAGGACATTTCTATTCGCCTGAGTGAGGTCGATCACATAGTGGCTTCAGGCAACATAGAAGTATGAATAGATTCCCCACGTAATCAAAACTGCACAGGCGGTCTCAGTAATCACTGGTACACCGAGACATATGTTACAATGGAGTATGATGATAAAGCATGCCAACATTTCTTTCGGTCAGTAACGAGGATGTATTAGGTATATATCCATATGTACCCATATATATATATGTATATACATATATATATATATATATATACATATATATGTGTGTGTATATATATATATACCATGAGAAATCACTTAAACTCGTGATTCTAAATATGCGGAAAAACCACCAAGGAAAAAGAAAAACTGATGACCAAGCGCTTTCGTCTATTCAGACATCCTCAGGGTACATAGAAAAGAAAAAGTACACAAGAATATATACAAAGAGTATGAGGTCAGGGAAGGAACCAGGAGAGGTTGCGAGGATCTAATGTCAACCTGACCCGTTCGCGGCAGCGGACGTTTGGGCTACTACTTTTTTCACAATAAAATTGTCTAACTTATACATACCATGACTTAAATTTAAGTTATTGACAAATGTATCTTTGATCAGACTGGATTCTATTATATTTCTCGTCAAATATGACTTATCTTTAACAATTTCTTTAGCACCCTCCCAATTTATACAATGATTAAAATCCCTTAGGTGAATAAATAAGGCATTAGACATTTGCCCACTCTTGACGCTATACTGATGTTGTTTTAACCTTACTTTTAATTCTTTTCCAGTCTGACCAATATAGCATTTGTCGCAATTTTTACATGGAATTGAATATATACATCCTTCTTCCTTATATGGAGAGTTTTTAATTAAAAGACTTCTAACTGTATTGGAGTTCTTAAATGCTACTTGAATGTTGAAAGTCTTAAGAATATGTGATTAATATGTGACAAACCCTTAAGTGATGATGCTAGGTGTGCTTTGGGTTATGGACTTACTTTTGCCACATCCAAACAGGTGGATAGTGTTAGTATAGCCAAAGCCTTTTGTAATCTGGAAAAATTTGGTGATGTATCCAGTGATGACATTAATATTTGCAAAGGTTTTGTGTATAATTCTTTGTCTAACTCTAACCAGCCCACTTGCCCGAAACGTTTTCTCAAAGAGTACAACAATTTAAAGAATGACAAAGAATTGCATGTTACTAAAGCAGATAAAAGTAATAGTGTTGTAATATTGAATAAGATCGATTACATTGACAAAATGGAAACCTTATTAAGTGATGAAAACACATACACTAAGTTAAAGAAAAATCCTTTAGAGTCCGTCAACAACAAATTTAGATCAAAATTAAAACAACTTTTAAAAGGTCATGACCACTTAATTAAAGAGTTTTCATCCACCTCACCTTCTTTGCCATACATGTATGGATTAATCAAAACTCACAAGCCTAATAACCCGGTGAGACCTATTACTTGTTCTATAGGATCTGCCAGTTATAAGTTATCTAAGTGGCTAGTGTCTATCTTAAGTCCTCTTGTAGGCTCCATCTCTAGTAGCCACATTAAGAACAATGTAGAGTTAGTTGATAAGCTTAACAACCTAAATTTAAATTACCATTTTAAGTTAATAAGTTATGATGTTACCTCGTTATTTACTCGTGTACCGGTTTTTGATTTATTGTTGTATCTTGAAGAAGAATTGAAGAAACATGAGTTGCCACTGCCTACCACCACTATCATTGAATTAATTAAATTATGCATTGTTGACTCATATTTTGTATTTGACGGTAATTTTTTCCAGCAAAAGTTTGGTATGGCTATGGGTAACCCACTTTCTCCAGTTCTTAGCAATCTTTACATGGAATTTTTTGAAACTAAATTATTACCTAAGATTCTCCCCCATTTTGTCACATGGTACAGATACATTGATGATATCTTATGTATTTGGCCTGCAAATGATGATCCTACTTTGTTCTTAACCTGGTCCTTAACTTGGTCCCTTCCATTAAATTTACCATGGAAATAGAAGAAAATGATCATTTACCTTTCCTTGATGTTATGATTTACAGAAAGGAAAGGTCCTTCAAATTTGATGTCTATAGAAAACCCACCAATGTTCTTTCATACGTACATTTTTGTTGTCATCAATGTTTCTGAGAGCCCATAGAATTTGCAGTCCGGAGTTTTTGGATGATGAACTCTTAAGAATATCTAACATAGCTTCAAAATTAAAATATCCTAAGCACCTCGTGGAGATTTCTTATAAATCGGCTAAGAAATCTTTCTACGAGGAAAAAGCTAGTAAAACTTTTAATGTAAAGAACCTACTTGTACTGCCTTTCAACGAGAATTTCGTCAAACTACCACATATTCTTAAGACTTTCAACATTCAAGTAGCATTTAAGAACTCCAATACAGTTAGAAATCTTTTAATTAAAAAATCTCATAAGGAAGAAGGATGTATATATTCAATTCCATGTAAAAATTGCGACAAATGCTATATTGGTCAGACTGGAAAAGAATTAAAAGTAAGGTTAAAACAACATCAGTATAGCGTCAAGAGTGGGCAAATGTCTAATGCCTTATTTATTCACCTAAGGGATTTTAATCATTGTAATAATTGGGAGGGTGCTAAAGAAATTGTTAGATAAGTCATATTTGACGAGAAATATAATAGAATCCAGTCTGATCAAAGATACATTTGTCAATAATTTAAATTTAAGTCATGGTATGTATAAATTAGACAATTTTATTGTGAAAAAAGTAGAAGCCCAAACGTCCGCTGCCGCGAACGGGTCAGGTTGACATTAGATCCTCGCAACCTCTCCTGGTTCTTTCCCTGACCTCATACTGTTTGTATATATTCTTGTGTACTTTTTCTTTTCTATGTACCCTGAGGATGTCTGAATAGACGAAAGCGCTTGGTCATCAGTTTTTCTTTTTCCTTGGTGGTTTTTCCGCATATATATATATATATATATGTGTGTGTGTGTGTGTGTGTGTGTGTGTGTGTGTGTGTGTGTGTGTGTGTGTGTGTGTGTGTGTGTGTGTGTGTGTGTGTGTGCGTGTGTGTGTGCTCGCATAGAATAAAAACGACAGCATTCTTACAGTTCTTCAGTTTTTCATAAGCTTCTCCAAAGTTCTTCTTAATCTTTCTTGCAATAGGGGAATCAGCAGATATCAAATCACCTAATGTAGTCATGTGATATATTTTGACGTTTCGTCCTCGGGAGAACATCATCAGAATTACATCTGTAACAATGAATTTACAATAGTAAAATATTACCAACATTATATGACATATATTTTGACAAAGACAATATTACATACGACCCAGGGTACTTACAATGTTAAATGTGTACCCTGGTCATGTTTTGACAATTTAAATAATAATGTTGACCTCACCGGTTAACCTATCCAATGCTGTAACATGCCGGTGAGAGGTTAGCTGGTGAAGTCATCATAAGTATATAAATTGTCAAAAAGATGGCAAGGGTACACATTTCAAATTCTAAGTACCCTACGTCGTGTGTAATACTGTCTTTGTTAGATTATGTGTCATTTAATATTGATAATATTTTACCATTGTAAATTCATTGTTACAGATGTAATTCTGATGAGGTCCCTTTAAGAACAAGACGTCAAAGTATATCACATGGTTACATTAGGTGATTTAATATACGTTCATCACCCTAATGAAAGAAGATTTAATGAGAACTTTTGAAATCCTTAATTGTGAGAATTCTGTCGTTTTCAACTGTGTATACAAAATAATCTGTTCCCTTCGTGTGTGTGTATATATATATATATATATACATATATATATATATATATTAGTAAAGGGGGGGAGCAGGTTCTCAGTAATACACGTGGAGTTATAAACGACAGCATTGTGTGTAGTGTGTTCAGTCTTTTCTTCCTATTATCGATTTAACTGAAAAGAGATTTTAATTTGAATGGGTGGATTGAAACTAGGTATATATATATATATATATATATATATATATACATATATATATATATATATATATATATATGTACATGTATATACATGTGTATGTATTTACATATATAACGATTTGTCTACCCGGGTGTGCAACGGATTCTTATGTCCAATCGTAATTCGACCATCGTCGGTCCTACGCTCTATTCACTGCTCCACCCGACCACGACGCGACGGCGACAAGTGGACCCTTGTGGCCCTCGTTAGGGACCGCGAGGCATCAGCCACCCGACTCTCATCCAATTCCAAATTTGCCTAAACCCTACAGAGCAGGAACGTCCCTCCCTGATTACGATATTTCCTTTTTGCGAAAGATTTTGTTTTGATTATTCTCCTCTCTTGTTTTCTTGGCTCACAGAAGAATTCGAACAACGCTTGTTTCAAAAGAAAATAGAAAGATTTAGAGCTAAAGGCTACATCCTTCATTCGGTTAAGTAAAATGTTACTGTGTGTGTGTGTGTGTGTGTGTGTGTGTGTGTGTGTGTGTGTGTGTGTGTGTGTGTGTGTGTGTGTGTGTGTGTGTGTGTGTGTGTGTGTGTGTGTGTGTGTATCTATAAGTGTCTGTATGATTCACCATGGTCTTGAATCACGTGTTGGACTCGTGATCGACAGCTACTACCCTCCCGAGAGAGAGCTCAGAGCTCATATATGACCGATCTATGGGTAATGCTGTGACCCTACACGCACACACACACCCAACTCCCCGCCTCTGAGTTGGAGTAACGACTCGCAGCGCAGCGATACTGAAATTATTTGAGCCCTGGGCGGAATTCGAACCCGGACCACAGTAGTGGGGGCCGGAAATTCTACCACTGCGCCATCGAGCATGTGTGTGTGTGTGTGTGTGTGTGTGTGTGTGTGTGTGTGTGTGTGTGTGTGTGTGTGTGTGTGTGTGTGTGTGTGTGTGTGTGTGTGTGTGTGTGTGTGTGCATGTGTGCGTGTTTGGGTGGTGTATTTGCCTGTATATTATATAGCATATATTGCCTGTATACTATATAGCACCTCTATAGGTTTGTATATTTATGCGTTTGAAAGCATAGAAGGATAATCATATAAATAAATGAACACATATTGTACAAAGTTATTCCTATACAAAAATACAAATTATATTACAATATTTACTAGGAATTTCCAAGGACATCTTTAGCATTAACGCAGCCTTTTCCTACACTACCTAGCGGAAGTGAAATTCATAAAAAAAAAGAGAGAGAGAAAATAGACCCTCTAGGATTTGTTTCTACTATAAACACTCTCGTCCTTCCTTCCAGGCTATAAAACCTTCAGCGGAACTGATTTCGAGATGACGTCAAGCCATCTAAGGCAAAGAGCTACCCGTCCGCCTTCCTGCACTTGCAATCACTATCTAGATTTGG
Organism: Oratosquilla oratoria; assembly: GCF_046742065.1. Lineage (NCBI taxonomy): Eukaryota > Metazoa > Arthropoda > Malacostraca > Stomatopoda > Squillidae > Oratosquilla > Oratosquilla oratoria. Next base: position 6,930,023 of record NC_134777.1, read on the forward strand.
TCCTTAATGCCCCCGAGATCAAAGGGAGAGAGAGAGAGAGAGAGAGAGAGAGAGAGAGAGAGAGAGAGAGAGAGAGAGAGAGAGAGAGAGAGAGAGAGAGAGAGAGAGAGAGAGAGAGAAGAGAGAGAGAGAGAGAGAGAGAGAGAGAGAGAGAGAAGAGAGAGAGAGAGCGAGGAGAGAGAGAGAGAGAGAAGAGATGAGAGAGAGAGAGAACAGAGAGAGGAGAGAGAGAGAGAGAGAGAGAGAGAGAGAGAGAGAGAGAGAGAGAGAGAGAGAGAGAGAGAGAGAGAGAGAGAGAGAGAGAGAGAGAGAGAGCAACCGCGTCTCAGCCGAATAGGCCAAGTTACAGACCCTTCAGCTGCGCGGGGAGTCTTCCTTCTTCAGCTGAATGATTCGTCTGGTGGCAACAAGAACGAGAACTGGAGGCTTCAATCGAAGTGGAAGGGGTTTGTCGAGCTCGCTCGCTCTCTCTCTCTCTCTCTCTCTCTCTCTCTCTCTCTCTCTCTCTCTCTCTCTCTCTCTCTGTGTGTGTGTGTGTGTGTGTGTGTGTGTGTGTGTGTGTGTGTGTGTGTGTGTGTGTGTGTGTGTGTTTCTGTGTGAGTCTGTATGAGTCTGTGTGTATGCGTGTGTGATGATTCACCTTGATCTATGGATCACGTGTTGGACTCGTAATCGACAGCTATTTCCCTCCCGGAAGAGAGCTCAGAACTCGTATGACCTATCTATGGGTAATGCTTTGACCTTACACGCACACACCAACCCAACTTCCCGCCCACGAGAGTTGGAGTAACGACTCGAAGCGCAGCGATACTGAAATTATTTTCAGCCCTGGGCAGGATTCGAACCCGGACCTCCGTAGTGACAGTCTGGGACTCTACCAACCGCGCCACCGAGTGAGTGTGTGTGTGTGTGTGTGTGTGTGTGTGTGTGTGTGTGTGTGTGTGTGTGTGTGTGTGTGTGTGTGTGTGCCTGCGCCGGCTTTTCTCGCCTGAATAAAATCTTGCCAACAAAAATAGACATTGAAGGCGACTGATCATTATCTTATATCAATCTCTCTCCAGACATCTGGGCAGAGATAATAATGAAAGATGTCTAACCTCCCCCGACTCATCATCATCACAATATTGACAAAGAAAATAAATAATCAGGAAAATAAATCAACCAAATATTAGATAAAATTAAAAATGAATATGATAAATTCAACGGTGTCTACTTTTGAAAAACACAAAGTATTCACTAATAGAAATGAACAATTACTATACTAGTAGAGAAAAAAATATATCAATCAATCGATAACAATTGATACATAACTCCCGATCATTCTGGTAAATCTTTGGTTCTTTAGCAACTACAATATTGCAGTGTCATAAACACTCTGCCATGGGGGAATGACATCTAAATCCCATGCCGGTCCCAAGCCCGGATAAAACGAGGAGGGTTGTCATGACAGGCCTAGCAAGCCGGTGACGTAAAAAGACCTATTTGCTCGAGAAACTCAAGGGACAGCCTCGGAACCAGGAAGGACCAGTCGAAGACGAAATAGGAAAATAAAGCTTTGAGAGGACAATCTGGAGAAGTGTGCTGGCCCGACTGACAGGCTGAAAGCCTACCTGGGAGCAGAAGTAAGAGGTAAAAAAATAAACGAGAAGATTTTGCTCAAATGTCATCCGTCCTTTGAGGAGGTCTAGTATAATGAATAAATATATGAATAAACAAGTCAATATTTGTACTTACACCCAATACACCAAAATAATAGATAAAGAAATACATACCAATAAGCATATAAACAAACAGATAAATGAATAAGTAAATGAATAAAGAAAATATATTTATATGTACAACACTGAATGGGTCCCAGTGAACAGATATACATTTTCATCAACCATAATTCACTTTAATTCTAAGTCATCCACATCGAGAGACTCGAGGAGGTCAACATGCAGAAATTGAAACGTGGTATAGCCAAGGACTCGAACCTGCGCTAGCACTGTATATATACATACACACACACATATATATATATATATATATATATATATATATATATATATATATATGTGTGTGTGTGTGTGTGTGTGTGTGTGTGTGTGTGTGTGTGTGTGTGTGTGTGTGTGTGTGTGTGTGTGTGTGTGTGTGTGTGTGTGTGTGTGTGTGTGTGTGTGTTGTATCTAGTCCATGTAGCTCTAGATTACTCTCCAGTGCATTAACACCCATGCCTAAGCACGCTAATGCAGCGTCACAGCACCTTGTCATGAAGAGCTGGTCCCAAGAGTGTTAATCAAACCTGCTCTTGATCTTCCGCGAAGTCTCAACTGTTCTCATGTCGTGCCTTCACCATCTAATCCATTCAGTCCGGTTACACCATGAACAGGTTTTGTGCGAGACAGATGTAAGGGTGACCGTGATGGTGATAGTAGTAGTAGTGGTGATGGTGATGGTGATGATGATGATGATGATGATGATGATGATGATGATGATGATGATGATGATGATGATGATGATGATGATGATGATGATGATGATGATGATGATGATGATGATGATGATGATGACGATGACGATGACGACGACGACGACGACGACGACGGTGACGACGACGGTGACGGTGACGGTGACGGTGACGACGACGGTGATGGTGATGGTGACGGTGACGGTGACGGTGACGGTGACAACGACGACGACGATGGTGATGGTAATGACGATGATGATGATGATGATGATGATGATGATGATGATGATGATGATGATGATGATGATGATGATGATGATGATGATGATGATGACGATGACGATGACGATGACGATGATGATGATGATGATGATGATGATGATGATGATGATGATGATGATGATGATGATGATGATGATGATGATGATGATGATGATGATGATGATGATGATGATGATGATGATGATGATGATGATGATGATGATATTAGTAGTGGTGGTGGTTTTGGTGATGATGACGGTGACGATGAGGAATACGAGAAAGGGGGATGTTAATGGTGAAGATGATGATGATTGTACTGCTAGTGCTGCTACTGCTGCTACTGCTGATGATGACGATTATGATCATAATGATAATAACGCTAACGATGTGTTGAAGAAAAAAACGAATAGCCAAAAGAACAATGAACAAATGAAAATAGCAAGAGCAACACAAAGATAATAGGCAAGATAAACGCCCAGACTCCCCTAACAACCCCAACAACAACGAAACAACGCCGAGAACAGATAAAGAAACCCCAACAGCACCACCACCACCACCAGCAACACAGATAACTGTAACAGGAAAATAATTAGACCCGAATGAGACTGGGCTTGGAAGGGGAGTGTGAGGGGGGAGGGGGGGTTCATGACAAGCTTGATGATGATGTTACTAACCCCATTACTACTAGTAACAACACCACTCAGGCCACCCATGCGCTAGCAACGCCTCTGTCAGAACCCCGTGGGTGGGCTGCCTGGAGGACCTACCAGCCGGAGACTCCGACCTCGCAAAACTTTGACGATCTATAAGATTTGCCATAAACTCTCGGGAACCTAACCCTTCGAATGTTTCCTCAATACATCATCCCAGTAGTCACACTAATTCTATACAATATTCTGCTCCAAAGGAACAGGAAATATGTATGAGGCGAATAAATGGCTGTAAATGAGTGTGGCAGTGATCTACCGAAAATAAATTCGTAAGAAAAGGTTCCAACATTTTACGGCAAGTTTTAGAATCGTAATGGTTTTGTGAATACTGGTTCAGATTGATCATGACCAGAGGTGCAGGGGAGGTAAAATTAGCCCTTCAACTGAATAAAATCGCCCGATATTAACCAGACACAAACTTACCAGAAGTAAAAGAAAAAGAGACCTATGAAGATAGAGACGCATGGAGAAGTCTAGTGAAGAGCTGCCGCTGACAGGATTATTCCTACCAGACGTAGGGTGAGAAAGGTGAGAGAGAATTAACCAGAGCAAAAATTACAAGTACGACATTGCTATTAAAAGGTTGTTTAAGATTGCCTTAAACTCCTGTGGTACGGATTACAAATGATTAAAAAGGAGGAGCATGTCAACAGGAGACCTTTTGGTCCATAACTAGCTCGAATGGAGACATCTGGCGTTCATTAGAACGAAATCTACGAAGTGTATCGCCTTTTTTTTGTGCTAAAGAACTGAAAGTAGACTAATGATATTTTCCTTTTCGTAACGTCACTTATTCATTTCATTGCGTTCAATACCAGAAAACTTCGTTCAGCTGAAAGCTGAGTCCCAGTACGACGATGTTGAAATTAACCTTTTAAGTATTTTACTCGACTTTTACGTTCATTCTCTCTGCCGCCAAGCGATTTTATTCAGCCATGGTAAAGCCCACAGAACTCTAAAGAGTTTTTAATTCCATTAAATCCAGTAACATAGATTTTTTTATTCACACTGATTCGATCTGGTTTCGATCTCCCTTGACTGCGTTTATTTATGTATATGCGTTTATTTATGTATTTTATTTGATACTTGCATTATTATAGTTTTCATTTATTTTATTTATTATTATTATTAGGATTTTTTTTCGCATCCGACCTAGATATGGACCAAAAGGTCTCCTGTCGGCATGCTCCGCCTTTGTAATCCTTTGACTGCTATTTCCTGAGACATTCCAAGTACACCTGAGGCAAATTTGATGATTTAGATAGCAGCTAAGCGTCTCCTGGTGTGTAGTCGAGACACTTCCTCGAATTAAACTACAAAGGTTTCTCATAGCTGAAAAAATCGCCTGACGAAAGGTCGACTCAAACAAGGACACAAATCTTTGAGAGTAATAGAGTAATTCAATCTGGAAACATTTAACCCAGTGGACTCAAACAAGGACACAAATCTTTGAGAGTAATAGAGTAATTCGATCTAGAAACATTTGACCTAGTGGACTCAAACAAGGACACAAATCTTTGAGAGTAATAGAGTAATTCGATCTAGAAACATTTACCTCAGTGGACTCAAACAAGGACACAAGTCTTAGAGAGTAATAGAGTAATTTAATCTAGAAATATTTGACCCAGTGGACTCAAACAAGGACACAAATCTTTGAGAGTAATAGAGTAATTCGATCTAGAAACATTTACCTCAGTGGACTCAAACAAGGACACAAGTCTTAGAGAGTAATAGAGTAATTCGATCTAGAAACACTTGACCCAGTGGACTCAAACAAGGACACAAATCTTTGAGAGTAATAGAGTAATTCGATCTAGAAACATTTGACCCAGTGGACTCAAACAAGGACACAAATCTTTGAGAGTAATAGAGTAATTTAATCTAGAAATATTTGACCCAATGGTTCTTAACCTGGGATACCTGTAACCCCCAAGGGGTACGAAACTTTGAACCCTGAGGGGCTACGAGACATGATAGCCCCAGTGCAGTGGTACTGTATATTTACAATGAGAAAGCAAAGCAAGGTTTGTATCACTGATCCTCTTCATATGTTTGCATTGTATTTGCATTGGATGGGGGTGCGAGATATGATAGCCAGTGCAATGGTACTGTATATTTACAATGAGAAAGCAAAGCAAGGTTTGTATCACTAATCCTTTTCATATGTTTGCATTGTATTTGTATTGGATGGGGGTACGAGACATGATAGCCAGTGCAATGGTACTGTATATTTACAATGAGAAAGCAAAGCAAGGTTTGTATCACTAATCCTTTTCATATGTTTGCATTGTATTTGTATTGGATGGGGGTACGAGACATGATAGCCAGTGCAATGGCACTGTATATTTACAATGAGAAAGCAAAGCAAGGTTTGTATCACTGATCCTTTTCATATGTTTGCATTGTATTTGTATTAGATGAGGGTACGAGACATGATAGCCAGTGAAATGGTGCTGTATATTTACGATGAGAAAGCAAAGCAAGGTTTGTATCACTGATCCACCCTTTGCAACAGCGGCATTACCACATATCCTACTCTGGCTGACGTTCAGTGATTCTATTTAACCAAGTAGATTAGTACTACTCTGGTTAATTCACTCGTTATGATGGTAAATTTGAATACTTATTCTGGCTAACGCCTAGCAATTCTCTTCAGTGTTGGACAGGACCACATGTTCAAGAGGTTGATGATCTAAGGACAGTCATCACGAGATGATACTGCCCCTCTCAAACCTCACTAACTCCCCCATAAACGTCCCAAATACCCCTAGATCCCCTTCCGTACCCCCATCACCTCTGAACACCCATTCCCCGCTTCCACTTAGAACCATTAGGAGCTAAGGAAACGAAGCACTCAGGTGAGGCTCAAAGGAAATGTATCAAAAAAGTTGTTCCATTAGTCTTCATTTACTAATTCCTCCCTTTTACTCACTCTATATATTAATGAGATAAGAGTTCATACCACAGACCATGTAGGTCCTCTAGGGAAACTATTAGGTGCAGGGATATGGGGTACCGGAGGATAGTAATTATACGAATACATGCGAACGAGCTCGAACGCACGTACACACACGTACACACACGCACGCACACACACACACACACACACACACACACACACACACACACACACACACACACACACACACACGTTGGTGATACAGGTTTGGAACATACAATAACAAACATATATTTACTATCAGGCACTGCTATGAATGTATACATTCAAGAACACACACTTTTAGATAATTTACTTGTTTTCTTCAAACATATCAATTATGGTCAGTGATTATGCTAGTTGTGGTCTTGTAAAGAGAGTTTAGTACTTGATTACCGGATTATAGAGTTTCTTGACTTTGATATAGTGTATGTCTCTATTATGATTTACTAACTTGCTGTAAGGCCACTACTCCCAACGATCACCACCATCACCACCATCTCCTCCTCCTCTTCCTCCTCCTCCTCTTCCTCCTCCTCCTCTTCCTCCTCTTCTCCTCCTTTTCTTCCTCCTATTCCCCTCCTCCTCCTCTTCCTCCTCCTCCTCCTTCTCCTCTTCTTCCTCCTCTTCCTCCTCTTCTCCTCCTCCTCCTCATCTTCCTCCTACTCCTCTTCTTCCTCCTCCTTTCTCTTCTCCTTTTCCTGTCTTTCCTCTTTTCCTCTTTTTGCTGTCCCTGTTTTTACTCCAGTTCCTAACCTTCTCTTTTCCGTATCTCATTCCCTTATTACTCCTTTCCCCTTCCTCCTGGTCCTCCTCTTCCTCTTCCTCCTCTTCATTTTTCCTCCATTACTTTATTCCTCATTCTTCTTTTCTATCTCTCCCCCTCCCTCCTCCTCCTCCTCCTCCTCCTCTTCCTCCTCCTCCTCCACTCCCTCCTCCTCCTCCTCCTCCTCCTCCTCTTTCATCCCGCATGGGTTATTGACTGAAGTTTTATGTAGTCAGTACTTTAGGAACTTCAGTAACACCCTTACTGACGAGTCACGAAGGACATTTTACAACTGGGGACTATTACCCACTCAAAGAAGAATGCTAGCTACTTTTAACGTCTACTACCGCTGCTCTTTTTTATTATCCTTAAATCTCTTCTTTAGGACCTCTTTGAATCCACCTCTACGGTGAAATATTATTACCAAGGATAAAAGCGCTGGTTCTTGGCGAAGGAATTAAAGTGCTAAATCTTGTCCCTCTTCTTCTTCCTCTTTCTCTACTCCTCTTCTTCCTCTTCCTCTACTCCTCTTCTTCCTCTTCCTCCTCTAACTCGTTCTCTTCCTTGTGCTCTTCGATCTCCTTCTCATTTTCCCCCTTCTCCCACTCTTCCTTCTCTTTCATTTCTTCTCAACCTCCGTCTCATTTCTTTCCTTCCTTCTGTTCCATTTCTTTGTATTGCTCTCCTTCTCCTCCTCCTCTTCGTCCTCTCCATCCTACTCCCTGCCCCCCCTAGTCTTGATAAATGGGTCTTTCAATTACACACGCCATTTTCTCACAGCCTCTCTCCTTATATATCTGCGGGGGACCGGGTACGTATGGTATGCTGTTTATGGCGCTAGGCTGAAGTTCTCAAAGTGTTCTTCTAAAACGGTTCGATTCCTTTCTACTAATTTCTAGAATCCTCAGTGTACTAAGGCAGAGGTGGTGTTAGTGAAAGACAGGTTGTTTGGACAGCTGTATCCTGATATTTTGCATTTTATTCATGTCATGAGAATCTGGACTGTCTCCTCACATTCCAATGTCGAAAGAGCCTTACTACCTAAACCTCAACTATCAGTTGTTTTAAGAAACGCTTAGACAACTTTATGGATGGGGATGACAGGTGGTGATGGATATGGAGCTGCCTTGTGTAGGCCTTATGGTCTCTTGCAGTCTACTTCATTCTTATGTTCTTGTGTAAGCGTTGCTATCTATATAATGTAGCCATCGAAAGCCTTCAATGGAGATAAGGTGTGCGCGACCATTACGCCAAGACCTCACGGTCTGACTACCTAAGTAGAGACATTTATCTAATTTCGTAGCTGACCTGGGCGCGTTCCTAGATGCGTTCCTCTATGCGTTCCTAGATGCGTTCCTCTATGCGTTCCTCGTTGCGTTCCTCGTTGCGTTCCGCTTTAGTTTGGCCGCGGTTAGCGCTCCCTAACTATTAAAGCAATATAGGTGTCGGTATAGTATGTGACCTACCTTTTGGATATGGCCTATGAAAATTTTCTTTGGTATAGTATGTGGCCTACCGGACTTTTATTTCGGTACGAACCTCCTGTCTCTTAAACTTTAATAGTTTGGGAGCGCTAACCGTGGCTAAACTAACACAGAACGCACCAAGGAACGCACATAGGAACGCACCAGGGAACGCGCCCAGCTCCTGTTCGTAGTGTTCTGCATCTATTCTTGTCGTCCAAAGCTCCACCCTTTCTGAACGGGCAGGTCGAGTATAGCCTCCTGACAGTGAGCACACTTTCACATACGACAATCCCCAGTTATCGGAGTGTTAACAAATCTTTACACAAATCATTTATTTATTCTGTTTATCATTATTTATGCTGTTATAATTTTATTTGGTTATTTTTTATTTATCATTATTATATTTTTCTTCGCATCCGACCTTGTTATGGACTAAAAGGTCTCCTGTCGCCATGCTCCTGATTTTTAATCCTTTGTTACTCGATTGTTATGCTCACAAGCCAAGTGTTATTAGTACCTATTGCAATTATAAATATTGTATAAACAAAACAAATATCAAGTGATGCGATTTATCATGATACAACGGTACCACGAAGTTTTCGTCTGTACAATCTTGACAGGAGTTTCTTCAACAAAATTTGTATTTGGGAACCAAAATGTCAAGCTCTAGAGTATAGCGGGGAATGTTGATTTTCTGTCGACTTTCATATTTCTTCCCCCCCCCCAAAAAAAAAACAACAAGACACTCACAATATTATTTTCTTTTGTAGTCTCACCCTGTTGCATATCCCAATTTGGTTTGTTCTTTGTTCTTTCTCTCTCTCTCTCTTTCTCTCTCTCTCTCTCTCTCTCTCTCTCTCTCTCTCCCTCACTCACCGTCCTCCACTCCCTCCCTCTCCTCCTCCTCCTCCTCCTCCTCCTCCTCCTCCTCCTCCCACTCCAGACGTCCTTCCAATGGCTCTTAACTCCATCACTGCTAATGGCATCCCCATTTGCACTGTTGGTCCAACAAAGATATCGCCACGCACAAAAAGGGCAAGAAAATATAAAAAACAACATCAACTACTGATTGTAATTCAAGTAGGGTATATCTTACAAGGAATTTTTTGTGCTTTTTTGATAATTATGGTTTTATGTGAACTCAGTACAACTGTTGAAAAGGACGCATTATGAAACGCTGAATTGTCGTACGCTAACCGACTAAGAAAAATACTAAAAGGAATTTTTCTTGTTCGCCTCTTTCCATTACTTTAGGATGAGCGATTTCTTTTGGCTGGCAGATAACTCGTGGCGAAATGAAAACACATCAAAATCATTAAAATCAAGTTTGGAATAAATAGGTTAATCGTGTATTGAAGCGAAGTATGATATTCTAAATGGAATAATTATTATCCAACAGATGTTGGAATTGAGTCCCCGGTTGTCCGCCAATGACGACATGACGTCATTTTTTATGTCGACGCACTTTTGTTGTCGATTTAGTGGTTTTAATTAGCGCGCTGAAATTTTTGGTAACGTTGTAACGCATTAACAAGCTTTATGATTTTGTTGGTAACACTATCAAGTACTGGATAACATTGTAATGCTATTGATAACATTATAAGTCAGTGTTTCCCAGCCTTTTTTCAGGCGACCACATTATGATCCACATGATATTACCTCGACTCCACTAATCTATTTGTATACATATTAACATATGTGACTAGTTGTTGACTGTAAAAAGTAGGGTACAAGTATAATAAATATATGCGTAAGAAAGATAATGTGAGGTTATAAAAGACAAGGTTAACATAATTGAATTTTATCATTGAATTTATATAACTTTGCAAAAAGAAAATAGCAGGGTTGGCAAACAGTGCTTTAGGTAATAGAAATGGTTTAAGAAAATATAAACCTGTATTAGAAGGCGAGATAGTTAAATATTAACCCCAAAGATGAAAGATTACTTTTTCTAACTTTATGAATAACTTTGTAGATTATGATACCCTGTGCAAAGGCAATGTGAAACAAGTCCTGGATTTTTGCTTTAATTTGTAAGAAAAAGTCGAGGGCGTGATAACCCACAGAGGCGGAAGTCCATCAGGAATGAGAACTCGGACATGACGTCAACGGAAACTGTGCAGAGCCTCCGCTCAGACGAGAAGAGTCTCTTTTGTCCAATTAGATTTTTTCTTTCGGAAATTCTTCTTTAAATACTGACATCACTCCGCTTCTTCGTGAATCATTTTACTACCAATATCATTCTGAAAGGTTTATCCTGGCAACTGTAAAGGATTACAGTCTACTTCAAAAGCCCTTCCCAGTCATACAAATAACTTATAAATTTTAATCTGACTTTCACTTTGGGATTCTATCAAACTGGAAAAAAATCGGCTGTCATAGAGCCAAAATGGTGTAGTTAACTCCATCATTTTAGCCCTTAGACCAGGGGTTCTCAATTTCATTCCGTATGTACCCTGTACTTATGTTTTACTGTTCGTTAGACTTCTAGAAATCCCATCACTAGTGAATAGAACCTTAATGCATCTACAAACTATCACTAGTTTTCGATTCCTATTTGTGAACTACTGTGGCCCACATGGGCCACTAGTTTTCGATTCATGGTCCTATTTGTGAACTACTGTGGCCCACAAGGGCCACTAGCTTTCGATTCATGGTCCTATTTGTGAACTATTGTGGCCCATAAAGGCCACTAGTTTTCGATTCATGGTCCTATTTGTGAACTACTGTGGCTCACAAGGGCCACTAGTTTTCGATTCATGGTCCTATTTGTGAACTATTGTGGCCCACAAGGGCCACTAGTTTTCGATTGATGGTCCTATTTGTGAGCTACTGTGGCCCACATGGGCCACTAGCTTCCGATTCATGGTCCTATTTGTGAACTACTGTGGCCCACAAGGGCCACTAGTTTTCGATTCATGGTCCTATTTGTGAGCTACTGTGGCCCAAAAGGGCCACTAGTTTTCGTTTCATGGTCCTATTTGTGAACTACTGTGGCCCACAAGGGCCACTAGTTTTCGATTCATGGTCCTATTTGTGAACTACTGTGGCCCACAAGGGCCACTAGCTTTCGATTCATGGTCCTATTTGTGAACTACTGTGGCCCACAAGGGCCACTAGCTTTCGATTCATGGTCCTATTTGTGAACTATTGTGGCCCATAAAGGCCACTAGTTTTCGATTCATGGTCCTATTTGTGAACTACTGTGGCCCACAAGGGTCACTAGTTTTCGATTCATGGTCCTATTTGTGAACTATTGTGGCCCACAAGAGCTCATTGAACCATAAATTGAGAACCATTACCTTAAACGGAAATTGTCTGTGACGAAATTTCGAGACTCTTTCCTCTTTCTCTAATTGAGGAACGATCTTGAAACGTGTTCAACTTTGAGAGTTCTCTGCAAGACCACTGGCCTAACCCCTTGGAGGACGATACAGCCTTTGTATCTGACCACGGTGGGTTAATAGGACTTGTTCAGGTTTTATGAATAGTGTAAAGCAGTGGTTCTTAACCTGTGGTCCGTGGAACCCTATTGGGCCACGGCGGTTCACAAGTGGGGCCGCTAACCGAAAGCCACTAGCAGTTAGTGGATGGAAAACGATTAAAGTTAGTGTTGAAGTCATCTCCAGGAGGTTGAGGAACAGCATTTCATAAATACGGGGTATACGCGAAAATAGGTTGAGAACCCGGGGTGTAAAGTACAGTGCAAGTAATGCGAAGTTCACTGTTGAGAATATTAGAATGAATGATGTTGTGAGTAATGCAATCAGAATTTCCGTCACAAGCCAATTCGCAACTGTTCGTTCTCGAGTCAATTAACGTAGACTATTATCATTATCATTATCGTTGTTATCACTGTTATTGTCATTTACCATCATCATTCGAATCGGGATGACCCAAATCTACATTCTGGACTCGAAGAAAACTTATGTGAGTCTACTTCATTCACCTTTTGTTCTTATCTTCATCAACATTAATGTTATCATCATTCTTTTATCATTGTATATCACATATTGACACTACAGTATTTTCATTATTGAACATAAGAGCGTAATAATGAAGGAGACTGAAAGAGACTATAAGGCCTACACTAGGCAGTTCCATGTTCATTACCATCTGTCAGCCCCATCCATAAACCTATCTTTTCCTTAAAATGTTCCCTCTAACCCGTTTGTCTAAGATTCAATCAAAAAGTTTCATTCTAGTGGACGCCACTGTATGATTTCGTGTTTATGTCAAAAACTACACTCCTGCTCTCGTACAGATTCTATTTTGTCTAACGCCACACGATGTTATTCAGCTTAGGGAACGTCCTCAGGATCTTCTTTCGTGACTGATGGTCACTTTTTCATTCATTTTAGCTGCCATCAGGGTATTTTATTCACCTCCGTGGCACAACTTCGTTTGCGAATGCGTTAAAGATTTTTTTCATTCGACTGAATTCTCTGTTCCACTTTCTGTTCTGACAGACCCTCGACAGGAAAGTATACAGATTTATTCTGAGCGTCAACAGGCGATTTTAATCAGCAGAAGGACGTGCATCGTTCACGCAAAGAGATCATTTAAAAAAAAAACAACGGAAATTCTTGCTCTGAATCACCAACGAAAAAGGGAAAAGTTCTTTTTGCTCTGAATCACCAACAGAAAACGGAAATTGGTATACAACTCGTCCAAACCGGATATTCTTTTAATTCCTTTGTAGTGGAAACGATTCTTCAACTGAATGAAATCGCCTGGTGCCAGAGAAGATGAAATTAAGTAGGGAACGACAGCGTCGCGAAATCTAAAGGATTTATCATGAAAGATCTAACACATTGGTTCCCAAGCGGTGTGCCGCAGCACCAAAGAGTGCCGTGAGATCAACTGAGGGAGTGTGCCGCTAAGATTCAGTGCAAAAATAATCTTCGTATCACCGACTCTCTCTGTCATCCATTTTTGTTCATTAAAGCAGCATCAGTGTAAAGATGAGTATTTTCATATTATCCAGGGACAAAATTTTGTTACACTGATGTTGAATCAACAAAATACTGACAACCTAGAATTAAGATTTTCTAATAAGGGTGCCGGGGACATCTGAAAGGCTTGGCAAGGGTGCCTCAAGCCAGGAAAGGTTGGGAACCACTGATTTAACTCAATGACTGAGGTAACACATCTCAAATTGAACAAATTAGTATGACCTTATTTAGTATATAACTTTTCGTACGCGCCCTTATAACCAAAGATGGTTAATGTATTGTATTCCGGCTGCCTCTGAAGTCTTTCTTCATTCTCCTAAAGAGAAGGATGTCTAGACCAGCGTTCCTCAACCAAGGTTCCCCGGAACACTAAGATTCCGCAAAAGGTCCCTAAGGGTTCCGCGAGAACAAGTGAGATAAGTTAATGCACTTTTGATTTTTTTTTATTTCATATACAAAATATAATTAAACACGCACGACATATTCTTGGTTATTGTAATATGTAATATAGACATCATCCTATCTAACCTATTATTACAATGAAAATAAAATGAAATTTTTTTTTTTTTTTTTTTTTTTTTTTTTTAGCAGGTGTTCCTTGAAACATGCAATTTATTTTAAATGGTACGCAAGGGTAAAAAGGTTGAGAAACGCTGGTCTAGACCAGGGGTTCTCAACCTATATTCTCATGCTCCACACTCTTATGGTTTGCTGTTTCCAGTCTGCTTTAGATCACTTCACCACTGAATATAATCACTAAGTATCCACTAAGTGCCACTGGTTTTCGTTTTTTTTTTTTTTTTGTCTCACTTGTGAAACTGTATGGTTCCTTATTGGTTCATGGCCCACAGGTTGAGAACCACTGGTCTAGACCAGAGGTGGGGAACCTGCGGCATTAAGGCCACATGCGGTCTTCCGGGCCATCAAGTGCGGCCTTCTGCGGCCTTTGATATACATATTATTTTTTTTAAAGACCTTGAATCATTTAAAATTTTTATACATATGTATATTTTTGAAAAAAAAATTATTTTTAAACTGAATTTTTAGGGAGGGGGGTGGAAAACTTACACCGTCCCCTAAAAAGGGATAAAATAATTGCAAAAAATAATAATAATTTGTTCAGTGCGGCCTCTATGTGGGACGATGAATTGTAAGGTGGCCTTCATGCACAAAAAGGTTCCCCACCCCTGGTCTAGACGAAGGCCGCGTCCTGTGTCCGAGAGAAGGTCGTTTCGGGAAGGAAGTGGCGCAGTTCGGTCGTTTTCAAACAATTTCATCGGGAAGAAGTAAAAGACTGCGCGTGATGATGGAACTGAACATAAGAACATAAGAAATGAAGGAGACTGTAAAAGACCATAAGGCCTACACTAGGCAGCTCCGTATCCATCACCACCTGTCATCCCCATCCATAAAGTTGTCTAATCGTTTTTTAAAACAATTGATGGTTTCAGCGCTTACTACATGGTTACTAAGTTTATTCCATTCATCGACCACCCTATTAGTAAACCAATTCTTGCCTATTTCCTTCTTAAATCTAAATTTGTCCAGTTTATACCCATTACTGTGAGTCCTGCCCTGTTGTTTTATTATGATGACCTCAGGGTCATCATAATAAAGAAGGCGGGGGTAGGGGGAGGGTTCTTTGTTGTCATGTAAGCGTACAAACACAAGAATCTGTGCGACCTGAAAGCTCCATTCTTGGAAGAATAACGAGATTAGAAGGAAAGAAATTTCATGGGGTTAACTACTTGGTAACATTTCGAACAGTCCCTGTCAGAGAGTATGACAGGTATGGATGGGGATGACTGGTGGTGATGGATACGGAGCTGCCGAGTGTAAGCCTTATGGTCTCTTGCAGTCTCCTTCATTCTTATGTTCGTATGTATGATAAGATAAGAAATAGTAGCTTATGAAACTCGGGTTTGTCTTTCTAAGTTCCGCAGCACTTAGCAATACATTTGGTCGTACCTTTGGTTAAACAAATACCGTAGGGTGGGGTAATTGGGCCATCACTGTGGTAAATGGTCCATATAAAAGTTATTCATGTATTAGAAATTATGTTACAACTGGTAAATAAAATTCTGGTATAATGGAGGTAGGTATCTATTCAGGGCAAAAGCGAAATATTTTAAAACCAATTTCAATTAAAAAAGTGAATAACTTTTATATGGCCCATTTACCCCCACCCCACCCCACCCCCGCCGGTGATGGCCCAATTAGCCCTTCCTACGGTACATCCAACCCACTGTGATTTTTAAGTACATTCGTTGCCATGTATTGTGCCTCAGTTGTCCTGATAAACATATTTGAGTTGTTTATGGGTAAGCCTGCTCGGCTAGGTGGCCGTTGTAGATTATGTGTACCGCCAATGAATTTGAGGTTCTTTGCAGTCTAACGTCCTGACTGTGCTTTAGTTGTCTTGTTGTAACATATGTGAAGAATCACACCTACTGTATGAAATAACATACACCATAGTGCGTTTATCTATATCCATCGTGTTTTTCTATCTTTTTATATATTTATTCATTTACTTATTTGTTTATTTAATCATCTATTTATTCATTTATTTTACTGTCCATTCTCTTGTCGACAACCTAGATTTTTTTTTTTTTTTTTTTTTTTTTAAGAATATGTACAAGAACTTCGAGACTTCATTCAAGAGCTCTTATCACGTCTTCAGAAGGCGGGGAGAAGCTACACGCATGTTTCCCGATAACCCGGAACGCACGTGTCTCGACATTCCGGAAGTCACAAGAGCAAGTTCCGGTGTCCGCCGCGCGACACCCAAAGGACCGGAAGACCGCAAATGGATCAAATCCGTCGCGCCTTCTTGACCTGAGCGCCTTCCGGAGGTGTCCGGTGGACTGTGGGCCCCGGAAAACTGACCCTTTGACTGCCGGGGAGATGGGGGAGAAGGTGATAGACGTCAGGAGATTTCATTCTTTTCGTGTATGAAGAGACAACTCTCAAATGACCCTTTAGCCAGGCACTTCACTCCGTGCATGAAGGGGATTTGCCAGCAGTTTTGTATCAGATCAGAAATAACCATTAAAGTGTTCAAACGAACCCGTCTGTCTCCATCCTGTAACGAGCATCCAACAGGAGGAGCCTCAGTTAACTGAATAAAATTGTCTGATGGGGCTAGAAAATATATATATGCCTAGTGTAGGCCTTATGGTCTCTTGCAGTCTCCTTCATTCTTATGTTCTTATGTAAAATGTATAAAAACCATCATATCTAACCACACTCCGTCAATAAAATATTCGTGATGTTATTCAGCCAAGATGATCTATAACCCTTAAACGCTTAGGGGATGTCCCTTGGGTACAGTAAATAAAATTGCCATGTAAATATATTGATGAGAATTTTTATGAAACGTTATCAAAGCTAAGGAGCAGACTATCTCGATTAACCCATTTGTAACGGTCACATTCCTCAAAAGATTTTATTATGACAAACGTCAAGCAGCTACGTCCAGCTTGGGGCAGTCATCACTTCGTTTCGTTTAACTTTTCTCACGGAAAAATTAATGGGAAAAAGGAAAGCAAGTTAAAGATAAAATAAGAGAGAATATACAAGAATAGAATAAGCTAAACAAAGTAATCAAATTAGACTGAAATAGAATAAAAATTTAAATCAAAATGGAATAACATAAAAACTAAAGAGAATGAAAAAGACACAATTAAATAAGATTTTTATTTTGTACATACCCGCATTACTTTAAGACTTACAAACAAAATCTGTAATAATTTAACGACCACAATTGCTCACTTAATTTCAGTCATCTTTAGTCATGGTTACAGAGGCGTGGTAGTCTCATGATTAAAATAGTCGACTCGCATTATGAAGTTTGCGAGTTCGCGCCTCCTGAACGGCAGGTTTTCTGCAGTGAACTGACTGACTCCTGCACTTTATCTATTTATCTATTTATCTTTAATTTTTCCGTGTGCTTGTCTTACGAAGGTGCCGAGGCTTGGATCATATTCTCAAAATATGAGAGGAAATCAACAGGAGAATGGTAAGATGATTAATAAGTTGAAATCCTGCAGTCACAACAAGAGAGCAAAATATACAAGTTCATCAAATAAAAAATAAAAAATTATCTAGATTTTATTCATTTGTCTATTTATTTTTATTCTTTATTCAATCATTTATTTAATTTTCTATTTATATAATTTGTATATTACATCATATCTGTTAATTTATTTGTTTACTTTTGTTTATTGTTTTATTTATCTACTTGTTTATTCATTCATTTATCTATTTATTTATTTGTCTATTTATTTTTTATTTATTTATTTATTTATTTATTTATTCTTTTCTTTTTTCCTAGCGCACCTCTTCTCTGCTGGAAGGTAGAACCCGCTGGATTGATACAATCTGCGGCGGCGTACCCCAGGGCACCATCTCGGGACCTCAAGTTTTTACAATCTCCGCCGCTGACCCCCATCGCAATCTGGATGATGCCTTCAGTAACTATGGTGATGACTTCACTTTATACAAAATGCCTAGTCAATTTTCTGATAAAGGAGAATGGGCACGCTTTATACCTTGCTATCTAGCTAAGCAGGCTATCGCGATGGTGAGTGCGAGTAGGGTGTCCTAGCACAGAATGAGCGGGGTAAAAGATCCCGTGGTGTTTGCTAAATTCGTTCGCTCTTTGATGACTTTTTACCTTTATTTCTGGCTGCTGACGTACAATTTTCTTTATTTATTTATTTCATTTATTTATTTATTTATTTATTCATTTATGGCTGTTAACGTACTATTTTTATTTATGTATTTATTATGGCTGTTGACGTACTATTTCTATTTATTTATTTGTTTATTTATGGCTGTTGACGTAATATTTTATTCATTTATTTATTTATTTATTTATTTATGGCTGTTGACGTACTATTTCTATTCATTTATTTATTTCATTTATTTATTTATGGCTGTTGACGTACTATTTCCTTTATTTCCTTTCTGGCTATTGACGTACTATTTACTTATTTCCTTTCCTTTCTGGTAATTGACGTACTATTTCCTTTATCTGTTTCTTTTCTGGCTATTAACATACTATTTTAATCGCTTTGAACAGGACCTTGAACTGAAGGTCATCTTAGCTGCCCCATTTGTTATACAGTTTTTGCTTATTTTGCTCTAGTTAATGAGAACTATGGGGGGGGGGCTAAGTCCTACCCCTATAATAACAATAATTCAAACCATATTGCTTTGACAAAAATGCAAAATATGCATTTACGATAAGATTTTGTCAATAGCTATTGCAATGTATATTAGACTTTTTATTATCGCATTGTGTGTAATAAAGTTTAGTATATTTCGTGCTTAAGCATGATGTTTTAGTAGAAATACATACAGAAGGTTAGCTTATATTTATTTTTATATATATATATATATATATTTTTATATATATAAATATATATATATAAATATATTTATATATATATATATATATATATATATATATATATATATATATACATATATACATACATATATGCAAGCAATCACATCACCGTGATACGAAATGCAAAATAACCACAGGAGAAGGGAAACTTGTAGACAGTATGTACTTTGGTATATTACATTTCAGTCTGAGGATGTATACGAAAGTAATTACAGTCTAGAAGCTTAACTTCTTCTGTGGTTATTTTGCATTATATGTATATATATATATATATATATGTATATTATATATATATATATATATATATATATATATATATATATATATATATATATACTGTATATATATATATGTAGAGGTTTCAAATCTCTATGTTTCCATCTGAATCAAATCTTCTGTCTTTAACCAGAAAACAAACCTGAAAAACAAAAATCAACGTCTAGAAGGGCAATGAACTCATAGAATCTTTCATATCGATTAAATTCTAGTTACCAACAAAGCACCATTCCCTACGGCTGCGGGTCAACACACCCCATGATACCATCACCTTGGTATGATGAAGTCTAACGTAGCGTAAGAGAATAAAATATATAATGTAGCGTGGTATGAGTCGATACGACACATAGCTCGCAGGCGTTCCTTGCGAGACGCTGGGTGGCGAGATTGGGAGCGGCCGCGTCGCGGGCTCGTAAGAAACCCGAGCATCTTGGCTTATGCGATGCTGTTGCCAGAGAAGGACGGATACGTCCACGACAGAAATAGTAGTTTTTCCCCCCGGCGGCGTGTGTGTGTGTGTGTGTGTGTGTGTGTGTGTGTGTGTGTGTGTGTGTGTGTGTGTGTGTGTGTGTGTGTGTGTGTGTGTGTGTGTGTGTGTTTGTATATGTGTGTGTTTGTGTGCGCGTATGTGAAACAGGGAGAGCGAGAGAGAGTGTAGTGCATATTTATTTGTACGTGCGTACATGCGTATGTGTTTGTGTGCGTGCGTGCGCTTGCACATGTGCATGCAAACGCAGAGGTAATAACCACCTGCCCTTAGGGCAGATTTACTCAAAGGTACGTATGAAAAATTACTCGCAGCCAATTAACCTACCCCCCTCCCCCCGCTGTTGCCTTTGTCTTTTTCTTTATTTATTCTTATTAAGGTTTGTGTCGAATTACTCTCACCATGGCTTTAGGCCACTACACTTAGGAGAAATATACATAACTAACAAAATTTTGTACTACACACTTATGAAAATTATACATATATATATATATACATATATATATATATATATATGTATATATATATATGTAAATATATATATATATACATACATACATACATATAATTATATATATATATATATATATATATATGTGTGTGTGTGTGTGTGTGTGTGTGTGTGTGTGTGTGTGTGTGTGTGTGTGTGTGTGTGTATGTGTGTGGGGGGGGGGTTGTGGTTGTGGGGGGTTTGTGTCTGTGTGATTCACCATGGTCTTGGATCACGTGTTGGATTCGTGATCGACAGCTATTTCCCTTCCGGAAGAATACTCTGAGCTCATACATATATGTATATATATACATATATATACATAGATATATATATATATATATATATATACATATATATATATATATATATATATATACATATATATATATATGTGTGTGTGTGTGTGTGTGTGTGTGTGTGTGTGTGTGTGTGTGTGTGTGTGTGTGTGTGTGTGTGTGTGTGTGTGTGTGTGTGTGTGTGTGTGTGTGTGTGTGTGTGTGTGTGTGTGTGTGTGTGTGTGTGTGTGCGGTTGTGGGAGTCTGGTGTGTGTGTGTGTATGTTTTTGTGCGTTTGTGTGGTTGTGGATGTGCGGGTTTGTGTGTGTGTGTGTGTGTGTGTGTGTGTGTGTGTGTGTGTGTGTGTGTGTGTGTGTGTGTGTGTGTGTGTGTGTGTGTGTGTGTGTGTGTGTGTGTGTTTTATTGTGATACAGAGAAAGAGCTAGAACTAGAGAGAGAGAGAGGGGGGAAGGGAGAGAAAAAAGAGAAAGAGGGAGAGTGGGAGAGACAGAGAGAAATAGAGAGAGAGGGAGAGATAGATAGATAGAGAGAGAGAGAGAGAGAGAGAGAGAGAGAGAGAGAGAGAGAGAGAGAGAGAGAGAGAGAGAGAGAGGGAGAGAGAGAGAGAGAGAGAGGAAGGGAGAGAGAGAGAGAGAGAGGAAGGGAGAGAGACGGAGGGAGTTACAAGGGGATACAATGAATTTCTGTACCTCAAAAGGTTTTATAACCCATACCAAGGAGGTACTGTTAAAAGGTTATCGGGGATTCACACTAGTATTAACACTAATGTGTGTAGCACATTGTGTAGCTAACTTTTGAACTGCTCAACTAAGGAACTGTTTACCACGTTTTTTGGCAGTCTATTCCAAGTGTTGCAGATTTTGTAGGTAAAGAAAATAACCAACATTGTCACAAGAGTAACGAGAGGGATTGAGCTTCCACCTATGTATGCGAGTAGCATTCACGTTGAAGCTAAAGAGATGTCGATAGTCAGTGATATCAAACCCTTGAAGTATTTTGAAAACCTCTATTGACTGTTCTCGCAATCTCCTGGTTTGTCGAGGAAAGATCCCCAAAATCCTTAAGACGCCTATTGTATCCCATGTGTCTAACGGCGGGAATAAGTTTCGTTGCTCGTGCCTAAACTCGTTCTAGCCTCTGCACGTCCATCCTCAAATTCGGAGACCAGAACTGGACAGCGTAATCCAGATGGGGATGAACTAGAAAATTGTAAAGTGTCAAGACTATTTCTTGGTTCCGGTCACGAAACTCTTCTGTTTCAACCTAATACCCTTTGTGCCTCCTTTTCTATTTCAATACACTATTTTTTAAGACTTGAGGTTGCTGCTCATCAAGACACACAAATAGTTTTCCAATTCTGTATTTGTTATGTCGTGACCCGGAACATAGTAGTCTGCCCTCTGGTTTGCATGCCGATATGCATAATCTTACACTTATCCAGGTTAAATGGCATCAACCACTTCTCAGACTACTCTATCACTTTCTCCAAGTCTGACCTAAGAATTTCTACAATTTCAAGTGTTTCGACAATGCTCCGACCTTAGTGTCATCCGCAAACTTAGCTAGAACGGCTCACAATTCCAATATCTATATCAGTGGTTCTCAAACTATGGGTCACGACCCAAAGTTGGGTCGCGAGATCAATTGTGTTGGGTCGCAGAGCCATTTGAAACTCTGGTAAATGAGAATCAGCACCACGGATTCCATTAATTTAGTTTTCTGAAGGAAATGCGGTGCCATGGATTCTGTTAATTTAGTTTCGTTAAAGAAAAGCTGTAAACATTATTTTTTTCCCGAAGTAAAGAGTATATATGACTGTCCATTTTGTTTCTCTGTACTTTATTCTGGGTCTCAAAGGACTTAAATGTTCCAAATAGTGTCGCTCACGAAAAAGCTTGAAAAACAACTGGTATAGATGATGAAGAGGGGTGGACCTAATACTGATCCTTGGGGTACCCCACTAGTAACAGGAAACCAGCTAGACAATACTCCTTTTGACAACTACACGCTGTCATCTATCTTTCAATCAGGCTTCAATCCAATTTAACACTACTCTAATACCCATGGCTCGAACTTTTGACATTAACCTCTTATGATGTACCGTACCAAAGGGTTTCTGGAAGTTGAGATGAAGTATGTCGATTGATCTCTTCCTGGCATATTCTTGATACAGGACATGGAATAATTCTATCAGGTTGGTTAAACATGATTTGCGACGCCGAAAACCATGCTGTCAGTCTAATAACAGGCTGTTTCATAAGAACATAAGAATGAAGGAGACTGCAAGAGACCATAAGGCCTACACTAGGCAGCTCCGTATCCATCACCACCTGTCATCCCCATCCATAAAGTTGTCTAATCGTTTCTTAAAACAGCTGATAGTTTCAGCGCTTACTACATGGTTACTAAGTTTATTCCATTCGTCAACCACCCTATTAGTAAACCAATTCTTACCTAATTCCTTCTTAAATCTAAATTTGTCCAGTTTATAACCATTACTGCGAGTCATGCCCTGTTCTTTCAATACGATGACCTTGTTTGCATCACTCTTGTTAAAGCCTTTGATCCACTTGAACACCTCCAGAAACTAAACTCTTCTGTCCACAATGGCACTTTCTAGTATCTTCCCTACTATGGAAGTAAGGCTGAGAGGTCGGTAGTTCCCCAGATTTATTCCATCACCTTTCTGAATGACAGGAGTCACGTTTGCCTCCCGCCAGTCCCTAGGCACCTCTACCTGTCCGCAGAGACTCTTTGAAGATCTCCAATGGCTGGGAAGCCAACTGCTCACGAACCTCCCAAGAGGTCTTGGCAGGAATCCATCTGGACCGGGAAATTTATTTGCGCAAAGTTTGTCCAGGCTGGCTAAG
>NC_134777.1:6968402-6980902 GCF_046742065.1 Oratosquilla oratoria
TACTATGGGCTCTTACTGGTGAGAGTGAGGACCCCTTTGGTTGAATGGATACCTTACCAGTTTAATGAGGGCCTTACTAGTCGACTATGAGCTCATAAGAATAAGTAAGGGTTTTTTAGTAACGAAAAGATCACCTGCCCACGCACGGCTGAATGTAATTCATAATGTATAAATCCATATTGAGGTGGGAGGGGGGGGAGTGAAGTCACTGTACAGAGACGTTGCACTTAACAACCAGACTATCGCAAATTAGCAACTTAAGTACTCCACTTCTTCCCTCGTTTCCTCTTCGGGTGAATAAAATCGTATAGAGCTAGTATGAATAAAAAGAGTAAGAATTACCAACGGGTGGTTTGGACTCTATACTATATAGTTAAAGATCCTAGGGTTTCTTATGAAACACCGTAAATTATCCGCAGGGTCCGAGGGGTACCAGTCCCGTCTCCCTCTTTTCAGCTTACCCATATAGAAGATATTACATAAACTCTCTATGCGGACCCCCTACCCACGGGACAGACGCTCACTCGTAGGTGGACGAACCGTCAGACCCGTTTTCTATGGTTGATAAGACTAGATGGGGTTATCATCTCCAGGTATCATGCTGACCAGTCACTCAGCCTTAGCTAAAGCTTTGTATGTTCTTTCTTTCTTACTTTTCTTCTTCTTCTTTTCCTTCTTCTTCGCGTTCTTCTTCTTCTTCTTCTTCTTCTTCTTCTCCTTCTTCGTGTTCTTCTCCTTCTTCGCGTTCTTCTTCTTCTTCGCGTTCTTCTTCTTCTTCGCGTTCTTCTTCTTCGCGTTCTTATTGTTGTTCTTCTTCTCTTTCTTCTTCTTCTTCGCGTTCTTCTTCTCATTCTTCTTCGCGTTCTTCTTCTTCGCATTCTTCTTCTTCTTCGCATTCTTCTTCTTCTTCGCGTTCTTCTTCTTCGCATTCTTCTTCTTCTTCGCGTTCTTCTTCTTCGCGTTCTTCTTCTTCTTCGCGTTCTTTTTCTTCGCGTTCTTCTTCTTTTCTAAAGTTCTTCCCGTTACACGAAGCTCTTGTGTTGGTCTTTTCACTGCCGAGAGCTTTCGGTATGTGGATTGGGCAGTGTGAGAACATTTTCTTCTTCTTGTTATTGTTTTCATTTCTATTAACTTTTATTGTTTATTATTTCCGTTCTGTTTGATTGGATATGAAGACACGTACTCGAGTTTGTACGTGATTTTGAGCGTTGGCGTGTACACACATATAGTACACAAACACACACACACGCGCGCGCAGCAATAGAAAGTGAATGAGAGAGAGAGAGAGAGAGAGAGAGAGAGAGAGAGAGAGAGAGAGAGAGAGAGAGAGAGAGAGAGAGAGAGAGAGAGAGAGAGAGAGAGAGGAAGCACACACACACACACACACACACACACACACACACACACACACACACACACACACACAAACACACAAACACGCAAACACACAAACACACACACACACACACACACACACACACACACACACACACACACACACACACACACACACACACACACACACACACACACACACACACGAGTCCAACACGTGATCCAAGACCACGGTGAACCATGGTGAATACACGCACATATACACACACACACACACGTACACACACACACACACACACACACACACACACACACACACACACACACACACACACACACACACACACACACACACACACACACACACACACACACACACACACACACACACACACATACGCATATGAATACGCAAACGCACACAGACTCGATTCCCGCTCACTTCTGGCGTGCTATGAAGACGGGAGGCGGGACTTGTCGAGATGTGACCTTGTTTTGGTTGGGCCGGGGTGGGGCCCCTCCTTGCCCACACGCAGCAGCCGCACCCTCCCGCAGCCAGACACAAGCTGCGGCAGCTGCGGCAGCTGCGTCAGCTGCGGTTCACTATCAATGCCATGTCTGTAACTGCGGGTAATTGCGGCGAGGTCACAACGGAAAGGTGATTAGACGTCAATGTGTCCCCCTTTCATTGCATTGGCGCACCTGTTACCGTTACCGTTACCCCGTTACTCTATTCCGTTCGTGGTGTTACTGGTAATCGTTACCACCACTGCCGCACCTATTATCACCAACACAGATTTCTTCGTTATGGTCTCCATCGTCGTTATAATCACCACACGAGTTGGTGACGCGGTTGGTAGAGTCCCCGACTGTCACTACGGTGGTCCGGGTTCGAATCCTGTCCAGGGCTGAAGTAATTTCAGTATTATTGCGCTTCGAGTCGTTACTCTAACTCTCGTGAGCGCGAGAGTTGGGTGCGTGTGTGCATGTAAGGTGACAGCAGTACCCATATATCGGTCGTACGAGCTCTGAGCTCTCTTCCGGGAGGGAAATAGCTGTCGATCACGAGTCCAGCACGTGATCCAAAGACCAAGACCAAGGTGAAAGACCAAGACTAAGGTGACAACATAACTTCATCATCACTACATGCATTGCCATCACCACTTGCACCACTCATCACCACCATCACCATTCTGGCACTAAATCAAAATTTGCTATGAATCGCCCGAAGTGATGCAAAATGAGTTTCAGTGCCTTTGATATCACCACTCTACGCATTGCATCACCAAAACGTTTACACCATCATCATCATCATCGCCACTATCACCATCACCACCACTCCTACCCCATCATCATCACATCCCCATACCATCATGAACACCACTATCCCCACACATTTGTGTAATGGATGTCACTCCTTCTTTTAATCTGACTGGCGCCAGGCTATTTCGTTCATCTGTTTCTCAATTGGCGACAAAGGCCCACTTTCGATGGTGTGATGCATGGAAGGGTGTGGGTGGGGGGATGGGGGGGATGGAGTATGTGTGAATATTTTGACGCAGACCAGAGGGATTTCTCCCCGTCTTCTCTCTTTTCTGCATGAGGGGACGGAGAGGAGACGGGGTGGGTCGCCGATTAAATGAAGCGGCCTTGCTGTGGATGTGCTGTGTCTTGCTACATTGCTTCTGACCCAGGGCAGTGGGCGAGATGCAGGGATGACCCGTCATCCAGGAGGAGCTAAGAAAAGAGGGAGGGAAGGGTGGTGAATGGGAGTGGAGTATATGGGGATGGAATGGGTGGGAGTGGATTTATGCCTTTGACTTTGGCTACCTCCCTTGTAAGGGGGGAAAAAGCCCTTGGGTATATGTATGTATGTATGTATGTATGTATGTATGTATGTATGTATGTATGTATGTATGTATGCATGTATGTATATGTGTATGTATGTATGTATATGAGTATGTATGTAATGTATGTATGCATGTATGTATGCATGTATGTATGTATGTATGTATGTATATGTGTATGTATGTATGTATGTTCGTACACATGTGTATGTATGTATGTACGTATATATGTATATGTATGTATGTACGTATGTATGTGTATGTATGTACGTATATATGTATGTATGTATGTACGTATATATGTATGTACGTATATATGTATGTATGTATATATGTATGTATGTATATATGTGTAGCGCCAGTTTATTCCAACCACGTCTATCAGTAAGAGGTCCTCCCCACAGCTGAATAAAGTCATCGTCTGGCTCCAAGCAGAGCAAAATCTGAGAAGTGTATCATCTGACCCTCGGGTTGAGTACAGGGCTCATTCGTGACCTGATACGATGTCATGTGACCTGACCTACACGCCCTTCCATGTGACCTGACCTCACCACAATATGCCATCTTCAACTTACCATGTCCCTTACCTTCTCCTCCTATTCCTCCACCACCTTCCCCCTTCCTGTTTTCCCCTTCAGGGAACGTTCTTCCTCAGCGGTACATCTCTCCTTCTTACTCCTTCCTAACCTCCATCTTCAACCTCCTCACTCCACGTCTTCCTCCACCTCACCCTATCTTCACCCTCACCATTCTTCGTTAGTCTTCTCTCATTCACTCTCTATTTTAATTCACACTCTCTGTCTGTCTTTTCTTTGGACTTTTTTTCATGATGTCCCCAATCCCTACACGACATATTAACGTGCCAAGATGACTGTTATGTGTTTATTGTAGATCTTAAGATTCGCTGGTTGTCAGATGGCATCTATAGTTGAGATGTCATACTACGGATGCGGACCTACAGATAACTGTCCGGTACAGGAAGGATATTTCCTTTAGCAAGGGAGTGCGGGTGTAGGTAATTCAAGTTATACCGATACTCTATCATGTAGCATTATTTTTGGTAAACGCGCGTCTTATTGTTTTTGACTGTTTTCTTACTTTTTTTAAATTGGCATTTTTTTTTTCTTTAGACATTTTTGCTATTGTTTTTGGCATTGTTTTAGCATTGTTTCTGGCATTCTTTTTGGCATTTTTTGGAATTGTTTTTTGGTTATTTCCTATTTTTTCCATTGTTTTGCCATTTTTTGCATTGTTTTGGCATTTTTTGGGGGCATTATTTCTGGCATTACTTCTGACATGGCTTCTGTTATGACCTCTGACATGGCTTCTGACACGGTCATCGTCATTGTCAGTGTCATTATTATTGGCATTGCCTTTGTTATTATCATTATTGTTATTGTTATTGTTATTGTTACTATTATCATTATCACTGCTATTATCATTGCCGTTATTGTTGTTATCATTGTTATTTTACATATATTTTTTGTGATTTTCTCATATTTTGTTCAGCTGATATATCATTCATTCCTCCTTGCCTCTTGTGTTCATCCATGCATGGGTATCGACTCCCACGTTTTACACAGTCTTTGGGATTTTAGAGACACGAAGTCTTTAATCTCCACATCAAAAAGAATACAGATCACATTTTAATAACATCTACTATCTCTCCATTCTGCTACTCATTTAAATCTTCATTTGCCGCTCTTCGTGACGACACCTCTTGAGTTACCTGGGAACGCATCAGCCAATGATAATCATGTTAAAAGAAATGAGCAAGAGATTTCACGTTTTCATTCGTGACAAATTCCACCGCGACAATTTTCTGCATCTGTGTCGTGTGAGCATTCGTCGTGTGAGCAATCGTCTTGTGAGCAATCGTCTTGTGAGCATTCGTCGTGTGAGCATTCGTCGTGTGAGCAATCGTCTTGTGAGCATTTGTCCGCGCACTGAGACCACATACCAGACTGCTGAGGCGTCCATTTCATTGTTTCTTAA
The DNA here is from genome assembly GCF_046742065.1 of Oratosquilla oratoria. Classification (NCBI taxonomy): domain Eukaryota; kingdom Metazoa; phylum Arthropoda; class Malacostraca; order Stomatopoda; family Squillidae; genus Oratosquilla; species Oratosquilla oratoria. The sequence continues at coordinate 6,973,580 of NC_134777.1, forward strand.
TTTGTTCTTTGTCTTTCTCTGATCACCTTGATGATACCTCCTCTCGTCGTACATTTCTTTGCTGACACATTGAATTCTCGTATTTTGACTCTCTCAGGTTCTAGGTTTTGTCTCAACCGAATGGAATTGTCTGGAATTAGCCAAACAATGCTTATGAACGCGGGTGAGGAAGACATAAATCAGAATCCAAGTTTATTTCTGACTAGTTTCGCGCAAACTGAAGAAGCTTATTTGTGCGAAACTAGTCAGAAATGAACTTGGATTCTGATTTATGTCTTCCTCACCCACCTTCACCAACCTGTCACAATGCCTCAAAAATGCTTATATTAAACTTCAGCGTAGCAAAGAGGTTGAAACTAACGGCGGTATTCTTAAAAGAATTCTTTCCCTTCCAAGGATTTATATAAGATTTATATAAGGAAAGATTTTTTTAAGAATACCACCATAAGATTCTTACGGTGGTATTCTCAAAAAATTCTTTCCCTTCCAAGGATTTATATAAGATTTATATAAGGAAAGATTTATATAAGGAAAGATTTTTTTAAGAATACCACAGTTAATCTCTTGTATATAACAGCTCCGAGGGTACCCACAGGCCATTGTTATTATTAAGAACCATTATAGAATCCTTTTTTATCATCGTCAGCTTCCTTGTCATCACTTTCATCTCCAAATCAACCCATGTCATCACTACATTGTCACCAAACCAACCCTTATCATCACTTCCTTCATCACTAAACCATCCCTTGTCATTACACCTTTCCAACTGGATCATCCCTTGTTATAATCCCTTCCCTTGTCATCACTCCCTGTGTCACCACTTCCCTTGTCATCACTCCCTGCGTCACCACTTCCCTTGTCATCACTCCCTGTGTCACCACTTCCCTTGTCATCACTCCCTGTCACCACTTCCCTTGTCATCACTCCCTGTGTCATCGCTTCCCTTGTTATCACTCCCTGTGTCACTACTTTCCTTGTCATCACTCCTTGTGTCACCACTTCCCTTGTCATCACTCCCTGTGTCACCACTTTCCTTGTCACCACTCCCTGTGTCACCACTTTCCTTGTCATCACTCCCTGTGTCACCACTTCCCTTGTCATCACTCCCTGTGTCACCACTTCCCTTGTCATCACTCCCTGTGTCACCACTTTCCTTGTCATCACTCCCTGTGTCACCACTTCCCGTGTCACCACTTCCCTTGTCATCACTCCCTGTGTCACCACTTCCTTTGTCATCACTCTCTGTGTCTCCATTTCCCTTGTCATCACTTCCCTTGCCATCACTCCCTGTGTCACCACTTCCCTTGTCATCACTCCCTGTGTCACCACTTTCCTTGTCATCACTTCCCTTGTCATCACTCCCTGTGTCACCACTTCCCTTGTCATCACTCCCTGTGTCACCACTTTCCTTGTCATCACTCCCTGTGTCACCACTTCCCTTGTCATCACTCCCTGTGTCATCACTTCCTTTGTCATCACTTCCCTTGACATCACTTCCTTTGTCATCACTCCCTGTGTCACCACTTCCCTTGTCATCACTCCCTGTGTCACCACTTTCCTTGTCATCACTCCCTATGTCACCACTCCCTGTGTCATCACTTCCCTTGTCATCACTCCATGTGTCACCACTCCCTGTGTCACCATTTCCTTTGTCATCACTCCCTGTGTCACCATTTTCCTTGTCACCGCTCCCTGTGTCACCACTTTTTTTTTATCAAAAAAGACAATCGGTCGTATTCTTGAAAAATTCCTTCCTTATATAAATCTTATAAAAATTCCTGGAAGGGAATGAAGTTTTTAAGAATACTACCATAAGATTCTTACGGTGGTATTCTTAAAAGAAAATATTTCCTTATATAAATTCTTCCCCTCCAAGGATCTATATAAGATTTATACAAGGATAGAATTCTTTTTTTTTTAATTAAGAATATCACCGACTGTCTCCTTGGTCATCTATTCCCGTGTCACCAAATCACCCACTGCCGATCACCTACTTCGTTATCATTTGTCTGTTTCACTCTCATTTATTATTAGTTATATGTCAATTTATTATTATTTACTATTTACCTGTTTGTTTATTATTTAACTATACCTATGCATTTATTTATATATTTCATTTGTTATTTGCATTATGATAGTTTTTATTTATTCATTTATTATCAATGATTTTTTCGCATCAGACTTAGATATGGACCAAAAGGTCTCCTGTCGGCATGCTCCACCTTTGTAATCCTTTGTAAAACAGCCCTTGTTATCTACCTTGCCAACAAACCTCCCCTTTGCCTTGACACCAAACCACCTCTCGTTCTCTGCATCCAGACCTGACGCACCAAGCGGGAAGAATGAAATGATTCGGTGTAATCAAAACATCGCGATCAAAGCCATCTGGTAGCCGTCAAACGAAAAAAAAAAGAAAGTTCACGACATTTGCGGGGTACGAGAGCCGTTATAGCGCGCTGTTTCAGACCTGTGTATCGCCAATCACTCTTATTAAGCCAGTCACGATGGTAATAAATACAGAAAATAATTTTGACCCTTTCAAGCATAGTGGCGTGGCTTGGTTCTGGCTAAAGCTGTTTTCTTTTTTTCTTCTTTTGTAAAATGTTACTCATTTGTTTTTAATTCATCTCGTCTATTTATTTCTATTTTTGTTTATAGTTTTGTCCATACAATCATTTACTCATTTGTTCATTTATTCATTTATCTAATCATATATTCATCTACCTATATATTTCTTTATTCATTTGTTTAATTGTTAGTTTTATGTTTTATCTATTCATTTATTCATTCATTTATATATTTACTTATTTATTCATTTATTCACATTCATTCATTCATTCATTCATTCATCCATTCACAAATTCATTCATCTTTTCATTCATTCATCCATTAATTCAACCATCCATTTATTCAGTCATTCACTTATTCATTCATTCATTCATTCATTCATTCATTCATTCATTCATTCATTTACCCATTAATTCATTCATTCATCCATCCATTCATTCATTCATCCATTCATTTCTTTATTCATCTTTTTGAGTGTTGGGTCTCCAACTTAAACAATTCTTGATGCATCAAGAACTTCAGTGCGGGATGTGCCCCAACCTGAGTGAGATGGAGAGACGTCAGCAGCCTTGAAGAACCGAAGAACGAGCGAGTCCACCAGGCATGATGAGATTTGTGATTACAACATACCGAGCAGGAGGCGACATTGGGATCAGTACAACTCGTTTTTCAACATTATTTTCTTGTTTTTTGTTTTGTTTTGCTTTTGTTACCTTTGTTCCTTTGTTTGGTTGTTTCTTTTTTTTGTGTTTGCTTGTTTGTGTGTTTGTGTGTTTGCTTGTTTGCATGTTGTTCATTTGTTTTTTGTTCGTTTGTTCGCTTGATTCTTTGTTTGTATGTTTGTTTGTTTGTTTGCAAGGTTCTTTGATTTTCGGCATTGTTGTGCCAATCAAGATGAGCGATACTTTTATGCTTACTTATATTATCAGTGCAATCTCTACAGACACTTCTTTATGACAATGTCTTTTAATTTCAGAGCATATAAACCATACAAAGCAGCAGAGGCAAATGTACACAAATGAAATTACACACACACACACACACACACACACACACACATACATACACATACACACACATGCACATACATACACACACACACACACACACACACACACACACACACACACACACACACACACACACACATACATACACACATATACATACACACATAAACACACACACACACACACACACACACACACACACACACACACACACACACACACACACACACACACACACACACACACACACACACACACACACACACACACACACACACACACACACACACACACACACATGCACGTGTTAAAACCCAATAAAACAGCTTTCCTTGCAGGACAGAAAAAAATATATACTAAATCAACGCCCGCCATCCCAAATGACCTTGTAAATCCTTTTAAAGGAGTCTACTTCATACTGAGGTCCAGCTATTATCAGTCCTCCACACTGCAACCTCCTATTGACCCCCTTCCTCCTTCCCCCTCCCCCTTCCTCCTTCCCCCTCCCCCTTCCTCCTTCCCCCTCCCCCTTCCGTAACCTCCACCACCCCCTTTCGTCAGGGCCACACCTCATCAACAACCTACTCGCAACCTTCCTCGAAAGTGATGGAATTCGCACCTTCAACCTTTCCCTTTTGCTACGATTGGCGCCACATTCAACCTCTTCTGTGTTCAGTGGCACTTCTATCTTTACTACAGTTGGTGCCAAGCTGTTTTTGTTTTTTCATTCTTATTTTTCTTTTTTCTTTTTTTTATCTATTTTTATTATTGTTTTATTATTAGTTATATTATTATTATTATTATTATTATTATCAATAATATTATTATTATGTTATTATCATTGTTTTTATTATTATCATCAAGATCATCATCACTACCATCAATATCATCATCACCATATTCACCATCACTATTTCCACCATCCTCCTCCATACAATTCCATCCCCTCCTCCCGGCCCTTCCCCGCCTCACCCACCACCACCACCACCACCACTCCAGCGGCCGCCTTCAGGGAGGCCGATGGTGTCCCTGAGCGTCGTCCGGGCGGCGCAACGTCAAATGACGCGCTCGACATAACTGTTGCATTCCACGCTCGCTCCACCTCGCGAGCGTTTCGCGTTTGTTTCTTCGTTCACTTAGGGAACAAGAGGCAAGAGGCCGGGCCTTGGTGCCACAAAGGGCTGGACATTTTGCAGCTGCAGGCAGCTGCGGGCAGCTGCTTGACCATTTCGAGCGCGTTTCTTGTTTGTTTGTTTATCTATTTATTGTTGTTATTATGAATTGTTATTATTAATTGGTGTTATTAATATTATTGTTATTATTATCATTAATGTCATTGTTGTCATCATCAATTATTATTATCATTATTATCATTATTTAGTTATTATTATTATCTATTATCTATCATTACTATTTATCATTATTATTCATTATTATTATTTAATTACGAAGATAGCGATTGAAGTGGGGGTAGTGTGGGAAGTGGGATGGGGATAAAGGCGGAGGAGAAGAAGAGGAGGAAGAGGAAGAGGAGGAGGAGGACGAGGAGGAGGAGGAAGAGGAGGAGGAGGAGGAGGTACCTTGAGAGGTCCGGGTAAGCGAGATAATCAAAATATCTCGACTTCGAATCCAGACCTCATTCATAGCCTCTGCTGCCAGCAGATGACAACAGCTGACAAGAGTTGTCACAGTCTTGTCTCTCGTCCACATTGACGTCTCCGAAGGTGAACAAGAATGTCCGTTTTTTTAACCGGAAATGGAAGAAAAGGAAGAAAACTAGAAGAAAAAGATGAAGAAGAAAAAGGAAAAGAAAAGAATAAGACCAACATCAGTAGCAATAACAGGGACAAGAACAAGAACAAAAACAAGAACCAGAACAAAACAAGAATAAGAACAAGAACAAAAACAATAACCAGAACAAAATACGAACAAGAACAAAAACAAGAACAAAAATAAATAAGAAGAAAAGCAAGAACAAGAACAGAAACAAGAACCAGAACAAAATAAGAACAAGAACAAAAACAAGAATAAGAACAAAATAAGAACAAAAACAAAAACAAGAGCAAAATAAGAACAAAAACAAAAACAAGAACAAGAACAAAATAAGAACAAAAACAAAGACAAGAACCAGAACAAAATAAGAACAAGAACAAAACAAGACCAAGAACCAGAACAAAAACAATAACAAAAACAAGAACAAAAACAAGAACAAAAACAAAAACAAGAACCAGAACAAATCAAAAACAAGAACAAGATCAAGACCAAGAACAAGGCTAAGAACAAGAAAAGAACAAAAGTGAGGCGACACTGTACCAGTGGGCCTACCCGACACCGCCGCACCCCTTCTGGTTTCAGCGTTGCCAACTTTTCAGTCAACTCGCTCCGAAACCCGGTTCGAGTCCAGCAAACCAGTTTTTTTTAACCCATGATTATTATCCAAGTGATTTCACAACAACCTTGCTCGACATCCAGTTAACAAAATGCAACACAGCGCAGCACAAGACAACATAACAAAACACAACCTAACACAGTATACGACGATACAACCCAGCGTAGCAAATCACAACACAGAATAACAAAGTGCATCCAAGCAAACAAACCCGAGCATCATATGACAAAATACAACTCTGTATTATATAATACAATAGTATACAGTATCTCACAATAAAATACAACACAACAAATATATAGTTGTAATACGACAAAACACAACATAACGTAACATGAAACAGAATGTAACATTACGTTACAATGCAGTGAAGTTCAACGGAAAACAATACAACACAAAACATCACAACCCAAAGACCGCATCTTAATACAACCTCGCAGGACAACACAGGAATACAACACTGAGCACAACATAACACAAAACACAAATAACACACGTGTTACTCACAGCCTTTTTTTTTTTTTTTTTTTTTTTTTTTTACGATCTATACCTGACATAATTTCGTAGCTGATAACAAGAACTTCCATCTATGGAGACAATACCGCACAGGAGAGGCAGATTCACAGAAGTGGGAAGATTTAAGGAGGGTAACACAAAGCAGGAATGATAAATATATGATATCATTGTCATTCTTCTTTACGTGAAGATTTATCTTCATTTATAAAAAAATAAAAATAAAAAAAAATGCTGTGTGCCGTTGGTACGTAGAGGCGTTACTAAAGTAGCCGCCCTCCAAACACACAAACACACACACACACACAAACACACACACACACACACACACACACACACACACACACACACACACACACACACACACACACACGACTCGGTGGCGCGGTGGTAGAGCGCTGGACTGGGAAGTACGGTGGTGCTCGCAGTACCCAGTTCGAATCCTGCCCAGGGCCGAAATGATTTTGGTATCGCTGTGCTTCGGGTCGTTACTCTGACTCTCGGGGGCGGGGAGGTGTGTGTGTGTGAGAGAGGTCATAGCATTACCCATAGATCAGTCATACAAGCTCTGAGATATCTTCCGGGAGAGAAATAGCCGTCGATCACGAGTCCAACACGTGATCCAAAGACCAAGGTGAATACACACACACACACACACACCAACATCTTTTTCCCCCTTACAAAGGAGATAGCCAAAGTCAAAGGCATGAATCCACTCCTACCCATTCCATCCCCACACACTCCACTCCCGTCCACCCTCTTCCCTCCCTCTTATCTTGGCACCTCCTGGATGAGGGGTCATCCATGCATCTCGTCCACTACACTGGGTCAGAGGCAATGTAG
>NC_134777.1:6985902-6995902 GCF_046742065.1 Oratosquilla oratoria
CGCTGGATCTTGAACCTCATGTAGATTCTGGTCCGCCAACAGTAATCCTCTCCATACCCTTCGGTCCTGTGCTGCTTCCATCCAGATTGCTTTATTTATTCCTCTTCTGTCCATCTCCGCATCCACACCATCCATCCATCTCATTCGAGGTCTCCCCCTGGGTCTCCTTCCAGGTATTCTACCCATCATAACTCGTTTTGGAATTCTATGGTCCTCCATACGCGCCACATGCCCAGCCCATCTCAATTTTGTTCTACATATAACATCTGTTATAAGAGAAACTAACACCTGTTACAACATCTGGTACAAGAGAAAATAACAGATGTTATGAGTAGAACAAAATTGAATTTTATTATAGCAATATGAATTTAAAATTTTAGCTTACAAGATGTCTTAACGACCTCAGGAGAAACGCTTGGTTGGGAAACAATACGTGAACATAAAAACATAAGAACATAAGAAATAAAGGAGACTGCAAATGACCATAAGGCCTACACTAGGCAGCTCCGTATCCATCACCACCTGTCATCCCCATCCATAAAGTTGTCTAATCGTTTTTTAAAACAACTGATAGTTTCAGCGCTTACTACATGGTTACTAAGTTTATTCCATTCATCGACCACCCTATTAGTAAACCAATTCTTGCCTATTTCCTTCTTAAATCCCATTCGTGGTTATCCCAACCTGAGTGTAATTAACGCCATTCTCCTAACCAACTCACTTTCTGACAGATTCCTTCCCAATTCTGACCCATTTTCTAGTCCCTGCAACCTATTTTGTGGCACTTCCAACCCAATCTCCACCAAACCAGTATTCTGACTCAACCCATTTTTCAACCCAATTCATTCTATCACACCTATTATCATATTTCCTGATAAACAACTAAACTTCATTACGTTTTTCACTCCTAAATTGTTCCTCAATCCCGTCAACTCATTTTGTGGTCCTCCATTGTGCGGAGCATAAGAGAAGTGAAGACTAGCACCTTGACAGTGGAATTCTCTCCATCAGCTTCATAAAATCGTCTCTCCTCAGCCAGAAATGTGATAAATACTTTACTGGATGTAAAGTCTTTCTTTCTCCCTTTCTTCTTCTTTTTTTTTTATATCTCCATCTTCATCTTCTTCTTCTTCTTCATTTTCCTCTTCCTCTTACTCTTCTTTTTCCTCTTCCGTCTCCTCCTCCTCTTCCTCCTATTCCTATTCCTCCTCCACCTCTTCCTTTTCCTGTTCTTCTTCCCCTTCTTTCTATTTTTCTTTCTCTTCCTACTCTTCCACCTCCTCCTCTTCCTCCTCTTCCTATTCCTCCTCTTACTTTTTCTTTTCCTGTTCTTCTTCCTCTTCCTGTTCTTTCTCTTTTTCTTTCTCTTTTTCTTTCTCTTCCTCCTCTTCCGCCTCCTCCTCTTCCTCCTCTTCCTATTCCTCTTCTTATTTTTCCTTTCCCTGTTCTTCCTGTTCCTGTTCCCCTTCTTCTTTCTCTTTTTCTTTCTCTTCCTCTTCTTGAGGAAATTATCTATATCGACTTCTCATCTCTGCCTTTCGAACCACCCTGTCTTGGGGATCCCATATTGCTGTCCTCATTTCCCCTGAACCTGTCTTGTAAGCTGAACGAAATCCACCGACGCTAACCAGAATAAAATCACCAAATGAGGCCCATTGCGGTGAAAGGATCGTTCTGCGGCAACCCGGAACGAAACAGCTGACCTCGATTGTAACGAGAGGGTCAATGTGTTTCACTTTCAGTATCTCCTTATAAGGAATCAACAGTGCGCCATAACGCTCGGCCACCACACCCTCAAACAACACCCCCCCCCCCTTTTTTTTTTTTTTTTTTTTTTTTTTTTTGTCATCGGGATAATCCATCCATTTCCATAAACATCCTATTGATGGCAAAGAGGTTCTGGTCCTTGTAGATTAGCCACTCTACTTTTTTTTATAATAGCTGTAGTCAAGTATATTTTTCATCAGCGTCATAGTCCTCTCCTTGTTCTACTTGCTACGTAGGAACTTTCCTTAGATTAACAAGATTATGAATACTTAAGTCATAAAAATTAGCGTTGTGTTCAAGGAGGGTAGTGGGAGAGGTGTCATTGCAAAATTTGGAAAATGGAAAGCGAGATTCAAGCATAGCTGAAATTAAACGTGGACCATGTTTTTATTTTATTTTATTCATTTATTTATTTATCTTTCAGGTTTATTTATTTGTCGTATTTTATTATATTATATTTTATTCCATTTATTTATTTACCGGGTATTTATTTTATCTTATTTATTTTAACTTATTTATGTTTTATTTATTTATTTATTTATTTATTTACTTATCTATTCATTTATTTATTTTAGACAAAACTTAATCTCCGCTTACGAAAGAATTATGTTTGATTTTAGGTTGAAAGGGACATCACGAAAATACATATATAGTACTACCGACCTCCCAAGACTCGTCCAATCGATATTGTCCCTAAACATTCCATACCATCACTACCAACCAGCCTGGAATCACAGCCTGAATAGAACTCCACACGATAACAGATTGTTGCCATAACCTTGGATGAATTTACTTTTTTTTTTTTTTTCGTTCGTTCGTTGTACACCGGGTCGAGGGATGTCTTCAGTAAATATATCAAGATTTTTTTTCATTCTTAGGTGGGAGTGTATCTTGGAGTTTTTATTAACTTGTACTAAAACATATACCATTGCACGTACTTTTAAAATTGTATGTTTGTTGAAGTGCTTCAATATATTCGCGCAAATAATGTTTATTCTATACGGCCTGACTGGATCCTACCTATACGAGAGAAGAGACAACTATGTGTTCATATTTGTATCCATAAAAGCTCACAAATTGTATCGCTAATCCATAGTTTTGTAATTATAAGGTTTTATGATATCAAGACTAGGTTGTATCAACCATACAGCCTTTACTGTCTGACGTACAATAATGACATTGCTAGAACTCAGAGAGCATATTTTCTACAATTTCTTTTTGAACACATGAAATAAGTTTGTATTTAATTCATCTCCGCTTATTAAATATTTATCATTTCATTGATAATGATTTTAATTCACAAAGCATTCAAAAACATGTGCTATAACAAGGACAATGCCAGAACTCAGAGCATTTTCTACCATTTCTTTTTGAACACATGAAATAACTTTGTATTTAATTCATCTCTGCTTATTAAATATTTATCATTTCATTGATAATATTTCAACTCACAAAGCATTCAAAATCATGCCAGAACTCAGAGAGAGCATTTTCTATCATTTCTTTTTGAACATACGAAAAAAAATTGTATTTAATTCATCTCCACCTATTAGATATTTATAATTTCATTGATAATGATTTTGATTCACAAAGCATTTAAAAGCATGTGCTACAAGGACAATGCCAGAACTCAGGACTACAATTTCTTTTTGAACATATGAAATAAGTTTGTGTTTCATTCATCTCTTACCAAATATTTATTATTTATTATTTCACTAATAATAATCTTAATTCACAAGGCATTAATAAGATTGAATTTTGTCGAGAAAATGTTTCGATATTCACGTGGTATATATTTGCCGCGGTTAAAATTTCGTCCTAAGTTGAACTTGTAACATATTTACATTCCCCTATGAAACATTAGCAATAATAACATTACCTAACCGGTGTATTGTAAGAACAAAATTCATATTAGCCTAGATTGTTTAGTAAGCTACTTTTTTACATACCTACAATTATCATGAATTATAAATATTCATATCATATTTCACTTAATTAGTAGTGTTGCAATTGAGAACTATGCAAATAAAAAAAAAGTATTGAAATATCTATAATTGAAATATACCTAAAAAGAATAATGGATTACGTAACTTGATATAAGTAACAGGGGTCACCTATTTTCGTTAAGTAGGGTAAATTGCTCCAGACACATGGAGACGATTATTGCTCCATTCCCTTTCCCATTCCGTCCATCCACGCCCACGAGGGTCCATACACTTCGCGGCCAGTCCGACCCACTCTCCACAGAACCTCAGCAAAGCGACATTCACAGTCTCGTCTATTCGTAGCCCACTTATTACGGCCTCAAAAAAGGCCCGTGGGAGTGACATTTCACTCCCCCCCCCAAAAAAAAAAAAATAAATAAATAGATAAATAAATAAATAATAATAATAACAATCATAACAATAATAATAACAATGATGATGATGATGATGATGATGATGATGATGATGATGATGATGATGATGATGATGATGATGATGATGATGATGATGATGATGATGATGATGATGATGATGATGATGATGATGATGATGATGATGATGATGATGATGATGATGATGATGATGATGATGATGATAAAATAAAAGATAAAAAATAAAAAATAAAAATGAAAAAAATAAAATGTAGCCCCTCCTCCTCCCCCTCCCAGCCAGACTACCTTCCCCCTTTCAACCTGCCCAGCGCGTAATATTTGCAATAATCCCCCTTCCCCGCTTCCCACTCCTCCACCTCTAATCCCTTTCGCCCAAGTCAACCCCGCCCTTTCTAAACATTCACTTACCCTATATCCAGGTCAGTTATATATATATATATATATATATATATATATATATATATACATATATATATATATATATATATATATATAAATATATATATATATGTATATATATATATATATATATATATATATATATATATATATATATATATATACTCATACACGTACACATACACACATATACATATACAACATATATATATATATATATATATATACTCATAAACATACATATACAACATATATATATATATATATACATATACATATACATATACGTATACTTATACATAAGCTCGCCTCGTGCCCACAAGCCAGTAGGGAAAGATGGGTTTCCCCACAAGTGAATAAAACCGTTTGGCATTCACTTTTTTTTAAGGTGGGAGGTCACGGGGGAGGGTGTGAAGGAGTTTTCCCTTCAGACAGAGAAAATAGTTGCTTGAACTTGTTTTATTTTTTATTTTTATTTTTTGTCACATTATGACCCATATCACCCCATATAAGATTTTCACTTTCCTTCCGATCGTGCACTCGTTCCAACCAGTCGACTGGTTCCATTGACTGCATAAAGGTTGCCAGATCCGGAAACGACCGGGAATCAATGAGGCGTGGAAGGCTAACTTAGATCTAACCAGAATAAACACGCGAGCTGATAAGCCGCTACACTATCTCCAGATTCAGAGTCTATAGCCCCCCTCTCCATGCCCCCATAAGCTGACACTCCCTCCTCTTCCGCTCCCCTCCCTTCTTCTTCTTCAGTACACGCAAGGCTTTCCACAACATCCTCCCAAGGTCTCTCCTCTCTACGTCTCCTAATGTGGGTTCTCCGCTATGCTCCCCTCCGTGCTCTTGGAGAGGTGTGGCGGGCCAGTGGTAGAGGAGACTTCTGCTGTCTTCCGAAAGGTCATGGGTATCCTACGTAGCAGGTCGCCATTTCAGCGCCGTCTACCACTCCACAGAATCCTTCTACCCCATGGTTGCCTTAGGGAGGCGGAAAGATTGAGTTTCTGTCATGAGGAAGGAGTTGCGGTGAGTCACTAGAAGAGTATGAAAACAGTCCTAGTTCGGGAACTTGGCTGCTGGGCCGTAGTTTCAATATGAAAAAGGCCCGGATTTCGACCATCCACGAACACCTTTTCCCGTCGAGAAAGACGCAAGATAAGCTGATCGTGGTCCATGCATTTGGTATTTTTGTTATGGCCGATGGCAAATAACTATTTCATTCAGCTGTGGGGCAAATGTGGGATGAAAAGGAATCTATTTTGTCCCGATTTGACTCCTTATCTGAATAGAATTGTCTGACTACGACAAAAATAGAAATCCATCAACCGCATCACCGTTATTGTGTAGAATAACTTTGCAGATCTATGAGGGGCGCAATATACGGGGGGAAAATTGTCCTCCGGGGGAAATGTCCTAGGGGGCAATTGTCCTAGGGAGCAATTGTCAACGGGGGAAATTGTCCTCGGGGGGAAATGTCCTAGGAGACAATTGCCCTAGGGGGCAATTGTCCCAGGGGGCAGTTGTCAACGGGGGAAATTGTCCTCTGGAGGAAATTGTCCTGATACTCAATATACGAGAGGTTGTTTCTCTTTACATATTCTTCAGGAGCCTTCCCGTTTTCTATCTGCAACTTTTGGATATTCATTTGTTCGTCTGTTTGTCTGCTTATGCATGTGCATACATTTACTTCTTATTCAGTGTCCGGTCTAACTATTTCTTACTACTCACCACAAAGTCTCTGGGTAATATACTCCTCCACTGTACTATTTGGTCATTCAAAATAAACAAATACATGAATTAACCATCTAATTGATTAACAGTTTGACAAATCAAATAACTTGAATAATCAATTAATCAGCCTGCGACATTGATGTAGCATTTTATCCACTCAAGCAGTTCAAGGCACTTTTTGTTTCAATCTGGGTAACCCCAATCTATTTCAGTCACCTCTGTGAAACGCTTTCCATGCAAAGAGGTATTGCCCTATCTCAGAGGAAAAGAGAGAGAGAGAGAGAGAGAGAGAGAGAGAGAGAGAGAGAGAGAGAGAGAGAGAGAGAGAGAGAGAGAGAGAGAGAGAGAGAAAGGGAAAGAGAAAGAGAAAGAGAAAGAGAAAGAGAAAGAGAGAGAGAGAGAGAGAGAGAGAGAGAGAGAGAGAGAGAGAGAGAGAGAGAGAGAGAGAGAGAGAGAGAGATTGATAACGGGGTAGGGAGAGAGAGAAGGAGGAGGAGAACGCCCTGTACATATGACCTATCTAGCTACCTACCCCCAACCATCCCACTCCTTGCACAGCCACCACCAAACCTGCTACTTCGTGCGCACGCCTTTCTCGCCCCGCGTCCTTCCCCCGTCGTTGGGGCGACCTCCATCGTCAGCCGCACCCCGTCACGCCCCGTCTCTCTGGCACGAGCGCCCGCGCCCGCGCACGCGCACGCACACACACACCTTCACAATGTGAACCAGTTTCTCAATTTTAGTTCTTAAATTCTTCGGTAGGGAAAGTGCTCCTTTAACCCTGGTTTTCGTGGAGGTTGTTTCGTCCGCTGTGACGCCTTTTCGCCAACGAAAAGTCTGTGGCCTAGTTCGATTCAGTTCTTCCGTAATGGGTATATGTATATAATGGGTGGTACTTTATATCCCTGGCGCCAGTTGATTTGATTCATAACCCCTTGGCATCCATCTCCCTTGTTCGTGGTGCCAAGGGCATTGTATCACACCGAGCTGGTGTCGATGTCACCATCAATACACATTCCCCGTTTCTGCGAGTCAACAGTTTATCTTTCTGAAAGGTGACACTAAACATTGGTAGATTTGTGTACATTATTGTAGCGTTACACATGACTTCCCGTCACCTTATTCCTTCCTCTCTCTCTCTCTCTCTCTCTCTCTCTCTCTCTCTCTCTCTCTCTCTCTCTCTCTCTCTCTCTCTCTCTCTCTCTCTCTCTCTCTCTCTCCGTCATTCACTCTTTCCCTCCCCCCCTCCCTTCCTTCCTCCCTCCTCTCCCTCCCTTCCTCCCTCCCTCCCTTCCTCCCTCGCTTCCTCCCTCCCTCCCTCCTCCTCTCTCCGTCATTCACTCTTTCCTTCCCTCCTCCCTTCCTCCCTCCCTCTTTTCCTCCCTTCCTCCTTCCCTCCCTCCCTCCCTCCCTCCCTCCCTCTCTCTTCCTCCCTCTCTCTCTCTCTCTCTCTCTCTCTCTCTCTCTCTCTCTCTCTCTCTCTCTCTCTCTCTCTCTCTCTCTCTCTCTCTCTCTCTCTCTCTCTCTCTCTCTCTCTCTCTCCCTTCCGCAATTTCGTGCACAGAAACGTGTCTAAAGAGTCCGTCTGACATTTCCAGCGCCCTCCAGGCCAGGCCAGGCCAATCCAGGTGACATTAACTCTCTATCTCTTCCACCTACTTTCCCTCTTCTTCCTTCTCCTTCCTCTTTTACTCCTCCTCCTCCTCCTCCACCTCCTACACGTCCTCCTTTTCTTCCTCCCTTTCCTACTCCTCCCCTTTCTCCTAATTTTTCTCCTCTTCCTCTTTTATTCTCCCTATTCCTTTCCCTCTTCTTCTTCTTGCTTTCCCTTTCTCCTCCTTCCTTTCCTCCTCCTCATCTTTCTTCTCTTCCTCCTACTCGTCCTCCTCCTTTTCTTCCTCCCTTTCCTCCTCCCCCTCTCTCTTACTTTTCCTCATCTTTCTCTTTTATTCTCCCTATTCCTTTCCCTCTTCTTCTTCTTCTTCCTTTCCCTTTCTCCTCCTTCCTCTCCTCCTCCTCCTCATCTTTCTTCTCCTCCTCCTATTCTTCCTCCTCCATTTCTCCCTTTCCTCCTCTCTTTCTTTCCCTCTTCTTCTTCTTCGTCTTCCTTTCTCTTTCTCCTTCCTCTCCTCCTCCTCCTCCTCCTTCTCCTCCTCGATCTTCTCCCAACTTTTGTTCTTCAATTCTCCTCTCTCCTTTCACTTTCTCCTCCTTGTTTTCCTCCACTTTCTATTTTTTCTCTCTACTCATCTTCTCCCTCTCCCTCCTCTTCTTCCTCCTCTTCTTTCTTCTCTTTTTCCTTCTCCTCTTTCTTCTCTTGTTCCTACTCCTGTTACTCTTTTCTCTCCCCTTCCTCCTTGTCTTCCTTTTCGTCCTCTTCCTTCCTCTCATTTTTTTATCCTCCTCCTTCTCTACTTCCTCCTCTTTCTCTTTTTCTCTTCCTCCATCTCCTCCTCCTCCTCCTCCTCCTTTTCTTCCTTCACCTCTCCCCTCTTTTTTATGCCTTCAATATACCAGAAACCTTTTGGCATTACAACGGACCAATCATGCATTATTTGTTGATTGAAAACTAATCTCAACTAAACGAAAGCTGAGCGGATTAGGGCGTCGTTACTTGCGGCAAAGGTCGAGGAGGGGATGGCGGTTCGAATCCTGCCACCGGCGAAGTTGAACCAAGGGCATGGTTCATTAAATTCCACGCTACAAAGCCCTCTATGAGGGGCACCGTACTAGCCTTCCGATGGGAGGAGTTTGTGACGTTAAACCATAATCCATATAAAATGAAAATTCATCCTCTACACCATTTCCTACACCTTATTTCCACCATTTTACTAAATTTCTCCTTTAATGCCTCTACGGTTCCGCTTTGGTGTTATAGATTTTCTTTAAGAACAAAAGCGCTGATTATCCACCATGAGGCGCATACCTCCGCTTCCGTCGTTCCTCTTTCCCCTCTCCTTCGTCTTTCTCTACTCACACCTTTATAATTATCTTCCTTTGTTTCGGGACACACGAAGCGTGACTCCTTATCCTCCGCCGCCGCCTCCTCCTCCTCCTCCTCCTCCTCCTCCTCCCAGCCTCCTCCTCCTCCCCCTCCCTTCACCACTTCCCCCGTCCATCCATTTCTCTTTATTTACTTTCCTGAATCCCTCTTCCCACCTCCCTCCTCCTCCTCCTCCTCCCACCCTACCTGCCTGCCTCCTCTTCCTTCCCACCCACCATTTTTTCATAAACGATCTTCATCACTTGCTCCCTCTCTCCCCTTCTCTCCCTCTCCCCCTCCCCCTCTCTCTTTCTCTTTCTCTTTCTCTTTCTCTTTCTCTCTCTCTCTCTCTCTCTCTCCCTCTCTCCTTCACCTCCTTCCCCCCCTCTCTCTCTCTCTCTCTCTCTCTCTCTCTCTCTCTCTCTCTCTCTCTCTCTCTCTCTCTCTCTCTCTCTCTCTCTCTTTCTAAGCCTGCCCACCGGTCTTCTGCCTTCCGACCCCATATGAAGTGCAGCCCTGGGCCGTGTCCCATCCTCTTCTGGCTGATGCAATTTGACTTAACTCGGTCGCAGATAAAGTTAAGTGTACAACACCACACCAAAGCTCACCTCACCTCACCTTACCTCATCTCACCTAACCTAACCAAACTGAATATAACTAATAACATGCCCTCATCACCTCAACCCCATTTCACTTCACCTAAGGTAACCTAACCTATTTAAATGGACCAC
>NC_134777.1:7000902-7003402 GCF_046742065.1 Oratosquilla oratoria
ACTAGCCTGCATAAAGGATTTGATGAAATACAGTACATACCACGTTCCATCCGAGTGCCCTCGGCAGAATGGTTAGTCCGTGAACTAATTCGTTCTGTTTTGAAGGGTTGTGGTGGCGTGATGGTACGATCTTCGCCTTCTACGAAGCAAGCCGCTCTGGCGAGGGTTCGAACTCCAGTAGGAGAGTTTATTTCCAAATGTCAAAATGACAAACAATTGTCTGACAATACCACTTTGGGTACTACAAGAGAGTTCATTAATCCCTTTTTAATCACCCTTCCATCCATCATCCTTTTCCATGTATATTTATGCTTGGCACTCTTCTTAGACAGTGTTTGTTATCATAAACTTCCTTTCTAAACATATCTCCAACATCATATCTCTGCTATAATTTCCAGCTGACAACTCATACCTTCATATACTGGCTCATCTCCTATTCTAGAATTGACATCCCCAGCACCACTAGATTTACATTACTGCTAAAAGTCTATATAATCATTTGAATAGGTCCAATTATGCTCTTTCTCATCACTTTTCTCACTAACAGGACTGTATGCACTAAAAAAGAAAGATATATGAATGAATGAATAAACATATCTCTCATCTTAATTTCACCTTTACCCGCACTATCCTCAAAGACACTTCCCTCCATTCAAAGCACTTTCCTGTTTCATCCTTAATCATCATAACCATTCCTCTTCTGCACATACTCATCACTCGCAACACCCTACCTACCACAGTCCCTAACTCAAACTCACCCCTCCCTTTCAACTTAGTTTCGCTTATTGCTACTACATCCATCTTCTAATAGCAGCAAAAACAACACCTCAAACGAAAATAAGAACATAATTAAACGGAATCATCCAGGAGATGCTAAGATAAGAGGGAGGGTGGAGGGGTGTTGAGTGTATTCAGAGATGGAATGGGTGGGAATGATTTTATGCCTTTTCCTTTTTGGCTACCTCCCTTGTAAGGGGGGAAAAGCCTTGGTATATGTATGTATGTATGTATTATCCATTTCAGCTTTAACGTTCACCTTACAAATGGGGTTGCCAGCCCCTCACTTTATTTTTTTTTTCCTGGCCTTCCACCTGACACACACACACCTTCCATGAAAAAAGACATATTTGATCAAATTTTACCAATACTGGTTTTTTTTTCAATTCAGTCGCATATATACCTTCATATGCTACCACATCTCTTCCACCAACTCGACTGCCACCTTTTCTTCTCTTTGTTTATCTTTCTTTTTAATATTATCATCTTCTTACGTGTCCTTGACTGCCAGCTTTCTTAGCCTCAATATCCTTTGTTATTTTCTTCCCCATCTTTCGTTTTCCTTCTCTCTAATCTATGTCTCTTTCCTCAAATTCAGACTTGTAGTTACCCTCCTCCCTTCCACTCGTTATTCCTAATCCGCTTTCCATCATTACTACATTCCATGTTTATGTTAATCACCTTCTTGCATCCACATAATCAATTATTCTTTCATACTTCCCACCCTCATGCACTCTTCTTTTCTGTGTCCACCCATCCCACTATTCTTTTGCCTCCTTTTATTTTTTTTTATACACAAGTCAGATTAAGACACTGTGGCGAGGTACAAAGGCTGCATTATCTTCCAGGGGATGGGCCGGCAGTCCTGCAGTGAACTTTTATGGCTCAACATCTTATTTCACTTCCATCACTCAGCTCTCAAACAGTTTTTTCTTTATGTGTTTTTTTTTTTTTCTTTTTTCGTTGCGTTTAACTACCCTTGCTCTAAATTGCCCTTGAGCTGAATTGTCATGCGCCGAATTGTTGACGTTGAATAGTCGGCGCTGAAAAGTTGGCGCCGAATTGTCGGCGTTGAATAGTCGGCGCTGAATTGTCGGTGCTGATTTTTCGGCGCCGAATAGTCGGCGCTCAAAAAGTCGGCGCCGAATTGTCGGCGTTGAATAGTCGGCGTTGAATTGTCGGCGCTGAATTGTCGACGTTGAATAGTCGGCGCTGAATTGTCCTTGAGCTGAATTGTCGGCGCTGATTTGTCGGCACTGAGAAGTCGGCGCCGAATTGTCGGCGCTGAAAACTCGACACTGAATTATCGGCGCCGACTTGTCCTGCGCGGAATACCGGTTCACGCTTCACTTACATGTCATGATGTTACCTCTCTTTTCAGTAGTTAATTTCTAATGACATGTTTTGAGTTTCAAGAGCGACACAATGGTTTACAACTAAAGTAGCATCCAAAGTATGTTATAAGCCTACCGTAGGAGCAAATGATCGTGAAGGGTTTTCGATCATTTGTAATTCAGCGATCACCCAATTATTCTCCAAACACTTGAAGCCTATTTTACCTTAAGATGCGTTTCCACACAGTCTTTCTGCCGTCCTCCTTCTCTGTCTAGTTCAGGCGTCGCAAACAACCTGTAGGACACAGATATAGGAATTATGTTAAATCAAAACAATAAGTGGATAAGATTACTACAACCTACCGCTATAAGTTTATCAGATATCACAA
>NC_134777.1:7020902-7023402 GCF_046742065.1 Oratosquilla oratoria
GTAAAGACCAGCCGGCCGGCAGAAGAGGGAACAACGGAACGCAAAGGCCGTCCGGCCGGCAGAAGAAGGAACAACGGAACGCAAAGGCCAGCCGGCCGGCAAGGAGGCGGAATTGAATGATCGGCTGGCCGGGAAAATAGGAGGAAACGCATTGAGTGGCCGGCCGGCTCGAAGGGCCAAACGCCCTGGCCGTCCGCGTGAGCAGACGGACGAGTGAGGGGCTTCCCAACGCTGAATAAAATCGTGTTTCAATTAAAAAAAAATAATTGGTCGAATTACAAAGAATTGTTATTCATGACCGAAGTCCACTTTCGTTTTTCCATTCATTGGAAACCTTTGGAACTCTCATCCCCCAAACACACATATTGGACTTCAAAAACGTGTATTTCTTCGCCTTTTTTCGGAGAGGACATCTACAAGCCTTTCCTTGGTGTAATATGGTTTTAATATTTTTTGCTGTTCCTTGAAATACTCATTTACATATACACCCACACATAGCTTGCAAGGAGTCAGAACGAAATTAAGGAGAATTTCCAGACAGCCGAAACCGTGGACTTAAAAAAAAATGCTATTGGCCGAGTTCCTAGAAAATATAAATGAATACACAAACGAAATAATAATTTATCTACTAATAACAAAATTCCAATTGACATCGATCTAAATCGGACCGGAAATCGGAAATCCTTCAAGGGAATACGTCCCCTCCGGCTCCTGATTAGCCGACAGTGGTGACGTCACGGCAACGGAGACGACTGATTGGCTGAGAGCGGCGACGTCACGGCAATGGAGACGACTGATTGGCTGAGAGCGGGACGTCCGGAAACCCCCGGGAAGCCTCTGGAAACTCCTGGGGAGCCCCTTGGGAGCCCTTGGATAGTCTCTGGGGAACCTCTGAGAATCCCTGTGCGGATTCCCTGTGGAACCCTGTGGGAACTCCTGAGGAGCCCCTTAAGAACCCCCTGGAACTTCAAGGGGAGCACTTGCGGAGCCCCTGGGGTGCACTCTGGGAAATCCTGGGGAGCCTCTGCGAGCAAAGCGAGCTGGCCCGAAGGGCCAAGCCCCAAGGGGAACAGGGTCGGGCGCATCCAGTTGCTCGTAACTAATAAAAGATTTCCTGATGATATCGATATAAATCGGACCGGACACCGGAAATCCCTCAAGGGGACACATTCCCTCCGGCCCCTGATTGGCTGAGAGAGTGACCTGATGGCAACGGAGTCGATTGATTGGCCGAGAGCGGTGACGTTACGGCAACGGAGACGACTGATTGGTTGCGAGTGAAGTGAGCTCGCCCGAAGGGCCGAATCCCCACGTAGCGGAGTCGGGCGCAGCCGGTTGCTCGTATGTAAAAAAAAATAAAAATAAATAAAAATAAAAATAATAATAAAATAGAATAAATCAATAAATAAATCAATCAATAAAATATAAAAAGAATCTAAGAGCATCTATACGACTCTATTTTGACAGTAAACTTCGTCAACTATTCGTATCAGTACTTGGATGGTGAAAAGAAAATCAGTTTGACAGTTTTTCCGTCCCGTTACTGGGGTTCCTGAAGACCAGTTTCGAGTCGAGGTTAGTTATGAGACGGGGAAAGAGCCAAGTTGTCTTGAAACGTGCAAAACTTGGTTGATTCCTTTGTGTGTGTGTGCGTGTGTGTGTGTGTGTGTGTGTGTGTGTGTGTGTGTGTGTGTGTGTGTGTGTGTGTGTGTGTGTGTGTGTGTGTGTGTGTGTGTGTGTGTGTGTGTGTGCGTGTGTGTGCGTGTACGACGTGTGCATGCGTGGATGTAACGCCTCATTGCATACATCTTTGCCTCATCCATCAAACTCGCCGTGAGGTGAGGAGGGTTTAAAGTGTGTTCACATAAGTTTGTGTTTCTTCATTGTTACCATCGTTATTACCATCATCATGATTACCACAATAATCATTATCGCAATCAATGTTACATGTATTATTACTACATCATCGTCATCATCACCATCGTCGTCATCGTCATCATCATGATTACCACAATAATCATTATCGCAATCAATGTTACATGTATTATTTCTATATCATCGTCATCATCACCATCGTCGTCATCGTCATCGTCATCATCATGATTACCACAATAATCATTATCGCAATCAATGTTACATGTATTATTACTACATCATCGTCATCATCACCATCGTCGTCATCGTCATCATCATCATCATCATCATCATCATCATCATCGTCATTGTCATCCTCATCGTCATCCTCATCGTCATCCTCATCGTCATCCTCATCGTCATCCTCATCATCATCACCATCGTCGTCATTGTCATCATCATCATCATCGTCATCATTCCCGTAACTATCACCATAATTAACAACACCCCACCGACACCTTCCTTTTCTTATTTTTCAATAATTCCTTTGTTTTCTTTATTTTCTTCCACCCCTTCTTCTTCTTCCCCTCCTTCTTCTTCTCTTCGCCCTGCAATATATTGTCGTGGGAAATAGCAACATTACTGT
>NC_134777.1:7028402-7070902 GCF_046742065.1 Oratosquilla oratoria
GGAGACAGCGGATTTTGGGATGGAGGTAATGGAGTTGAGAGGAGGAGGAATGAAGGAGTGGTGGAGGAGGTGGAGGAGGAGGAAGAGGTCCATCGTTGACAAAAGGAACCTTTGTCGAAGTACTTCCGGCTCGTTGACGGATTTTTTTTTTTTTTCTAATTCCCGGATTATGTCCGGGGGCTCTCGCAGGGTTCACTGCCCATCTATAAGGAGGAGGATAGTGAAAGTGATAGTGGTAGTGATGGTAGTAGTGGTAGTGATAGGGGTATTGGTAGTGAAAGTGATAGCGACAAAGGTAGTCATAATGATAGTGATAGTGATAGTGATAGGGGTAGTGATAGTGATAGTGACAGTGACAAAGGTAGTGATAATGAGTGATATTGATAGTGATAGTGATGTTGATAGTGATAGTGATGGTGATAGTGATATTGATAGGGATAGGGATATTGATAGTAACTGTGATAGCAGAAAATAAAAATACACGGAGGTCGGTGGGCGAATTCCCCACAGAAAGTTATAAAGAGAGAGAGAGAGAGAGAGAGAGAGAGAGAGAGAGAGAGAGAGAGAGAGAGAGAGAGAGAGAGAGAGAGAGAGAGAGAGAAGAGAGAGAGAGAGAGAGAGAGAGAGAGAGTGATAGTGAGAGAGAGATAGAGAGAGAGAGAGAGAGAGAGAGAGAGAGAGAGAGAGAGAGAGAGAGAGAGAGAGAGAGAGAAAGAATCCGGAAGCGAGCTCAAAATAATAGCACAAGGGCAATGGGAAAACGCATAACCACCCCCATTAATCAATTGTGAAGGACCTGAAAATTTATTATATTCCGAGATTCATAGACTATGCGGATGTTCCCAGAAAATAACACTGTATTATGCTTTATTAAGCACATAATCCTCTAATCCTCTGTCGAGTTTGTTCTACTTACAAAAGGACGTTTTACAAATTGCAACCCATTCCATCCCTGTATTTCCAGGGATGGAATGGGTTAGTATGAATGTAATTTATGCCTTTTCTTTTTGGCTACTCCCTTGTAAGGGGAAAAAGTCCTTGGTATATGTATGTTTGTATGCCAACTAGTAAATAGGGGTATAATATTAATGCACGTGACTTGTATATACATGTGTATGGCACTGTGCAATATCATGCCTTCCTGGCTTCCGTTCATATCAACTGTTATACTGAAGAGAAAACAGACAAAAGTCAAGACAAGAAAGAACACAAAGAAAAGACAGTACCCATACATGAACTTTAGGTTGTGAGATATAAAGAAATGTGATGAAATAAAACAGTTAACAAAGACGGTACGCGGGTAAGGTACTGGTGAAATCCCTTAAATGTTACGAAACAGCAAATTA
Source organism: Oratosquilla oratoria (assembly GCF_046742065.1). Taxonomy (NCBI): domain Eukaryota; kingdom Metazoa; phylum Arthropoda; class Malacostraca; order Stomatopoda; family Squillidae; genus Oratosquilla; species Oratosquilla oratoria. The sequence continues at coordinate 7,029,749 of NC_134777.1, forward strand.
GATCTAGGAATTTTAGTCCTAAGAAGTGGGGAAAGAGCTCTGAAACAATAAAGAAATATTCCCCAAAAATTCTTAGGTGATTGGAAAATGAGCCCCGGAGATATATATATATATATATATAAGCAATATTTCATTGAGTGATTGTGATGGAGATAATGATAATGATAGTGACAGTGAGTGACAGTGACAGTGATAGTGAGAGCGACATTGATAGTGATGGAGATAGTGATAATGATAGTGACAGTGACAGTAACAGTGACAGTGACGGTGATAGTGGTGGAGATATTAATAATGATAGTGACAGTGACAGTGACAGTGAGTGACAGTGACAGTGATAGTGATGGTGACAGTGATAGTGATGGTGACAGTGATAGTGATGGAGATAGTGATAGTGATAATGATAGTGACAGTGGTAGTGACAGTGAGTGACATTGACAGTGAAAGACTGTGTTAATGATAACTGCACATACTCAGGGGAACTACCCTAAGCCTCATAAAACCCTACGTACTCCCGTGAATGATTTGCGCAACTTCGCGAATGAATTGCGAAAGCCTCAGACGAACTGCGCAACTTCCGTGAACGAATTGCGAAAGCCCTCGGACGAACTGCGCAACTTCGTTAATGAATTGCGGAACCCCCTCGGACGAACTGCGCAACTTCCATGAATGAATTGCGAAAGCCCTCGGACGAACTGCGCAACTTCGTGAATGAATTGCGAAAGCCCTCGGACGAACTTGTCAGCTTCCGTGAATGAATTGCGAAAGCCCTCGGATGAACTGCGCAACTTCGTGAATGAAGTGCGGAACCCCCTCGGACGAACTGCGCAACTTCGTGAATGAATTGCGAAAACCCTCGGACGAACTGCGCAACTTCGTGAATGAATTGCGAAAGCCCCTCGGGCGAACGGCGCTAACTTCGTGAATGAATTGCGAAAGCCTCAGACGAACTTCTCAACTTCACATGAATGAATTGCGAAAGCCTCAGACGAACTGCGCAACTTCCGTGAACGAATTGCGAAAGCCCTCGGACGAACTGCGCAACGTCGTGAATAAATTGCGGAAACCCCCGGACGAACTGCGCAACTTCGTGATTGAATTGCGAAAAACTCTCAGACGACCTGCGCCATTTGGTGAACGAATTGCGAAAGCCCTCAGACGAAGTGCGCAACTTCGTGAATGAATTGCGAAAAGCCTCGGACGAACTGCGCAACTTCGTGGAATGAATTGCGAAATCCCTCGGACGAAATGCTCAACTTCCGTGAATGAATTGCGGAAGCCCTCGGACGAACTTCTCAACTTACGTGAATGAATTGCGAAAGCCCTCGGACGAACTGCGCAACTTCATGAATGAATTGCGGAAGCCCTCGGACTAACTTCTCAACTTCCGTGAATGAATTGCGAAAGCCCTTGGACGAACTTGTCAACTTCGTGAATGAATTGCGAAAGCCCTCGGACGAACTGCGCAACTTCGTGAATGAATTGCGAAAGCCCTCGGACGAACTTCTCAACTTCCGTGAATGAATTGCGAAAGCCCTCGGACGAACTGCGCAACTTCCGTGAATGAATTGCGAAAGCCCTCGGACGAACTGCGCAACTTCGTGAATGAATTGCGAAAGCCCTCGGACGAACTTCTCAACTTCCGTGAATTAATTGCGAAAGCCCTCGGACGAACTGCGCAACTTCATGAATGAATTGCGGAAGCCCTCGGACGAACTGCGCAACTTCGTGAATTAATTGCGAAAGCCCTCGGACAAACCGCATAACTTCGGTGAATGAATTGCGAAATCCCTCGGACGAAATGCTCAACTTCCGTGAATGAATTGCGAAAGCCCTCGGACGAACTTCTCAACTTCCATGAATGAATTGCGAAAGCCCTCAGACAAACCGCACAACTTCCGTGAATGAATTGCGAAAGCCCTCGGACGAACTGCGCAACTTCATGAATGAACTGCGCAGTTCTTGGGAGATAAAGACTGTAGTCCTTTGTGGTCATGTACGAAGGGCGGCATCACCTCGCGCCGCTCAACAAAGCCCCGTGATTGGCTGCTTTCATCTAATCACAGCCATTCACGTCTCTTGACTGAGCTCTCGGACGAAGCGCTATTCAACGACGAGGGGGCGGTCATCTGTCAGTAAGTCAGCCCTGTGCCAGTAGCCAAGGTTAGTCAGCCCGTCAGTAACAAGGGGCAATGATTGCCAAGTCACCCCCGTGACAGTAGGCGGTAATTTGTCAGTTAGTTGAGAGCTGACAAATGGCTGGTTGGGATGACGACTTCTGACTTTGGTTGTTTTGTGACTAAGCGGAGGACTGACGCCTATTGTTGCGTCAGTCACTCAGGCGTGATGCTGCCGAGGTAGCAGTCTGCAGTCATGTGTCGGCATGCTGACTGGTCAGACAAACATTTCTTTAATCCAGCGACCCCCCCCCCACTCCCACTCCTTCCTGGAAACCAATTCATATCATTCATGAGGGCTACGTAAAATGAACGACACATTCTATAATTTCCTTTTCTAATTCACAATTCTGTTTACATAAAAGGGATTACCTGTGAACTGTTACACACCCTTTCGTCTCCAATAATACAACTGCAATTAATATGCATCGATAAATGTGATTTAGTTTGTCACAAAATCCCCATGATCAGGAAGCTACTACGGTACCTCTTACAGAGGACTTTGTAGCATGGAATCTAATTAACTATGCCCTTAGTTAAGCTCGCCGGTAGCAGGGTTCAAACCGCCATCACCTCGACCTTCGCCGCAAGTAGCGACGCTCTAAACCAATAGGTCAGTAGATTATATGATTTTATAATAACGGCCGTCAGGGGGAAGAGGGAAACAATTAAATTGTATGTCAGGAGATACAGAAAAAAAAAGATAAAATGAGATAAAATGAAATAAAATAAAGTAAAATAAATAAATAACAAATAATGAATAGTAAATAATAAATAATAAATAATAATGACAATGATAATGATAATAAATAATAAATAATGAATAATAAAAAATAAAAAATAAAAGATAAATAGAAATAAAAAAAATGAAAAAACAAAGATAAATGAAAATTTGAAAGTATAAATAAAAAACAAAAATAAACAATAATAAAAAACAATAAACAATTAACAATAAACAATAAACAATAGATGATAGATAATAAAATAAATAAAATAAATAAAATAAATAAAATAAATAAAATAAATGAAATAAATAAATTGATAAATAAACAAAGTGAGAGTCACCGCTCTAATCCTGTTGACAGTGACTCAATAGACCGTTCCAGCTGAATCCATAAGGTTTTTTTCCCGGATCACAGGGCGTCGCCATAACCAATGGGCTTAAACCATCTCGAAGAACCCTTTCGACACAGCGAGATACCTTACCCACTTTACTGCTCCCGATGTCAGACGATTTTATTCAGGTCAGGAGCATGGTCTTAAGGGCCATTTACACGGTCGAACAGTTTGACAAACCTGGTTTGTAAGGCAAGTGTTTGAAGTGATGTTTGACCGTGTGAATGGGGTATTTGGTCGTCAAACACGTTTGTCGAACGTGTTTGACAACCAAATACACTATTCACACGGTCAAACATCAATTCAAACACTTGTTTGACAAACCGGGTTTGTCAAACCGTTTGACCGTCTAAATGCCCCTTTACTGAATATGTTAGAAGTTCTCGCTACCTTTACTGCAGCGTTTCTCAACCTAGGGTGCTAGCAACCCCTGGGGGTGCTGCAATCAACTATAGGGGGTGCTGGGAAGTGATGCACACAAGAATCATATTGATATATCACTTAGACAAAATGTTGTAGCACATTTGTGAATAATAATCACGAAGAACCCACAGTCGGAATATAAGGAAACTTTAGAAGAAAGTGTAAATTCTATATTTCGGCTAATAGATATGGCCCTCTTCTGGAAAGTAGGTACTTTCCTGAAGTTTGACAAACCCGGTTTGTCAGGCAAGTAGGTACTTTTCTGAAGAGGGCTATAGCTATTAGCCGAAATATAGAAGTTACACTTTCTTCTAAAGTTACTTTTTATTCCGACTGTGGGTTCTTCGTGATTAACATTGATATATGTATCGTTGATTACCCAGTTTTGCATATTTGACTTTTTCGATGATATTTTATTTTTTCTTGGGTGTTCTTGTTTCTTCTACAAACAATATTGTCAATTTGTTTCAGTTCTAAGGAATCAAGAAAATGAATAATCAAGCAGTACAATTTATTTTCTTTTTTAGCCTTCTGATAACAAGATAGGGGTGTTGGACTGCTTAGACATGACAACAGGGGGGTGCTGGACTGCTTAGACATGACAACAGGGGGATGCTGGATTGCTTAGACATGACAACAGGGGGGTGCTGGACTGCTTAGACATGACAACAGGGGGTGCTAGACTGCTTACACATGACAACAGAGGGGGTGATGGACTGCTTAGACATGACAACAGGGGGGTGCTGGACTGCTTAGACATGACAACAGTGGGTGCTATGGTCGGAAAAGGTTGGGAAACGATGTTTTATTATGAAAGATTTACTTGTCCACTGAATGAGCTTAAAGTCCCTGGAGAAAGATGCCGAGTTTTATTACATACATTTTATTTGATTATCTATTTATTTGATTATCCATTTATTATGACTATTTCCTTCATTATTTACTTATTCATTTATTTATTTATTTATTCGTTTATTTATTCATTTATCTATTTAGATATTCGTGATATTCTTTTTTTTTCTTCAGATTTTATGAGTGATACGGTTGATGGTGTCTACATTATTAGGGAAAGACTTGTACCCAGTGTCTGGCTACACGATTCTGCCAGGAAAGGGACAATTTTCGAAGACGTACGAGAAACTATCAAAACAAAACGAGTCGGGTATTCCAAGGCAATAGAAAACGGTTCCCAAGACATACATCCATCAGCGTGGAAGAAGATGCCACAGAAAACGTGACGTAAATACAAAATAATGGGCTACGAGGATGAAGACATCAAACAAACGGACGTTATATGTTGAACCTGTACTTGGAATGGTCCCATCTTGTACACTCAGAGCCTAAAGCCAAAACCCGCCCAGTCCCAATCACACACACATTCTTCTTCCGCCTTATTATGTTGTAAATACAGCATTAGGCAATTCTGCAGACCCCTTACAGGTATAACTAGACAGACTCCCTCAAGCTATCCTGGTCTTTGTGAAAGGTGTATTCGTGTTATGCTTCAATGGATATCAGCACAGAAAAATTATTACGAGTATATCGTTAAATATGTCTTAATTTATCTTTATTTATACTGGATTGTTTTGCCAATACTAACAGTCCAGGCAACTATGTAAATAGTGATCCATTTTCTCCGTTGTTCTGGTGTTTTACCCAATAACATTGGCGCCAACCCTACAACTAGCGCGTTTACTATTACTACTATAACTACTACCACTACTATTGCTATCACTACTATCAATACTACTATTACAGATATATAAACACGACTCAGGTCCTGTCAACTATTTACACGATATTTTTTTTTGTGTTCTTACCTAAAAACACTGCGTTTACTATTACTACTATAACTACTACCACTGCTACTACTATTGCTATCACTACTATCAGTATACTATTACAGATATACAGTATAAGCACGACCCAGGTCTTGTCAAATATTTACAGGATAAAAAAAAATTCGTGTGTTCTTACTAATAACACTGACTAATAACACGATGCGTTTACTATTACTACTATAATAACTGCCACTCCTGCTACTATTGCTATCACTACTATCAATACTACTATTACAGATATATAAACACGACTCAGGTCTTGTCAAATATTAACACGATCAATTTTTTTCGTGCGTGTTCTTACTAATAACTGACGCCAACCATACTACTGATGCGTTTACTATTACTACTATAATTACTACCACTCCTGCTACTATTACTATCACTACTATTAATACTACTATTACAGATATATAAACACGACCCAGCTCCTGTCAAATATTTACACGATCAATTTTTTTTTTTTTCGGGTGTGTTCTTACCAATAACTGACGCCAACCATACTACTGATGCGTTTACTATTACTACTATAATTACTACCACTCTTGCTACTATTTCTATCGCTATTATCAATACTACTATTACAGATATTTAAACACGACCCAGGTCTTGTCAAATATTTACACGATCAATTTTTTTTCGTGTGTGTTTTTACTAATAACACTGACGCCAACCATACTACTGATGCGTTTACTATTACTACTATAACTACTACCACTCCTGCTACTATTGCTATCACTACTACCAATACTACTATTACAGATATATAAACACGACCCAGGTCTTGTCAAATATTTACAGGATCAATTTCTTTTGCGTGTGTTCTTACCAATAACTGACGCCAACCATACTACTGATGCGTTTACTATTACTACTATAATTACTACCACTCCTGCTACTATTGCTATCACTACTACCAATACTACTATTACAGATATATAGACACGACCCAGGTCATGTCAAATATTTACACGATCAATTTTTTTCGTGTCTTCTTACCAATAACTGACGCCAACCATACTACTGATGCGTTTACTATTACTACTATAACTACTACCACTCCTGCTACTATTGCTATCACTACTACCAATACTACTATTACAGATATATAAACACGACCCAGGTCTTGTCAAATATTTACACGATCAATTTTTTTTCGTGTGTGTTTTTACTAATAACACTGACGCCAACCATACTACTGATGCGTTTACTATTACTACTATAACTACTACCACTCCTGCTACTATTCCTATCACTACTACCAATACTACTATTACAGATATATAAACACGACCCAGCTCTTGTCAAATATTTACACGATCAATTTTTTTTTCATCACCCTTGCCTTCATCTAGACGCTCCTCCTCTGACCACCGACTCCATTAAAACATCGCGGAATGGATGACAGTATCTTGTCGTATATGTGAGTCTGGAACTCTTGGCATCCGAAATATCCGTCAGAAGGACATCAGCATCCTGGAGATTTGCGCCAGAGCGTCCTCAATGTTCCCAAACACCACAGCCCACAGACCAATTGGCTGTTGATATATTGGACAAGTATACACATTCTTGTCGAAAGAAAACGGATACTTCTCATGACAGGTGTCAGTTTTTTATCTATACTGAATTGGTTTTTATCTTCTATCTATACATATTTCTGTAAAACCAGTGCATGGTATCGTTAAAGAAGATTAGACAGATATCCATTTTTGTTTGCAGACAAACAACAATCTACCCATCCTGGCGAAGCTTGAGGTCCGTCGGAGAGGAACACGTCCTTTACATAACTACGATCAAAAGGTTTTGACATAATCCATTGACTTTCAGCGAAATCGATAACTGAGGTAATTCAATCAAGATATCAATGGTTACAGTACATATGTGAAAATACACACACATTACTAATTTATCTATATATATACATTTATTCATATAAATATATATGAAATTATACCGGTATATATATTATTATATATATATATATATATATATATGTATAGTGTATATATATATATATATATATTATATATATATATATATATACATATATACATATATACCTATATATACACATATATACATATATACCTATATATACACATATATACATATATACCTATATATACATATATATATACATATATATACATATTTATACATATATATACATATATACACATTTATATACATATATATACATATTTATACATATATATACATATACATACATATATATACATATATATATATGTACATATATATATATATACACATTTATATACATATATACATACATATATATATATATGTACATATATATATATATATATACACATTTATATACATATATACACATTTATATACATATATATACATATATATACACATATATACACATATATACACATGTATATACATATATATATACATATACATATATATATATATATATACATATATATATATACATATATAGATATATACATATATATACATATGTATATATATATATATATACATATATACTGTATATACACATATATGTATTATATATATACATATATATATATATATATGTGTGTGTGTGTGTGTGTGTGTGTGTGTGTGTGTGTGTGTGTGTGTGTGTGTGTGTGTGTGTGTGTGTGTGTGTGTGTGTGTGTGTGTGTGTTCGTGCGTGCGTGTGTAGGGGTTATACACGTGCATACACACGTATACAAACACACACACACACACACACACACACACACACACACACACACACACACACACACACACACACACACACACACACACACACACACACACACACACACACACACACACACACACACACACACACACACACGAGAAATAAACACACGAAAAACAAACACACATGTCCACCGCTACACTGGCCTTTGCACGTTTTACCCATCAGCGGCGTTCCCGGGTACATTAGCCGCTTCAACAGAGGAATGCAGACAACACATTTCATCCCGGCGAGGAACAGACGATTCTAAGCCTTTGACCAAGAACCCCCGACTGACAAAGAGGGGTCTCGATTTATGGAGATACATTTCAACTCGGGGACCACCCTCGCGGGTACATTAAGATCCCCCTTTTGCTTAGCCGGGGAATGATCCGTGAAGAATATTATCCTGTTGAAGGTGCTTAGAGGCGCCTTGTCATCTCCCAAGAGAAGGACCTCACCCGTCCCCCCCCCCAAACCAACCAACCAACCAACCACACACACACACACACACACACTCAGACCTACCCAGAGATCGGCAAATAATGAGCTCTGAGCTCACTGCCGTAGGGTGGTGTCTGGCTGTCTCGACAGAGACTGCAGCAGATCCGAGGTGAATACACACACACACACACACACACACACACACACACACACACACACACACACACACACACACACACACACACACACACACACACACACACACACACACACACACACACACACACACACACACACCCGTCTTGCAGTAGGACGCCGTCGCCTGTCGCGTAATGGAGACTCTTTGTAACCGCGGATGGCGTATCAGTTGGAGACGCGAAGGGTGTCAGGAGGAGGAAGGAAGGAAGAGAGGGAGGGATGGAGGAAGGAATGAAGGGAGGGAGGGAAGGAAGGAAGGGATGGATGGATGGAGGGAGGGAGGGAGGGAGGGAGGGAGAAAGGGAGGAGGGAGGAAGGGAGGAAGGAAGGAGGGAAGAAGAGGGGAAGGAAGGGAGGGAGGGAGAAAGGGAGGGAGGGAGAGAGGGAGGAATGGAGGAAGGAAGGAAGGAAGGAAGGGAGGGAGGGATGGAGGAAGGAAGGGAGGGAAGAAGGAAGGGAGGGGGGGAGGAAGGAAGGGATGGAGGGAGGGAGGGAGGGAGGGAGGGAGGGAGGGAGGAAGGAAGGAAGAGGGGAGGAGGGAGGGAGGTGAGGGAGGGAGGGAGGGAGGGAGGAAGGAAGGAAAGAAGGAAGGAAGAGAGGGAGGGAGGAGGGAGGAAGGAAGGGAGGGATGAGGGAGAAAGGAAGGAATGGAGGAAGGAAGGGAGGGAGGGGAGGGGAGGGAGGAAGGAAGGAGGATGGAAGGAAGGAAGGAGGAAGGGAGTGAGGGAGGAGGAAGGAAGGGAGGGGAGGAAGGAAGGAAGGAAGGAAGGAAGGAAGGAAGGAAGGAAGGAAGGAAGGAAGGAAGAAAGGAAGGAAGGAAGGAAGGAGGAAGGAGAAGGAAGGAAGGAGAAGGAAGGAAGGAAGGAAGGAAGGAAGGAAGGAAGGAAGGAGGGAGGGAGGGAGGAAGGAAGGAAGGAAGGAAGGAAGGAAGGAAGGAAGGAAGGAAGGAAGGAAGGAAGGAAAGAAGGAAGGGAGGGAGGGAGGGAGGGCAGGCAGGGAGGAAGGAGGGAAGGAGGGAGGGAGGGAGGAGGAGGAAGGGAGGAAGGGAGGGGAAGGGGAGGGAGGGAAGGGAGGGAAGGAAGGGAGGGAGTCAGGGAGGAAGGGAGGAAGGGAGGAAGGGAGGGAAAGAGTGTGGAAGGGAGGAAGGGAGGAAGGGAGGGAAAGAGTGTGGAAGAGAGGAAGCGAGGGTGGGAGGAATTAACACTCCGTTTTCGATAACCAGAGCTTCTTTAATTTGGAACAAGACCGCGCCAATTAGGCGAGATTTAAGAATGTATAACGAAATGAGTGTTAATACAGGTTCAAACTCTTCATCTTTTTTTTTTCTTTTTGAGTGAAGATTTAGTCTCAAATCATAAAAAAAATCCTACGTGGTTGTAGTCCATAAAGGTGCCAGTGAAGACCCTAAAATATGAATTGCATACAACTAAAAAAAAAAAAAAAAAAGTGTCCATATCCAGGGAGAGGAACGGAGTTATGGATAGGTGTAGGAGAGATGAGGAGGGGCCCAAGAGACAAGGTGTAGTGATGGTGTTAGTGGTGGACAGTGGTGGTAGTAAAACAGCGTGGTGATGGTAGTGGTGGTAGTGGTGGTAGTGGTAGTGGTGGTAGTGGTAGTGGTGGTAGTGGTAGTAGTGGTGGTGGTGGTAGTGGAGTGTGGTGGTAGTGGTGAATTTGTGGTAGTGGTGGTGGTGGTGGCTTAGTACCGCGGATAATGTCGCTGCACGAATGGGATGGACAAGGAATGTACATGTGGTGTAGAAACAGCTGGCCTTCGGCCTTATATTACTATTGTGTAGGTTAAGTCCATATTACGCCTGTAGTCCAGGCATTTGTATCTTCATGAAAGCACAACTTAGGCCCTACCGAGCAATGTTCCCGCAAGGCTGGGTCCTTTGCTACTTTAGCGTACGTCGGCTGTGTATATAAGGAGCCAGGTTTTGGTCTCCTGAGGCAGTTCTCTACAGCAATTGTATTCCACCAAAGCGCGACTCAAGGCTACGCGGTCATCTCTGCGGTCGAGTGCCTCGGAGCTCGACCGCCCGACTCAGCCTAGGTCGACACTCGCACTAACCAGAATAAAACAAGAAAACATACTTGAGGTTCATTCACTCCCTCATCACCATAGACCAAGTAACGTTCTCGTAATGTTACAGCGGTAGTGATGGTAGTGGTGGTATTGGTAGTAGTGGTAGTGATGGTGGTAGTGGTGGTGGTGATGATGGTAGTAGTGATGTGGTAATGGTAGTGGTGGTGATGTTGATAGTAGTGGTAGTGATGGTAGTAGTGGTGATAGTAGTGATGGTGGTGGTGGTGGTGGTGGTGGTGGTGGTGGTGGTGGTGGTGGTGGTAGTAGTGATGTGGTAGTGGTAGTGATGGTAGTGGTGATGTTGGTGGTGGTAGTGGTGGTGATGTTGGTGGTGGTGGTGGTAGTGGTGTTGATGTGGTGGTGGTAGTAGTGGTGGTAGTTATGGTGGTGATAGTGGCTGTGGCGATGGTAGTGGCAGTGGCTACGTTGGTGATTATGGTGACGGTGACATTGATGGTGGTAATGATATTAATTACGTTGGTGCTGTCAATGGTGGTAGTAACGGTGATAGTAATCCTCATACTGGTAGGGTATTGATACTAAAGATACTTGATTGTGCGAAAGAAAAAAAATATATACACATACTATTTTTTTTCCTTCTTTAACTCTCGATCACCGCATCCCTGTGTGTGTGTGGAGGAAGAACGAAGTAAGACTGAGGCAGAATTAGATCTTATAAGAACGATGTAGCCCTTTTCGCTACCAAGCCTGAAGCAAACAGCCTGAAGGTAGCCAGTATAAAGGAAGAAATGTTCCACCCTGGTATGGAAGAGGCTATTTCCACTAAAAACCAAAATTATTTCTCACAGCCAATTTATTATTATTTACTATTTACCTGTTTGTTTATTATTTAACTATACCTATGCATTTATTTTATTATTATCTATATTATAATTTTTATTTATCTATTTATCATTATGATTTTTTTCGCATCCGACCTAGTTATGGACCAAATGGTCTCCTGTCGGTATGCTCCTCCTTTGTAATCCTTTGTAATCCTTTGTAAACTAAGACAATTTCTTAGCGATTTCCGAAGACAGTTCCAGTGGGATCTTTCAGAATCCATGTTCAGAAATTACAGCCTCTGTTTAGCTGAGCATCGACCTGGTGATGGTAGCGTGTGGGAGTATAGTGGTGATAGAGAATAAAGTACGTCGACACCAACACCACCAACGCCCTTACTAATTACCACGACCATCATCACCATCCCTGTGAACACCGCGAACACCATGATATATGTTATCATCACCTCGCCCCTTGTTAAAAGTCACCCTCAGGACACCTCTGATTACGTCATGAAGGAGCGGAAGGCTTTCATTGGTTCTTGTCCTTAATAAGCCCCGCCCCAATTCCTAGGAGTCATCTGATTGGCTGGATAACACTCAAGTGAGCAGACCTTCTCTCTTTTAGATTTGTGCAAAATCATCGTCAGACTTCTTCCTCTTTTAAGCCCTTTGTTTAGACAAGCACGCACGCACGCACACACACACACACACACATATATATATATATATATATATATATATTATATATTTATATATATATATATATATATATATATATATTATATATATATATATTCAACAAAGACCCACTGTGTTGGATAAGAAGAAATGAAGTAGACGATATCCATATATTTCGATCATAGACTGTGATCTTTTTCAGTGGAATACAGAGTAGTGAAGAAAATACATGTCTAATATACATTACTCTGTATTCCACTGAAGAGGATCACAGTGTGCTGTCGAAATATATAGATATCGTCTACTTCATTTCTTCGTATCCAACACAGTGGGTCTTTGTTGAATTTTACGAATGTGTTACATTATATATATATATATATATATATATATATATATATATATATATATGTGTGTGGGTGTGTGTGTGGGTGTGTGTGTGTGTGTGTGTGTGTGTGTGTGTGTGTGTGTGTGTGTGTATATTCTCTTGTAGACAGACAAGTTTTAATATTAAAGAGGATTTACTTTTAATAACTTTATTCAATATACTTTCGATATATATCGCAAAGTTTTCCTTTCTTGCTCGTTCATGTTTCCGAGTAGTTGTCCTATTGTTGCCCACGTTTCGAAACTTCCTGGTTCCCTCTTCTGGATGATTAGCAGGATCCGTGGTACTCTTATCTGTATGACATGTGAGAATCTTTGCTGTTCCTGTGAGGAGAGGTCTCCGCTGATTGCCAGCCATGGGTCATTGAGTTCCAAGGGTTAGGGAAGGCTTGCTGTACCTTCTCCAGTGAGTCTATTTCATCTGCTAGGGCCCAGTCGCTTCATGAAAGGCTAAGCCTGCTGATCTTCAACTTGTATGTTAATGCTGGGTTGTTTGGTTTGAATACACATGGCTTCCAGGAATAGTAACCGGTGATGATCTGATTCTTTGTCCATGACTACTGTGATTGTGTCCAGATCTTTTCTTGTTGATGTTCGGTTGTGTGAGATGGTGTGACTTAATGTATACCATGGATAGATGGTAAGTTAGGTGTGAGTGTGTGTGTGTGTGTGTGTGTGTGTGTGTGTGTGTGTGTGTGTGTGTGTGTGTGTGTGTGTGTGTGTGTGTGTGTGTGTGTGTGTGTGTGTGTGTGTGTGTATGTGTGTGTGTGTGTGTCTATGTATATGTAGTGTGTGAGTGTGTATGTGTTTATTTTCAAGTATATATGTGCATATATACGTGTAGTGTGTATACGAATATGTATGCGCACATATACCCCATATCACAGCCTCCCCCCCCCCTTGGAGGAGATCTACCACACCCAAAGGCAAGCGGACACAGAAAACCTTCTATGGGTTGGGCCAGGAAGGTGGGCCGTGTGTATGTACACCCTCTCACCAGTGCGGGTTACATTTAGTAACCTCTTGGAACGCCAGCGGCACTGGCAACCCTTCCCTCCTCCCCTTCTCCCTCCTCCTCTTCCCCCTCTTCCCCTTCCCCTCCTCTTCCTCCTCTTCCTCGTCCTCCTCCTCTTCATCGTCCTCCTCCCCCTCCCTCGCACCTTGGGCCGGTACGGGCGCGCAGCAAGATATGCAAACGATGCAGCTGTGAATAATTAAACCCAGATGAACAATAAAGGGTCAGTGGGCGCTGGGCGCTCAGCAGGGCGCCGGGCGATGATTGTTACGTGCTGGGCACTGCTCGCTAGACACTTAAAAGTTATAACATGGCCTCTAGCCTGCGGGCACGTGGCCCACGGCGCCACTAGCTAGTCCCTGATATTTGTGAACTGATTATAGGCCACTAGACGCTTGTGGCTGGATGCTGGGTAATGGAGATGGGGGCTGGGGGCTGAGGCTGGGGCTGGGGCTGGGGCTGGTGGCTGGGGCTGGGGCTGGGGCTGTGGGCTGGGGGCTGGGGGCTGGGGGCTGGGGCTGGGGGCTGGGGGCTGGGGGCTGGGGCTGGGGCTGGGGCTGGGGCTGGGGGCTGGGAGCTGGGAGCTGGGCGTTGGACACTGGGCGCTGGGCGCTGGGCGCTGGACGTTGGGCTTTGGGCGTTGGGTGCAGGGGAGGACAAAATCCACCTTCTGACATCCACAGTAAACGGCCTAATTTTAGACACAGATCGTTAGCCCTTTAGTTCTTGAGATGATTAATTCATTTCGTTCCCGTGGAGGTGTGTGTGTGTGGGGGGGGGGAGGATCTCCCAAAGTGAATAAAATGGTTTGGCAAAAGCTGGAACAAACGAACGAAAATGTCAAACAGTAGTATTCTTAAAAAAAATCTTTCCTTCTATAAATTTTATATAAATCCTTGGAAGGAAAAGTTTTAAATAAGGATTTTTTTTTTTTTTTTTTTTTTTTTTTAGAATGCCACAGTAAGAATCTTAGGTTGGTATTTAAAAAAAAAATCCTGTCCTTATATAAATCTTATATAAATCCTTGGAAGAGAAAGATTTATATAAGGAAATATTTTTTAAGAATACCACCGTATGAATCTTACGGTAGTGTTCTTAAAAAATATTACCATATATAAATATTATATAAATCCTTGGAAGGGAAAGATTTATAGAAAGAATTTTTTTAAGAATACGACAGTAAGAATCTTATATTGGTATTCTTAAAAAAAAAATTCCAAATATAGATCTTATATAAATCCTTGGAAAGGAAAGATCTATATAAGGAAAGAATCTTTTAAGAATAACAACGTAAGAATCTTACGGTGGCATTCTTAAAATTTATTTCCTCATATAAATCTTATATAGATCTTTGGAAGGGAAAAATTTATATAAGGAAAGATTTCTTTAAGAATACCACCGTAAGAATCTTACGGTAGTATTCTTAAAAAAATTCTTTCCTTATATAAATCTTTCCCTTCCAAGGATTTATATAAGAGTTATATAAGGAATTTTTTTTAAGAATACCACCGTTAAAACTATCCTAGAGACACAGAGATAGGTTCAACATATTTATCAACCTTTCCCCTGTGAGTTGAATCTTCCTCAGCCGAATAAAATCGTCTGGAGACAGCTAGAAGCAGTCCAACGTATTTCAGTTCGAAGCTTTAAGATTCATTTGAATAAATACTTAAGCAAGATGCTGTAATGACTGCCATTTATTTTATATTATCTATTTGTTTGTTATTGTCTGGTTCTTTATTATTATTTGTTTGATTTTGATTTATCATTAGTTGTTATCTGTCAATTCATTATTATCTACTATTTACCTGCTTGTTTATTATCTAACTATACCTACGCATTTATTCTATTTATTATTTATATTATATATATTTTTTATTTATTATTATAATTTTTCGCATCCGACCTAGTTATGGACCAAAAGGTCTCCTGTCGGCATGATCCTCATTTTTAATCCTTTGTGACTAAAGTCGCGGTGTCCAGTAAAAGGAATCTAGCCCTGCCGACACGTACAGAATCTTTTTTTCTCTATTCAATTCTTGTCCCACAAATAATCCAAAAACAAATTAATGCAAACTCACTCCTAGGCATACACGTCAATCAAACAATCAATTAATCAAACCAATCAAAGGAGACGAGTGCCGTTACAGTGCGTTGTCAAACTCGTCCTTCTTCTTCAGCCCTGAGGATCAAGCCTGATAACCTTCCAGGTAGAGTCCCAATCCATCTCTACCGTCTCCAAGTATATAATTGAAAGAACAAAGTTTGTGCACGATTCTTTTTCCGAGGCGATCTATCTCAACAAAAACTCTTGCAAGAAAATAAAAAATATCAAGAAACGAAAAGTGTTAAAGAGAATATTTTGGGAAATAAGAATGACACTCTCTTATTGTGTCCACTAAATATATATATATATATATATATATATATATATATATATATATATATATATATATACATATATATATATATACATATACTCTATATATATATATATATATATATATATATACATTTATACATTGTATATATATATATATATATGTGTGTGTGTGTGTGTGTGTGTGTGTGTGTGTGTGTGTGTGTGTGTGTGTGTGTGTGTGTGTGTGTGTGTGTGTGTGTGTGTGTGTGTGTGTGTGTGTGTGTGTGTGTGTGTGTGTGTGTATGGATCATGTCGATAAAAAGGACGACCTGTTAGTGGTTATTAAACCCTGGATCCCGACCAGGGTACTCAAACCGTTTGATTGGTTCGCCAAGGATTTAATATTCCCATTAAAAATATAATCATAAGTAATAATACTGTATTAGAATACCTAAATCGTTAACGTCTAAGGACAATATAATGGAGACATAGACGATTTAATTGATGTGAGAAATCTTCTTAACATTTAAAATTATTTTGAAATTTAAATAGAACAAAATGTTTACGAAGGTACAAAGGCGGAGCATGCGGACAGGAGACCTTTTGGTCCATAACTAGGTCGGATGCAAAAAAAAAAAATTTAATAATGATAAATAAATATATAAATAAAGATAAATAGAAAATAAATAGAATAGAATAACATAATGAATATAATGATAATAAAAATATAATGATATAAATAATGATAAAGGTATGGATCGCCATGGTCCATCTTGACAGATTTTCAAGTTGTTGAGTTAAAAGTTTTAAGAATCACTGGACTGTAAAAATAGGAAGACAGAGAGGTTGTACGAGGCTGGCTAATGAAACAAGATCGAATTGTATAAATTAATTAGCACAACAGACAAAAACGTGCGTACGCTCAAATGACGTAATAGAAACTGAGCGCTTGGGGACGCTAACAACTTAGAGCGGGAAAACGCTTGAGCAAGCAAGCAGAGAACTTGGTTCTTACATTATATATATATATATATATATATATATATATATATATATATATATATATATATATATGCTAATAAGAACACAGGTACATGTGTTCAATTGTGCAAAGTAGACCACTTGGAAAAAAGAAACTAACGAAGCAGAGCGCTTTCATATATTACATCTTCAGTGCAACAAGTCTTGTTGCACTGAAGATGTAATATACGAAAGCGCTCTGCTTCGTTAGTATATTTTTTCCAAGTGGTCTACTTTGCATATATATATATATATATGTATATATATATATATATATGTATATATATTATACACATATATACATATATATATATACACATATACATATATATATACATATTCTTACTTCTTACTTCTGCTCCCAGGTAGGCTCTCAGCCTGTCAGTCGGGCCAGCACACTTCTCCAGATTGTCCTCTCAAAGCTTCCTTCTTCCCTCAAATCCTCTGTTTTTCCTAATCCATTTGCCTCTAGGATTTCTTCAACTCCATCTTTCCATCTTTTCTTCGGTCTACCTCTAGATCTGCTACCTTTTGGTCTCCTGTTACATCTTTTCTTTGCAGTTCTCTCTTCATCCATTCTCTCCACGTGCCCAAGCCACCTTAGCTGTGCCTTTTTCTATATAGACATATATATACATATTATATATATATATATATATATATATATATATATATATACAATTATAGATATACAATGCTTTCAGTATACCATTACAAGGTTGTCACGGAGAAGAATAAAACCGTCTGACGCCAGGTCGAACGAGAAGAACCGTACCACCAGGTGCATCAGGTACCAACAGCAAAAAAAAAAAAAAAAAAAATTGAAGGAAGTATGAAAAAAAGCAAATTCGTAAACAAAAGTGAAAAAAAGGTCGAAGGAGGAAAAGGAAATGAAGAGAGGAAAGTGGTCCAGAGTCAAGGACCAGTTTGTGCGAAGACGAGGAAGACGAAGTCGAAGACGAATAAGGAGGTTAAGGAGGTTAAGGAGGTTAAGGAGAGAGTGAACGAGGGAGGCGGGAGGCAGGAGGCAGGAAGAAAGGAGAGGAAGGGAAAGAAGGGGCGAGGGAGGAAGGAGAGAGGGACAGAGGAAGAGAGTGAGAGAGAGTGAGAGAAAGGGAGAGAGTGAACAAGGGAGGCGGGAGGCAGGAAGAAAGGAGAGGAAGGGAGAGAAGGGGCGAGGGAGGAAGAAATGGATCGAAGGAGAGAGGCACAGAGGAAGAGAGGGAGAGAGAGGGAGAGAAGGCGATGGAGAAAGGGGGGGAGAGAGAGTGAGAGAAGGCGAGGGAGAAAGGGAGGGAGAGAGAGTGAGAGAAGGCGAGGGAGGAAGGGAGGGAGGAAGGGAGAGAAGGTGAATTTGCTCGTGGCCAAGTACTCCATCAGAAGTGGCTTCCACTTCGATTTTTCTTCGCCGCCGGTAACACGGCAGATCGGATCCGCATAAAATCGCAAAATACTCCGGAGCCACCATCACCATCGGTGTCCCAATCGCTTGGGGCTGGAGTCTGCCGGGGCGGGGCCTCGGCAACCTCAGCACGGGCGCAGCGACGATTTGATCGGTCTTTTGAGGGTGGGCGAATAAGAGGTGGAGGTGGAAGAGTAAGACAAAAGAGTGGAGGAGGAGGAAGTGGGGAAAGGGGTGGAGAAGGAAGACGGGATGAGAGTTGAGATTGACATGGAGGTGGAGATAGAGGTGTATTTGCATCTTCAGTACAGAAATACATAGAAAGTGCAAACAAGTATAATATACAGTAGGGAAAAGGGGACGTGGACACAAGGGGTCCAAGTGTCAACGGTAGGAGAAAGTAGTGACCAAATGTCACAGTGACAAAATATCATGGGTACAAGGTGAGGATTAGATGTCTAATAACTCTTCCGTTTGGAACACATTTGCTATTTCTTTAAAAATATAATTATCGTTTTATACAATCCTAGATTAAGATTGGCAATTAGTATTATTCATGGATTTGATTAAGAACACACTTGCTATTTCTTTACAAATATAATCATATTTATTATACAATCCTAGATTAAGATTGAAATTAGTATTATTCATGGATTTTATCAAGAGCATATTTGCTATTTCTTTACAAATATAATCATCTTTCTTATACAATCCTAGATTAAGATTGAAATTAGTATTATTTATGGATTTGATTAAACTACTTTCAATGATGTTCCTTTCGACAATGTTATTGTTGGAAGCAATCACACTAGCAGTATCCCAGTTGATAGATTACAAAGGATTACAAAGGCGGAGCATGCCGACAGGAGACCTTTTGGTCCATATCTAGGTCGGATGCGAAAAAATCATAATAATAATAAAATAATAAATGAAAACTATAATAATGTAAATAACAAATAAAATACATAAATAAATGCATAAGTATAGTTAAATAATAAACAAACAAGTAAATAGTAAATAATAATAAATTGACATATAACTAATAATAAATGAAAATCAAACAGACAAATGATAACAAAACAAAAACAAATAATATAAAATAAATTATAATCATTACAGCATCTTGCTTAGGTGATTAAAGGTGGTGAGATGTTTGAAAATGACACTTGATATATTCTCATATTTTACATATATTTTAAGTAATTTAAATCTAACGGATTTTTTGGCCGTTTGACCAATGTAGAACTCGCTACATATTCTACAAGAAATTTTATATGCACACCCCTTTTTGGCAATTTTTAGAATTATTGATAAGGTATTGTTTGATAGTATTGTTATTACTGAGGGCTGCATTGATATTAAATTTTATTTACTTACTTTTCTGTTTATTATATACTTACTAATTCATGGAGCTACGGGAAAGTATTCTAGAGCTAACAAGGTAAACTAATCACCTAAATCTCTGACGTTTGACTGGAAGGTGGGAAAGTGAGAGGAAGTTGTATCGATTGAATATATCGTCTGGCGACAGTTGTCTCGATTGAATGTATCGTCTGGCGACAGTTGTCTCGATTGAATGAATCGTCTGGCGACAGTTGTCTCGATTGAATGCATCGTCTGGCGACAATTGTCTCGGTTGAATATATCGTCTGACTACAGTTGTCTCGATTGAATGCATCGTCTGGCGACAGTTGTCTTGATTGAATTTATCGTCTGGCGACAGTTGTCTCGATTGAATAAATCGTCTGGCGACAGTTGTCTCGATTGAATGCATCGTCTGATGACAGTTGTCTCGAATGACTGTATCGTCTGGCGACAGTTGTCTCGATTGAATGCATCGTCTGGCGACAGTTGTCTCGATTGAATGTATCGTCTGGCGACAGTTGTCTCGATTGAATGTATCGTCTGGCGACAGTTGTCTCGATTGAATGCATCGTCTGGCGACAGTTGTCTCGATTGAATGCATCGTCTGGCGACAGTTGTCTCGATTGAATGCATCGTCTGGCGACAGTTGTCTCGATTGAATGCATCGCCTGGGGACAGTTGTCTCGATTGAATGAATCGTCTGGCGACAGTTCTCTCGATTGAATGCATCGTCTAGCTACAGTTGTCTCGATTGAATGCATCATCTGGCGACAGTTGTCTCGATTGAATGTATCGTCTGGCGACAGTCATAAGGCCTGAACAAATTCGAGGGCCATTGTTCAAGAGTTAAGGATACCCCTCATTCCTTTTCTTTATTTTTTCTAATGATTATAAAAAAAACACAATTAGTATTGTTTCGCTACTTTCTGAAAACGTTGTTTTATAACAACCTATTTCATATGCTTTACGTATACAGAATACACACACACACACACACACAAACATACATACACATACACACACGGGTCACCACGCGCCTAGCTCCCCTCCCGTATATTACAAGTAGGGAAATCCAAGTAGGTCAATACACACACACGACTCGGTGGCGCAGTTGGTAGAACGATGAACTACTAGCATGGTGGTGCGCGTAGTGCTTGGTTCGAATCCTGCCCAGGGCCGAAATTATTTCGGTACAGCTGCGCTTCGGGTCGTTACTCTGACTCTCGTGGGCGGGGAGTTGGGTGTGTGTGTAAGGTCATAGCATTACCCATAGATCGGACCTACGAGCTCTGAGCTCTCTTCCAGGAGGGAAATAGCTGTCGATCACGAGTCCAACACGTGATCCAAAGACCAAGTGATTACACACACACACATACACACACACACACAAGTACACACACGCACACCCAGACGATTTTATTCCGGTGAGTGTTGAGGCTCGTGCTGACGGTGTTTATGGAGTTGTCAAGAGCGGATTTCAAGAATGATGATGACAACTATTACCTCGAGCTTTACTGACCGAATACCCGCAACCCCACAGCAACTGACAAACATCCTTCGGTCCTCTCGCGGTTTTCTTTGAAATGATACGTTGGACTGTATGTGTGATACAAATGTAGGACTTTTTATGTGTCACGGGTTATGCAGTAGGAACAGGAGGACGATGGGAGGAGAAACAGGTTGCTAGTTATTCCTTATTTGAAAAGGTACAGGAAAGATTCATGATCAAATCTGATGGAGAGAGACATCTTCAGCCCCTCCCGGGAACCGTATACCATCCCCCTGGAGCCGAGCCTCCAGATGGAGGTGTGTTGATTGGGTTCGAAAACGGGCCGGAGGGATGAGTTCTGATAAAGCCACTTGTGGCAAAGACTGACAATTGTAAAGAAATTTCCGATATTTATCAAATGAATATCGGAAACTTCTGCTCCACATTGAACAATGAGGGAAAAAAAAAAGTCTTCCGCAATTTTGAGCGATCAGCTACACAGATCGTCGGAACGTCAGCGGCTATCCAATTCAATAGAAATTGTATCAGAGAGAAGATTATTCCAAGAATTGTAAAGAAAGTCGAGACAGAGGAAGAAGTCGTACCTTCAATATAGTGAACAGTTTATAATTCTTATTCCGAGTCTCAGCCAACCTTATTTCATTTATCTCCATGACACTTCCATGGTAGTTTTTATTTATTATTTTATTATTATTATTTTTTTTCGCATCCGACCTAGATATGGACCAAAAGGTCTCCTGTCGGTATGCTCCGTCTTTGTAATCCTTTAATACTTTGTAAAGAACACCTTTGCCCTATGTGCTCAGACTGCCAGAATGAGTTGATTAGATATGGTTTAGATACGTGAAACAGGAGAAGGGAGACAGTGTTTTGACAGGATGTGTACCATAGGATAGCATCTGAGGATACATTGTGTTCCTCCCCGTTATTATTAAAAAAAAAAATAGGTTCTCATGCCAGGAAGAGCTCTACGCTGGCAACCTTTGCCCTGTGTACCCGGACTGTCTGAATAAGATGAAATAACATACAAGGAGGGGAGAGAAGACGCTAAAGGTGACGAGAAATAAGGAATTGAACAGAAATGAGATGATGAGAGAACAGAGGAGAACAGGGGAATAGAAAAAGAAAGTAAAATGTGTTGAAAAAAATGAAAATAAGAAAAGGAACAAAGAGTTTGGAAGATAGGGCGGACGCAAGCAAAGAGGGAACATGCAAAGGGAAAATGACATCTTACAAGATGAGGAGTAGGAAGAATTAATTATAGAACAACGAGGAAAAGAAGGAAAGTAGAGGAAGGCAGTGACGGAGGATATAGTAAAGACAAAGAACAGGAAGAGGAAATAAGTAAAACATAAAAGAGAAGCAAGAGGAGGTTAAAGAAAAGGAGAAGAGAAAAAAAAAAAAGGACGAGGAGCAGGAAGAGAAGGTAGCCTGCGTGGGGGATGGGGAGAATAATGGTGGTGACGGTGACGGAGACAGTGACGGTGACGGTGAGTGTGACGGTGAGTGTGACGGTGACGGTGACGGTGATGGTGATGATGATGATGATGATGGTGATGGTGATGGTGATGATGATGGTGATGATGATGATGATGATGATGATGATGATGATGATGATGATGATAATAATGATGATGACGACGACAATGAGGAGGAGAAGGAAGAGAAGAAGGAGGAGGAGGAGGAGGATAATGAGGAGGAGGAGGAGGAGGAGGAGAAATAGCAGGAGGAGAAAGAGGAGAATGGAGAAGGACGAGAACGAGAACAAGTAGCAGGGAAAAGAGGAGAAAGAAGAGAAGGGGGAGAAAGAGAAAAAAATAAAAGAAGAAGAAGAAGGAGGAGGAGGAAGACGAGAATGATAACAAGTAGAAGGAAAATGAGGAGAAAGAAGAGAAAGAAGAGAAGAGGAGAAAGCAAAAAAGAAGAAAAAGAAGAAGAAAAAGGAGGAGGAGGAGGAGGAGGAGGAGGAGGAGGAGGAGGAGGAGGAGGAGGAGAGGGATGAGGAAGGTGAGGCCTCCGGAGAGTGAGAAGGTTATGGTTAAGGAAAGGCCGGAAGGGCTGGGAGATCTTAGGGAGGCTTAGGGGTTAGGGTTAAGAACTGGGCTCCCGCAATCCCCCGACGTCATCGCTCGCTCGCCGGGCTCTGAGACCGATCAGGAGCTACTGCCGCGGGTCGATGAACCCGACGTAGTTGTCGTCGTTGAAAAAGACGGAGCGAGCGAGTGATTTTTTTTTTTTTTTTTTTTTTTTTTTTTTTTTTTCATTATTATTTTTTTTTTTTTTTTTTTTTTTTTTTTTTTTGCTTGTTACACGTGCCCCGTGTACCGAGGCTGATACAAACTCTCCACCCCTCTCCACCTTCTCCTCCTTTTCCTCCTCCTCCTATTCTTCCTACTCCCTCTTTCATTGCTCTTCTTTCTACTTCTCTATCTTGTATCATTCCTTCTTTTTTTTCCCGTCATATTTTTTCTTCTTCTTCGTTTACCTACACTTCCTCTACTCACCACCTTCTTCCTTTTTCGTTATCTCATCAATCCTTTTTTCTTCTTTTTCTTCTCATTTTTTGTCTACTTTCCCTTTCTCCTCATCTTCTTCCTCCTTCTCCTCTTCATACTTGACCTCATCTTCTTCCTTCTCCTTTTCTTTATCTCATCAATAATTTTTCTTCTTTTACTTCTCATTTGTTTTTGTCTTTTTTCCTTTTTCTCTTTATTTTCTTCCTCCTCGTGCTCCACCTCGTTCTCCTCTTCATACTTGTCCTCGTCTTCCTCCCTTTCTTAAACCTCTTCCTCCTCCCCTCCCCCTCCACATATACCCCTTCCTCGCCCTTCTCTTCCTCAATCTCATAATCGTCATAACTCACCCACTGGGCCAGCTAACTAAACCCAGCGATGTTCTCGGGGTCTTTCATCAACCCAAAGTCCATTTCGATTTCAACTCGGCTGCTCCAGGCCTGCCTCGCCCTCGCCACTCAACTGTCAATCATGTGTCAATCACTGTCCAACTTTCCATTGCTATTGACAACTAATACCTTCGTCCTGTCTGCCGCCAGGCGATTTTATTCAGTCAAGGGGAACGTCCTCTGTGCAGTACAGAGGGTAAAGTCTGTCTTGATTAGAACATTGGAGGCTGCTCGTGAATTGTGCATTTCATACGATAGTCGCCAGAGGTAAACAAGAGGCTTTATAATCTTTTCTTTGTTTTTTCTTCTTCTTCTTCTTCTTCTTCATCTTACTGTCTTCTCCTTGTCTTTCTTCTTCAGCTTCTTCCCATCACTAGCTTGCTCTTTTTTCTTTTCTAGGTTCCCATCACTAGCTTGCTCGCTCTCTCTCTCTCTCTCTCTCTCTCTCTCTCTCTCTCTCTCTCTCTCTCTCTCTCTTTCTCTTTTAGGGTACTCTGCCTTCTCTCTTACCTTCTCCCTCTCCCTCTCCTCCTCTTCTTCTTCCTCCTACTCTTCCTCCTCCTCTTTCTCCTACTCTTCCTCGCTCTCCTCTTCCTCTACCTCCTTCTCCTCCTTCCCGTTCCTCTTCTCCTTTTTACTCCTCGCCCTCCTCTTCTTCCGCCTTATGTTATCTCACTTCTTAATCATCATACTCTTCTCATTTCTCTCCTTCCTTTATCACAACCTATCGTATTCATTCTATATTCCTCGTATCTTCTTTCCCTCCCACCCCAGCCCTTCTCCGCGCTCTTTTGCAGCGAACATGTCACTTAGACGTCCGAGTATCACTTCGTCGGATCCTCGGTGACCGTCGCCCGTAAGCCCGGTCACTCCCTGAGATGTGACACAGATGAGTTCAAGAAATTCTAACTTCGCTTCTGTGTCCGTACATCCGTCCGTTCATCTGCCTTTATACGGCTTCCCGTCCACCCGTTTATCCGTCTTTCTGTCCGTCTGTCTTTCTCTCCGTCCGTCCTTATGCCTGTCTGTCCGTCCACATTCCCGCTGTCATATCACCTCACATCACCTGTCAGGCTGTCCGTCTTTCTGACATCACGTGTTGCTACCGCTGTAATAATCGTATTCTTGAGCGATAAACTATTCGGACTTCCGAAATATTCTTAGGAAATATCGACCGTATTCTCCGTGGGTGTAAGGGTTGTTCGTCGTTATGGTATGCTATTTCAGGTCTCCAGTTTTCGTTTCAGAATATGGATCTCTGCCACCACCATGTCCTACCACCACCTACATCACGTTGTACTACTACTACCAGTGTTTCCTAGCTGTTACTTCCACCTACTTTTACTGTTCTGCTCTCTATCTCTCTTTCTCTCTTTATATATTCAATTTCTGCATGTATGCCTCTTCGAGTTTCTCGATGTTGATGGCTTAGAATTAAAGTGAAATGTGGTTGATAAATGTAAATCTGTTCACTGGGACCCATTCAGTGTCGTAGACACACACATACACGCATATCATTATTATTATTATCATTATTATATTATTATATATTATATATATATATATATATATATATATATATATATATATATATATAACGTGCAATAACATGTGTTATACATGCTAATTATAAATCAGATAAAGAAAATATGATGAAAATAAGAAGAAAAAAATCATCTGATAGGAAGTGTGAAAGAATAAGCAGATAAAGATATTATAAAGACGAAGTTAGTGTAAGAATGAGGACAATCATGAATTTTAAGGAAACATGAAAACAAGTCTAAAGAAACAGAAAAAAAATACATGAACTGAAAAAGACGAGAAATAAGAAAAAAAGAAGAACGAATAAAGGTAGCCACAGCCAAATAACCCTCTCAAAGTAGCGCATCACACAGTTTTTACCAATTTGCCTCAAATCGTAAAGCAATTCGCGCGTTCGACGCTCACTTACGAGCGAAGTGCCACAGGGTGTACACTTAGACCCCCGACACCTCCACCTCTCCCTCCACGTCCAAATCCCGTTCAAACAAGACAACTTCGGTTTTTCTCAAACTAATGATACACTCCGGACCAGTATTTCCGCCCATTACCACCGCCTATACATCGATATCAGAACATCTAACCACAAAACAAAGAAATAAAAACGCCATCCGCCTTCAAAGTCCTCCGGGGAGCAGCGTCCGCGAGATGCCCTCTCCTCACCTTTCCCTCCCCTCCCCTTCTCCTCCTCTCTCCTCCCCTCCATCCCCCCCCCACACCTCTCCCCTCTCCTCTCCTCTCCTCCAAACTTCTTCAGGAGCTCCGCATTCCAGAGCAAAGGTTCCTTCGGAGTTCTTCAGAGATCTCCGGCAAAGCCGCTCATGCTTTTTACATGGCCATTCTTCGCTGACCGAAGAAGCTCATATCTGAACTCGGAGGTCCTCTAATATAACTTAGGGCGGCGGCACTGCGTGATTTGCTTCATCAGGTGCCATAAAAAGAATTAACCTCTCTGGTATACACGGAGTGCCGAGAAAATTAATAAAATAATCTAGCGGGCAGCCAGAATGAAATAATAATTACCGTTTAGCACACAAGAACATAAGAATGAAGGAGACTGCAAGAGACCATAAGGCCTACACTAGGCAATTCCATGTCCTTTACCACCTGTCATCCCCATCCATAAAGTTGTCTAACCGTTTCTTAAAACAACTGATAGTTTCAGAGCTCACTACATGGT
This sequence comes from Oratosquilla oratoria, assembly GCF_046742065.1. Taxonomy (NCBI): domain Eukaryota; kingdom Metazoa; phylum Arthropoda; class Malacostraca; order Stomatopoda; family Squillidae; genus Oratosquilla; species Oratosquilla oratoria. The sequence goes on from NC_134777.1 coordinate 7,056,904, forward strand.
CACCGAGTCTATTCCATTCGTTGACCACCCAGTTAGTAAGCCAATTCTTGCCTATTTCCTTCTTAAATCTAAATATGTCCATTTTAAATCCATTACTGCGAGTCCTGCCCTGTTGTCTTAATATGATGACCTTGTTCCCGTCACCCTTGTTAAAGTACGGGAGGGATCATGACAAATCAAACGCCACAACAATGAATGAAGTAGCTTGTTGGTAACCTTGGTAAAAGGAAACTTATCATACGGTATGTAAGTAGTTGATTAAGAAAATGCCAGAAGACTCAAGCAGCAGCTAACTAAAGGAGTCCCATCAGGCACTGAAGGAATTAATCGAACATCTACGAATAAAAGGAGGATCACGAATACAAATAAGGAGGCCAGGAGGCAGAAAACGAAATAAAAATAGATAAAAATAAAAAATAAAAAAGTCCACACACCTATTGAATTATACAGTAGATTTAATGTAATAATCTCAGTCCATCTTGAAAACCAGATTAACCAGGAATGCTGTCTTTAAATACGTCTCACAGAAATATAGTCATTGTGTCTAATGCGATAGAGGTCAGTATAACAACACAGTAACCATATACACATAATATATACTTATTCTACTAACATTCCGCACGCTTGCACACAAAAAATGTGAAAATGCCCACATACACACACATGCTCACATACGCACGCACGCACGCACACACACACACACACACACACACACACACACACACACACACACACACACACACACACACACGCTCACACACACACACACACACACACACACACACACACACACACACACACACACACACACACACACACACACACACACACACACACACACAACTCCTATCTCGTTCTAGAAAATTAAGCTACTGCAGGAGGTATGCACCCCTGCAGGAGTCATCAGGGCAACTCTACAGCGACTCTTCATCATCAACTAAGGCCACGTCTCCTGGCCACATCAGGGCCACTCTACAGCCGCTCCTAATCATCAACTAAGGCCACGTCAACCGGCCACATATCAACAGAAATCGCGGTGTCATTCCAGCACATCCGTCCCAAGACCTCTGTCAAAATAAGCACTCCATCTTACGACTCCAACCCGACGAGGAACATTAATTGCAGACTCCTCCTCAGACTCCTCCTCCTCCCTCCCGCCGAAGGACAGGTCCTCCGTCGCAGATCTCTTCGCGAGATAACGCCGATCTTCTTTCCCCCGCGCCTGCGGGTGGGACCCGCGTCTTCTGCGTCTCCTGAGCACACATCGCAGATGAGATAACATCGGTTCCAAAGCTCCTTATCTCCCTTTAGATGGCCCTGTCATTACACCACATACCTCTTTGCGAGATAACAAGGCTATTCCGTCCTTTGCGTCGATTAGAATAGCAGCGAATTCGTTCCTTTTCGTGGCTATTTAGCGTGATGCGGTCCATTACTGCTATGAAAGCACCACGCTCACCGAAGAAGAAAAAAAAATAGAAAAAAAAACTATGTCATAGAAGCGTCCGCCATAATGACTACGTCATTGCTCTTCTATAGAATAGTCTCCTAGCCCGCTACATGTCCCTCGGCCCAGTACCCGCCATCACTGTGCTATTCTAATAAGGATGGCAGTGTTATGACGCTTTTTTTCGTACTCACTATAACAATACACTTAAAGACCTGCACATTCTTTTTTTTTTTACTCGTAAAAACGCCACAACCCCAGGCCATGACGTCTTCAATATAGTGACGGAGTTTGTGGACTTCCTTCTGGCTAATTGGACAGACAATTTTACGCAAATCAATTAACGGATTCAGGTCTGAAGTACAACTAGATCGATTCAGACCCCCATCAGACCAAATCTCGTGTCTTCAAATGCCACTAGCCAGAGCAAAATCGATTAAGTATGCCACTGTATTGAATAGAGTCAGCACCGCAAAACTCCTCATTCAGAACTTGTTTCTTTAGAGTGGAAACTTTTTATCAACACTTCTGTAAATTTTAGGTCGTTCGAAAGAAAATTCTATTTCGTTCGGTGAGTCATCCCTTCCCGATGAAATAGTTTCCATCGTTCGTCACCACCGAACGCTCTCCCCAGTCACCTGATTATTTGATCCAAAGGCCCCTTGTTACAGAAACCTAACTATTGAGGCGTCCCACTACCGAAATGAGAATGAGAAAATCAGGATGTACGAGGAGCGTATACAGAATATGGACCAGGGCTCATTCACTCCGATAATCTTTACGACTTCAGGCGGGATGGGTCCAAGGGCAAAGGCATCCTACGCTCGTCTTAGCAGAAGTGATGGCAGAAAAGAAACAACCAACGAGCAGTATTGTATCGTGGATGAGATGTAGACTCATTCTCACTCTTAAGATCAGCTCTCCTATGCCTGAGAGGTACCAGGTCCCCATCCCCTAAATCAGCACACATACAAAACCTCGATTTTGAGCAGACTGTAGTAGAAAGTAGGATAAATGAACTTCTCTATGAGGCTCCATTAAAGTGATATAATGCAAAATATAAAAGGGTCGTCGACCACAGTCATTGGCGAGAGAGGAGCCAATGAACTGTCTTTAGGAGACAGATCCTGAATGTGAACTGTCTTTAGGAGACAGATCCTGAATGTGAACTGTCTTTAGGAGACAGATCCTGAATGTTTCAGCACACAGTTCCACGAGGATGGAGGTCGTTAAAAAAGTAGTAGTAGTAGAAATAGTAGCAGTAGTAGTAGTAGTGGTAGTGGTAGTGGTAGTGGTAGTGGTAGTGGTAGTGGTAGTGGTAGTGGTATTAACGATGATGATGATGATGATGATGATATTCATGATGTTCATGATGTTCATGATGATGTCCATAATGATGATGTCCATGATGATGATGTCCATGATGATGATGTCCATGATAATGATGTCCATGATAATGATGTCCATGATGATGATGTCCATGATGATGATGTCCATGATGATGATGTCCATGATGATGATGTCCATAATGATGATGTCCATGATGATGATGTCCATGATGATGATGTCCATGATGATGATGATGTCCATGATGATGATGTCCATGATGATGATGATGTCCATGATGATGATGTCCATGATGATGATGTCCATGATGATGATGGTATTGTTACTGCTGTTGCTGCTGTTGATGTTGCTGCTGCTGTTGCTGCTGTTGCTGTTCTGCTGCTGCTGCTGCTGTTCCTGCTGCTGCTGTTCCTGCTGCTGCTGTTCCTGTTGCTGCTGCTGCTGCTGTTGTTGTACGACCCGCAATACCAATGGACTACGACGCTGTAGTTACGGAGACGCCATCCAGAGGCCCACTATCCCGATGTGTAAACATGTATTTGATCTTGGGAGTGGCGGCCTGAACATTTACTATCTACTGTGCTCGTATTCTTTTTTCATAAGTGATGTACGTTGGTCGCAGCGAACTCTACTTATTGTTTTATTTTACATATTTTCAGATTTGAGCACTGGTGGTGGGAAACGGCCAAGAAACTTGTTTGGCTCCAGGCTAGACTATGCTGAGCTCCTCTGTCTGCGAGAATTGTTTTTATGTTTTTTGTATTTAGGGGATTGGGAAAGGGTGGCGAGACTATATTGCATGATCCGCATGAATGTTGGTGAATGGCTTTTCATGTGTTTTAAGGTGAGCTGTGTGTTTTGTTTGGTGGATACTATGTATTAAGTGCTGCAGATATCAAGGTGATTACGTGCACTCAAGACCCAGTCTTTGCCTCTAAATGATCAGTATGTGTTGCCTGTGTTTTTTTTTTTTTTTTTTTTTTTTTTTTTTTTTTTTTTTTTTTTTTTTTTTTTTTTTTTTTTTTTTTTTTTTTTTTTGTCACTGTGGTTGTTAGTGTCCAAAATATATACCAGTAATTCCTCTGAGGGAACTAAGGCGTGTGTTGAACAAAGGACCAAACCATGAAAGATTTATAGAAGAAATACGCTACAAAAAAATCTGAAGAATCCTTCAAAAATAAAAGGAATATTCTAGCTCTCCTTCTGACAATCATAAAATGATTTAGTGATTTGAAAAAAAAAATCTGGAACCGGATACTCATACTCCTCTGTGGGTAATAAATTAGCTCTCAGCAATAATTATGGTCATAGCATTTGCAAATAAGCACACCTTATTTACAGTATCCCCAGTAATCTTAAGGGAGCTATGCACAATACATATTCATCAATAATGCTGAAGTAATTTCAACAAGATTAACCATGTCAGATTTAAGCCAAATATCCTAGAAAAATAGTAATAGAACTCTTGGCTGATATAAAAGCACGGGAGAGATTACTGTTGTCAGTTTGCAGAAGTATTATCAGTATCATTATTGTCAATCAATATTGTCCAAGTGAGCGCTCCTTGAATCTATTCCTGTACTCTGACATTTCTACAATCTACCACGCGTGGTAGATCGGTCCTGACCTCGTTTCGCATGACTCGGGTCCGTGTTCGAATCCCACTGATGACTTCAACCTGTCCTGGCAGTTCGAGAACATAAGGGGAAAAGCGAGAGCTAAGGTCCTCCTGGCGTGATCTCCTCTTCAACCTCCTCGTACCACGATCCTTAGGCAACGATGTATATTTACAACACACCACTTAGCAATTACTCTTGAGCCCCATGGCCGAACTCGATGCAACGCAGAGAAGTTTCGCCACTTTTACAACACGCCCTAAACACCATCATATACACACATGGGAACCACCATCACCATCACCTCCAACACCATTACCACCAGCACCATTACCACCAACACCATCACCCCCGCCTCCACCACCAACACATCCTATTCCTCATAGTCTTCCTCGTCCTCTTCAGACTCTTCCTTGCCCCCGTTTTTCAACTCCTGTTCCTTCTCATCTTCCTCGTTCTCCTTCTCTGCTGAATTTTCCTCAATCTCTTAACTATTTTTTCTATTTGGATTCCTCATCCTCCTCTTTATCCTCCTACTTGTCCTCTTCGTCGTCCTCTTCGTCCTCCTCTTCCTATTCCCTTCCTCACCTTCCTCTTTCTTGTCCTATTTTTTTCTATCCCCCCCCCTTTTTTTTTCTTCCTCTTCCTCCTCTCCTTCTACATCTTCCCTCTTGCCCTCATCCTTGTCCTTCTTCTAGAACTGTAAAAATTATTCTTAATCTTTACAATGCCTTAGTCAGACCTAACCTAGAATACTGTGTACAGTGCTGGTCTTCATATTACAAGAAGGATATACAGAAGTTAGAAAGAGTGGAATGTAAAGTAACAAAGCTCATCCTTAGGTTGCGGAACAAACCGAACGAAGAGCGCTTAAGAGAACTAGATGTGTTTAGTCTCTCGAAACTGAGAATGAGGGATGATCTAATTAGAGGTCCTCAAAATTTTCAAAAGGATTTGAAAACATGGATGTGGAAAAATTTAAAAAAAAAATTGACAACTAGGAATAATGGGCGAAAGATTGTAGGAAAACGATTTAAAAAAGACGTGGAAAAATACTCTTTTCCCAATCGCGTTGTTAATACACGGAATGGTCTATCATCTACAGTCATTGGTTGTTCCACTGTAGAGGTCAAAAAAACGTCTCGACATTTACTTAGCTACCAAATCCTGGCTAGCATTATTTGCTTCTAGATAGGTTAATAAATGAAAGAATATATATATATATATATATATATATATATATATATATATAAAATTATATATATATATATATATATATATATATATATATATATATATATATATATATATATACAACCACATATCACTTTTAATTCCCTACCATCGCAAACGAGACTGAGAATCGCTCGAAGGAGGTATCCGTTGGAAATTAAAACGTGGACGAGCCGAGGATTCGAACCCAGCTAACCCGTAACAAAGTTGCATTAATGTAACCTAATACGCTATATTATATATATATATATATATATATATATATATATATATATATATATATATATATATATATATATATCAATAGCTTAAGTGCCAGAACAGCCTTGTAAGGACCAATAGGTCTGTTGCTGTTCGTTTGTCCATGTAACTCCTTGTAGCTCCTACTCGTCCTCGTACTCCTTCGTCTTACACCTAATCTTTTTTTTTTTTCTTTCTTTTTTCATTGCAGTCCTGCTCCTGTTTCCAACCACGTTCGCCAACAACACCTTAGGGTGCTAATCAGTGGAGAATCTCATTCTTTTTTTTTTCTCTCTCTCCCTCCCTCTCACTCTTTCTCGTCTCTCCACCACAGTTTTTACCACAGCAAGAACAAGCCTTACCACACCACTTCTAGTAACCAGACACTTGACTAACTCGCCCCTTGTGATACAGTGGCGATGGTAAATGCTGTCACTATTTTCTAAAAGGTATAGTGGAAATAAAGAGAATTGTTGAGCTGTTTGGATGAGCGTGGCTAGAAAAGAGATAAGACGTGAGGCGACCGTGCAACACACCATATAAGTAGCAATAGTAGCAGTAGCAGTAGTATTATCTATTTTTTATGTTTTATTGTGTTTTATTATTTAATATTATTATTAATTATTTATTATTTATTTGTTTATTTTTATTGATTATTAATTATTAATTATTATTATTATTATTAATTATCTTAATTATTATTTATCTATTATTTATTTTTCATTTATTTTTATTGATTATTAATTATTATTATCATCATCATTATCATTGTTATCATTATTGTTATTGTTATCATCATCATTATTTTTATCATTTTTCGGACCAGCTTTGTAATGTTTTAAAACTCCTCGCAGTCCCAGCTCATATGGTAAAGGTGACAATTTTTGCCGTATTCAAGCGCTCCTTTAGCATAAAGTCTTTCGTACTAGCTCATCAGAACGATACCTAGTCAAATCTCCCAACACCGCCTCATTCCATTCCTTCAACACGTCAGTTCCACCATTGCACATTAGGCATACACATCACTATCTCTGCAACAGTCGGTCATTCTCTGTCCATTTCTGTACCTTCGTTTTTTCCATCAAGTTTCTAGTACCAGATACACCTCAATGCTGAACAAAATATTTTGGTATTAGCTAGAACAAAATCCTTCAGAATGTTAAAGTCACGCTCCACGGACGGTGAACAGTGGCGTACCTCAAGGTCCGGCCTTAGGACCACACTATAAAGGATGTCCCTAATGCTGTAAAATGTCAAATGAAAATGTATACAGACGATACAAAATTGTGGAACGTAATCCGGTACGAACAATACACACATGCACACATATACCAACGGTTTTCCCCCCTTACATGAGAGATAGCTAAACACAAAGGCATGAAATCCACTACCACCCATTCCATCCCCAAATACTCCACTCCCATCCACCACCAGCCCCTCCCTCTTTCTTATATTGGCTCCTCCTGGATGACGGGTCATCCCTGCATCTCGCCAACTGCCCTGGGTCAGAAGCAATGCAGCAAGACACAGCACATCCACAGCAAGGTCGCTTCATTTAATCGGCGACCCCCCCCCTCTCCGTCCCCTCATGCAGAAAAAGAGAAGACGGGGAGAAATCCCTTCGGGCTGCGTCAAAATTCTCAAACAAGACTACAGGAAATTACAAGACTTGAACAATCTCCAAGAATGGTCAGAGAATAGTTCACATACATACATACATACATACATACATACATACATACATACATTACATACATACATACATATACCAAAGGCTTCTTTCCCCCTTACACGGGAGGTAGCCAAAAGACAAAGGCATAGAAACCACTCCCATCTATTTCATCCCCTACATACTCCACTCCCCTCTACCCTCTTCCTTCCCTCTTTATCATGGCTCATACGTTTTTATATTGATAGACGGTAGTAAAACGGTGCATTTTGGCTCAAATATCAAGGTGTATGACTGTAGGAGAAAGGCCAAACGCAGAGTATGGAATCCAATGTATTTAACGTTTTGCTGGGCGAAACGTTAAATACATTGGGTCCCATACTCTGCGTTTGTCCTCTCTCCTACAGTGCTGTTGCAGCTGTTGCTGCTTTTACTCAAGGTGTATGACTACTGCATGAGTGATGGTGATACAAGAGAGGGAATGAAGAAGGTAGGTATAGAAAAAGACATAGGTGCATGGACTAGTAACGACATCAAACCAACTAAACAATATTCAGAAGCAGATAGAAACGTTAAAAATACCATGGAAAATGTTAAAGAGTGTTTTATACATATTGAGAAAGACAGGTTTGTACTCGTATACTGCACAAGTTTCACATACGTCCATATCTCAAGTATTGTACTCAGGTATGAGTACCATATAAATGATTTAAAACATCTCGAAAAAGTACAGTGATGGGATAAAACGCTGGTTCATGGAATTCGACACTTGTCTTATTAGGAAGGATCAAATAAGCTAAATATTCAGACTTTAGAAAAGAGAAAGACAATGGGTACCTCATCGACGTATGCAAAATACTGACAGAAAGAGGGGAAAATAGACACCACGACATTGTTTCTCGTCGGCAATAACGACATATCTACGGGAGACTACAAAAAAAAGGGGGGGGGGAGTAAAACGAAAAATAAAATGAAGAAAAGAAAAACAAAAATATAAGGCAATGTCATGGCCATCTTCGACTTCGAAGGGCGAACAACACTGAAGACTACAACGAAGTTTTTCAATCCACGATCCAGGTTGCAAATCCGTAAGGATTTTTTAGAACTATCAACCTGCGGAACAAGTTGGCTAAGCACGTGATTGAAGCCGACTCGGTGAATTCATTTAAGACCACTTCTGACAATTACCTGAAGCACATAGGTTTACATTATTAGGCCGGCCTACTAAGAACCCATAAACCTGAGGTGTAAGTCCAAGTGGTCTCAAACTGTCCGGAAATAGATTTAATTTGGAAGTGGGTAGAAACAACTTCGCCAGCCGTGTAGTTAATGAATGGAATAAACTTCCTGCAGAGGCAGTCCAATGTAGTTCACCTCGAGGCTTTTAGATTCATTTAGATAAACACATAAGCAAGATGCTGCAATGCCTGCTATTCATTATATAGTTTGTTTGTTATTATTTGTCTGTTTATTATTTGCTTGATTTTCATTTATCAATTATTATTTATGTCAATTTATCATTATTTACTATTTCCTTGTTTGTTTATTATTTTACTATACCTATGCATTTATTTATCTTATTATAATTTATGCTGTTATAATTTCATTTGTTTATTTATCATTATTATAACTTTTTTCGCATCCGACCTAGTTATGGACCAAAAGATCTCCTGTCGGCATGCTCCTTTGTAATTTTTTAAACGCTTTCAAGTACCTAACAATATTTAGTCGGCTTAGCTTCACCAGAGCAAAATTCTCTACAAATTTAATTCTAGTAAATGTTCTGACTTTATTCATGCAAGTGAACAAATTAGTTACAAAATAGGCTCTCGATCAATCGAGGCACAATCTTGTCTTTCTTCCCCCATGTAGACCGTTCTTATGAACCACCGTTTCTTAAACTACTGGAGATCGTGTCAACATTGGATAAAACTCCCTCGCAGTCACCAACTTTTACTAGTTCTTTGGTTTATTTGACCTTTCATAGAGCTTCGAAGACCTTTATGGGCCCGTTGGTCGAATGGTCCTCCTTCCCACATATAGACCGTTCTTATGAACCGCTGTTTTTAACTACTGGAAACTGTGTCAACATTGAATAAAACTGCCTGGAATTCACCAACTGTTACTAGTATTTTTTTTCTTAAACCTTTCATAGAGCTTTGAAGACCTTTAAAGGTCTGTTGAACCCCTTATTGCCTTCCAAAGACTTTTAGAATCTAAAGACTCACAGGTTTAGTTTAATTGGCAGTGTAACAAAAGATCTTTCGTCTCTGTTCATGCCCCAAAGGCGTATGAGATGTTGTATAGGATCCATCTATATACTGAGTATTTTCTATGGGTAGATGCAACCTATCCAACTTTTCTTTCTTCTATTCTTTGCGTTTTCTTTCTACAAGTTTCCCATCCAGATAACAAAGAAATTACTTCTACTACAGTACCTCACGGCCGGAATATCTAAAGACATGTCAACATTTTACACACATTAATCCCTTGGGGGTGCTGGGAAGTTATGCACACAAAAATCACATTGATATATGTATCACTGATTACCCAGTTGTGCATATTCGACTTTTTCTAAGCTATTTTATTTTTCTAGGGTGTTCCTATTTCTTCTACAAACAATGTTGTCAATTTGTTTCAGTTCTAGGGAATCAAGAAAATATATCATCAAGAAGTACACTTCACTTTCTTTTATCCTTCTTATAACAAGATAGGGGTGCTGGACTGCTTAGACATAACAACAGGTGGGGGGGGGGGCTATGGTCGGAAAAGGTTGGGAAATGCTGCCTTAGTAGTACCGGAGTGCCAGGGGGTTAGTGCCAGGGGGTTACCAGACTATCTATGAAGCAAATCAAACATTCATAGACTGGCTAGCAAATACAAAGTTGGAGGTGTAAGAAAGCCATACGATACTACTACTAGTACCGGAGTGCCCCTCCAAGACAAACAGAATAACATAGCGTTAACCAGAATAAGATAACCGAAGTGATTACTTGGCTTTGACGGGTCAGCCACCATTTCCCAAAGACTTGAATCCAGAAACTCCTGGACGCGAACTGAAGACACTACTCTCCAGCCATCCACAGTGCCCCAGGCGTCATTAAGTAATAGGAAGCCATTTCTGGAGATGGAAAGAAAATCTGTCTTCGGTGGTGTGAACCACGATGAGAATTTATCTCCTGAGCTAATGGCCAATCAGGACTTAAAAGGCAGTTGTCTCAGTGTGGCTCCAGGATAGTCTTTGCAGAGATCGTTCCAAGGTCTCTCAGTGATTTAGGAGATAGAGAAAAATGAGAGTGGATATTATACTCTCAACCTCCTCCCCCGTTCTTCAAAAGGCGAGTATCATTCATTCATAATTCTCATATGTTTACTTATTTGTCAATCTATTTTTATTCATATACTTGTTATCTATTTATTTACACATTTATTCATCTAATAACTTCCTTATTCATTCATTCATTTGTCTATTTTATCTATACAACTATCTATTCATTTATTTATTTTTATCTATATATTTATCTATTCATTTGTCTATTTATTAATTTATTCCTTCGTTTGATTTTTCATTTATCTGTTTATTTATTTATTTTTTGTTTATATCTCAGCTTGTTTTGGACCGAAAGGTCTTCTACTGGCATGCTTTGCTAATATAAAACTTTGTTAACCATTGTGAATCATTTTAGTTGCGACGGTAATAGTAGAAGCGTAGATGTAGTAGCAGTTACAATACCACTAGTAGATGAGGTAGTAGCTATAGTAATATATTTTTTGCTGACATTGTAAGTCAAAATATTTTCAAAGGTTAATAAGAGAGTTCCTAACAAAACACTAATCAGGAAGGGGAAGAAGGATTGTTATTCCGGTGGTTAGACTGGTTGACTCGATTCCTAGTTTGTTGGTTTAAGTTCATCGACTGTAGGAAACTGAATCGTCCTTCCATCATCTTCCAGAAACTTTCTTCCATGGTCGTCTTAAAAAACATCTGTAGAGATATAATAATTCTTGAAGAATATGGACGAAGACACCGAGTGAAGAAAAGTCTAAATTAAAAAAATAATTATAGTAACAATGAAAAAAGTACAGGGGGTTACGCGTTTGCTCAGGAGTAGAGGGGTGACTTTAAAAATCCAGTAAACTGATTTAATGGACGAGTTTAACCGATCGTCGTACCAATTGCTTTGGGCTAAAACTGGGGGAAGCAGGTCTTGTTTCCGCGTTTTAGGTGGAAGGATTTATGAGAGCTCTGAAGGAGGAGATGCTGTAAGTGAATTTTTTTCTTTTTTGGGATCAGAGGTAGGGAATCGGGTGTAAGAGGCGACGGAGAACGAAAAGGGAACGAGGTAAGGAAAGGAAAAAGGGAAGAGAAATGGAAAAATGGAATAAGGGGGGAGGAAGGTGAAGTGGGGGGATATGAGTGAAGGGGGGTGTAGGATAGGGAATGGAAGGAGGAGAGGAGGAAGAGAGGAGACTAATACATACATGCATATACATATACCAAAGGGGGTAGTCAAAAAGAAAAAGGCATAGAAACCACTCCCACCCTTGCCATTTCCTATATTTTCCACTCCCCTCCACCCTCCTCCCTCCCTCTTATCTTGGCACCTCCTGGATGACGGGTCATCCCTGCATCCTATCCACTGCCCTGGGTCAGAAGCAGTGTCGCAAGACACAGCACATCCACAGCAAGGCCGCTTCATAAATTCGGCGACCCCCCCTCTCCGTCCCCTCATGCAAAAAGGAGAGGAGACTAATGGGCAAGAGTAATGGAGAAAGCATAACGAGAGAAAGAGTAGGAGGAATATGAGAATAAGAGGGGTTTTACACGGTTCGACAGACACGTGTTTAAAGTGATGTGTGAACGTGTGAACGGGGTATTTGGTTGTCGAACACGTTGGTTAAACCCCAAATACCCCATTCACACGTTCACACCACTTTAAACACGTGTCTGTCGAACCGCGTTCGACGAACCGTTAGACTGTAAACCCCCTGTTACGGGCAAATGAAAGTAAAGGGATTAGGTCGGTTGGTTGGTTGGTTGGTTTATGAAGTTTTTGGATAGTATGCCAAGCGTCGGAACCAGGGGCCATTCAGCGCACATATATCTACTTCTTTAGGAGAGAGGCCAAACGCAGAGTATAGGATCCAATATATTTGACGTTTTGCCCTGCTGGATCCCATACTGTGCGTTTGCCCTCTCGACTACAGTGCTGTTGCAGTCGTTGCTGCTTTTACTCATATCTACTTCTTCTTTAAAACATTCACTTATTCCAATTCGTCCACTCAATTTCTGTAAAAATTTAGATATGGTTAAAACAAATCGATTTTCTTTAAGAAATATTTTAGCCGATCTATGGGAGCGTCCTCTCCTAAAATTTTAGTAATGGTAAGCCCTTCTAGAAGATTGTGAAGGGAGTAGGTAGAAGAGGGAGGGAAGAGGAGAGGGACTGTAAACAAATTGGGGAGTGGGAGGAAGGGAGGGAGGAAGGAGGGAGTGAGAGAGGAGGAGAATGAAGAGGGAGTATAACAGAATGGGACGGAAACGAATGTAGGTAAAAAAAAAAAAAAAAAAAAAAAAAAAAAAAAAAGAGAGAGAGAGAGAATAGGACGGAAACGAATTTAGGTCCACAAAAAAAAAAAACGTACCTGAAATAATAGTTTATTGTGTATCATTTTTTTCTCTCCCATTACTTGGGAAGGGAAGCTGACAAACCACAGACACGATGCGTAAGATGGAAGACAACTCATCGTCAATGATCGAACACCGTGTAATGGTGTTCTAATGACCGAGAACACGAAGGGATGGGGCCGGGGAGGGAGGGAGGGGGGGTGGGAAAAGGGAGAAGGTAGAGAGATAAATGCGGCTTTGGGGAGGAGGGAGAGGGAGAGGGAGAGGGAGAGGGAGAGGGAGAGGGAGAGGGAGAGGGACAGGGAGAGGGGGAGGGAGGGGGAGAGATACTAGGGGAAGTATGGGAACACGTACTAACTAGAATGAATGACTAGTAAGGTGTCTCAACCGTATAAAGGGTTACGTTGAAAATACGAAAACTTGTTTCAAATATAGACGGTCCATCTTTTATTCTCAAAAAAAAATATTCCAACATTTTGATATTGTTCATAAACAGTATGCTATTGATTTGATATATAATTCTTTAGTAGACATAGAGTATCCTGTCCATCCTTTATTCTCAAAAAAATATTCCAACATTTTTTTATATTGTTAATAAACAATATGCTATTGCTTTAATATCTAATTCTTTAACAGACATAGAGCATCCTGGCAAATAAATCAAATTATTTGACGGCATCCAATTTTTTAATGAAAATCATTTAGAACAAATATACGCTTATCCTTTCAAAGGATAGAAGATAATCCTTCTTGTGGAGATAAGAATCCTTTGTTGACACGCACACACACCCCAACTCCCCTCCCACGAGAGTTGGAGT
>NC_134777.1:7073402-7078402 GCF_046742065.1 Oratosquilla oratoria
CAAATCCATGTCAACCTACATCCCAACCTGTGACGTGTTGCACAAATTCATCCATTGGTCCTTAGCTGTTGGTCGTAACCAACCGTTTGTTTGGGTCGACTTTTGAAGCTTCTGAACCGACATGACGTCATGACCGGCTGAGTGTAAATAAGAGTCGGAATAAAGGAGACAAAGGCTTCTGTTGTGTCTTTTCAACCTTGGCTTCTACAGGATCTTTATCATGTTATTTCCACAACAAAATTATATATCTCTACCGACTACCAATAACTGTCATTTGTACCAGCTGTCCGCTCGAGGGCTCAAGACAAAAAGGGCGACTCTAGTCACACTCGCACGTTTTCCGGAGAAAAGGAAACATTAAGTAAACAAAGCCCTGTGATTGAAAAAAAATAGCAAAGCAACGCTGGAGTTTTCTTTGTCTGAATAAAATTCCCTGTTGAAAGCTAAACCAAAAACAAAATTGAGGTCTGGGCTTGTTGATTCAGACCTGTCAAGGAAATTGATTTAATAAAATTGTCAGGAAGTAGATTTAATTTGGAAGTGGGTAGAAATAACTTCGCCAACCGTGTAGTTAATGAATGGAATAAACTTCCTGCAGAGGCAGTGCAATGTAGTTCAGTTCGAAGATTTAAGATTCGTTTAGATAAACACCTAAGCAAGATGCTGTAATGTCTGCCATTTATTTCATATCATTTGTTTGTTTGTTTGTTATTATTTGTCTGTTTATTGTTATTTGCTTGATTTTCATTTATCATTTATCTGTCAATTTATTATTATTTACTATTTTCCTGTTTGTTTATTATTTAACTATATGCATTTGTTTATTTTGTTTATTATTATTTATACTGCTATAATTTTTATTTATTTATTTATCATTATTATATTTTTTCGCATCCGACCTAGTTATGGACCAAAAGGTCTCCTGTTGACATGCTCCTTGTAATCCTTTGTAATTCTTTGTATCTGACCATGTATACTTCTTTCTGGCTATCTCCGGACTACCCAAGTGAAAGAAACTTCCTCACACACTCAAAGGGTGACAAGCCTTACGCATTTTCTTCATGTTGACCCTAAACTGCATTGTTCAGCTGATAGAGTACACTCAAAACAAAATGGCGTCAGGACAAAATGGCGTTTGTGACATAGTGTCCCCGATGGTGGAATTGCCCGGTGTTAACTAAAAATGAACATGTTAAGGAGTTTTCATGACACAGAAACGGGTTTATGTCTCTGTGCTTAATAGAATACCCTAATGGGAATTGTAAAAATAAATGTGGCCTTCAACGAAATAGAAAAAAGTCTATATATCTTCATTAACCGAACCACATGCATAAAATGTCCGACTGAAAAAGGTAAATTTGTTCCATGTAAACTTCCCCACTTATCATATAAGCTTTGTTTTAATCGACCTAATTGCGTACGCTTCTAAGGGACAAAGTTTACAAGATGAAAAAAATACGTCTCAGGGTATTGCCGTACCTACAGCCGATTACATTTAGTTTCACATTGGTAATTTGCGGGTGATGGAGTTGGGGGTAGAGTGGGGGTGGAGGAGCTGCGTCACAGGTACGCTCTGAGGTAGAGAAGATCCGTGGGCAAGATAAGACGAAATGACGACCTGTGCTCTGTTGTTACCGTAGGACTCTCCGAGTGGGACCCGTCCGTCGAGAGGAGTTTCGTAGACGTTACGGGAACGTAGGGAATGTTAAAAAAAGAAATAACGATGGATAACTTTTGCATGAGTCAATATGGTCGCTGTCTCTCTCTCTCTCTCTCTCTCTTTCTCTCTCTCTCTCTCTCTCTCTCTCTCTCTCTCTCTCTCTCTCTCTCTCTCTCTCTCTCTCTCTCTCTCTCTCTCTCTCTCTCTCTCTCTCTCTCTCTCTCTCTCTCTCTCTCTCTCTCTCTCTCTCTCTCTCTCTCTCTCTCTCTCTCTCTCTCTCTCTCTCTCTCTCTCTCTCTCTCTCTCTCTCTCTCTCCCTCTCTCTCTCTCTCCCCCCCTCTCTCTCTCTCTCTCTCTCTCTCTCCCTCTCTCTCCCTCTCACTCTCTCTCTCTCTCTCTCTCTCTCTCTCTCTCTCTCTCTCTCTCTCTCTCTCTCTCTCTCTCTCTCTCTCTCTCTCTCTCTCTCTCTCTCTCTCGTAGTTAGAGGCTCTAGACTTATGATCCTTCCTCCTAATTACGGTCCTAATTTTTAAGAGAAGACTCTAATCCAACACATGATTTTACTCCCAAACCTTCTCTTCCGGGAAAATGAAAATGAATAATTTGTTCTTTCCACCAACCACTCAAAATCATATAGAAAAAAAATGTCTAACCTCTATTATGATGACACACTGTATTTCTAGTATTAGGTAAATCCAGACAAACTTTGGGCGCACCTTTGTAGCAATCATGTTAAGGTCGTCTTAGTTAAATCCTTTGTTACGATGTCTCACTCTAGGTATTTTATTCTGGCTAGTACCAGATGATTTGATTCAGTTTACGGGACATCATCGGGGCGAAAGAGTTAAGAAAAATAACGTCACACTTCAGGGTAGGACAAAAAAATAAATAAATAAATAAATAAATAAATAAATAAATAAATAAATAAATAGTTTATATAAACCTTTGATTATCCTGTGGGTAACCTGTATGGAGAAGATCTGCAACTCATTTCTCAACCATTTGAGTAAATCATCCGGTTTGTAAATTTATTCAGTCGGTCGTTGGTAGATTTTATTCAGGTGGGGGAAAATCCGCTGGGCTATTAAGGGCTAATTTTCCTTTGCCACCCTGTGGGGTACAGAAAAAAAGACGAATGTTTCTGGTCATTACGAGTCGGGAATTATCGAAAGGTCTTCCCAAACGTGAAGAAAATTTCCCGCAATTACGTCCACAGTGTCTGCAAAAAAAAAAAAAAAAAAAAAAAAAAAAAAAATAATCGTCAGTTGGTTTTTGGATTAATGTTTATTCATATTTCCTTCTTCAGGATAAAAAAAAAAACAGAACGAAAGTGGCAATGAAGATTCTAGAGTGACTGGATTCGTATTGATTGTACCGGCATTCTGGCTGTTTTCTTAAACCAAGCTTAAGCCGCATAGATGTCAAAGACCCAACACATCACCAACCAAAGGCGACGACCTCATTATCTACACTACGCCTAATGACAAACTATTCTATTCAGATATTGGGAACCCTATGGAACGAATAACGCTCGTTATGCACGACCTCAAGCCAATGTGGATCGTTTGAAATTTCACCTTATGTCCTTCCTTGGGCCTTCTCTGATGTGACTGAAATCGACCGGGTATTAGCCGTACTGAAATCTACTGAAGGCAGAGCAAATTGAAAAAGAGAAATCCCCTTTCTGGCTAATGACGGGTGATTACAATTATCTAAGAGAAACTATTCTTCATTTTTTTTTAAATAACGTGAAATAATACAAATCGATTTACTTGTTTGCCTGCTTTAATCGCTTCGTTTTTTGTTTTTGTTTTTTCCTAGTGACAGCCTATTCTAATCGGTTGATAAAAACACTCGTAGAATTAATCGCTGTTGGTCCTTCTACGGACCCAAAATTCCTTCAGCTCTTTCGCGGAAAGGACCACGAAATTACCTTTCTGTTCTTCGGGAAGACCTCAGGGTACCCACTTTGTCATTCCTCCAGGTTTTTTTGGCCAATTGCAGGCGCAATTGGGAGAAGGAATGGCGGATAATGCGGAATTAACTTGTCTCTCAAATTAAAGGATTAGAAGATGTAATAGGAGAGAGAGAGAGAGAGAGAGAGAGAGAGAGAGAGAGAGAGGGAGAGAGAGAGAGAGAGAGAGAGGGAGGGAGAGGGAGAGGGAGAGGGAGAGGGAGAGGGAGAGGGAGAGGGAGAGGGAGAGGGAGAGGGAGAGGGAGAGAGAGAGCGAGAGAGAGAGAGAGAGAGAAGGGGGAGAGAGAGGGGGGAGAGAGAGAGGAGGGAGAGAGGAAGGAGGGAGAGAGAGAGTGAGAGAGAGAGAGAGAGAGAGAGAGGGAGAGAGAGAGAGAGAGAGAGAGAGAGAGAGAGAGAGAGAGAGAGAGAGAGAGAGAGAGAGAGAGAGAGAGAGAGAGAGAGAGAGAGAGAGAGAGAGAGAGAGAGAGAGAGAGAGAGGGGGGAGGGGGGGGAGAGAGAGAGAGAGTGAGAGAGAGAGAGAGAGAGAGAGAGAGAGAGAGAGAGAGAGAGAGAGAGAGAGAGAGAGAGAGAGAGAGAGAGAGAGAAAGACAGAGAGAGAAAGACAGAGAAAGACAGAGAGAGAAAGACAGAGAGAGAAAGACAGAGAGACAGACAGACAGATAGACAGACAGATAGACAGACAGATAGACAGACAGACAGACAGACAGACAGACAGACAGACAGACAGACAGACAGACAGACAGACAGACAGACAGACAGACAGACAGACAGACAGACAGACAGACAGACAGGGAGAGAAAGGAAAATCGATTGTATTCCTTCACCCTACAAGCAACCCTTTTATATACCTTCAGGGAGACTGTCGCGTCGAAAATTTGGTCATAGAGATAATGAAGAAGAGAAATGTGGAGGGTAACAGAAAGGATGGATGGTAGAATTGAAAGTTGATCTGCAGTCTTGTTTGAGAGGGGAGAGAGAGTGAGGGGGAAAGGGAGAGAGAGAGAGAGAGAGAGAGAGAGAGAGAGAGAGAGAGAGAGAGAGAGAGAGAGAGAGAGAGAGAGAGAGAGAGAGAGAGAGAGAGAGAGAGAGAGAGAGAGAGAATTGTGGAGGGTAACAGAAAGGATGGATGGTAGAATTGAAAGTTGATCTGCAGTCTTGTTTGGGAGGACAATAGTACCTAGTCCAACAAGAATACTGTGCGATTCCGATTCGTAACAATAGTCACAAAAGTCAAATATTGACTGCACAGAGGGAGAAGGAAAGACGAAGAAAGGTTTGTTTATGAAATCTAGACTCTTGTTAAAGCATTAGAGAACTAAAGTTGTTTTAATTGCCCCTGCGAGGCTATGCTGGCTACTAGAAGAC
>NC_134777.1:7080902-7088402 GCF_046742065.1 Oratosquilla oratoria
GAGAGGTGACATTGGAGTTGACAGAGCCTCAACCCACCCACCCCACTCCCCCATCCACTCCGTCGTTCTTCATACTCCCCTTTCCTTCACACTCTCCCCTACTCCCTCACCCTCACCCTCCCCTCACCCTCCTCTCACCATACTCCCTCAACGTTGTTGGAAAAGAAGAGTACGCTTTATTTATTCATTTCTTTATTTATTTATTTATCTATTTATTTATTTATTCATTTATTTATTCATTTATTTATTTTTACTTATTTGTTTATTTGCTTATTTATCATTATTACTATTTTTTCGCATCCGACCTAGTTATGGACCAAAAGGATTCCTGTCGACATGCTCCTTCTTTGTAATCCTTTGTAGTCTTTGTATAAAGGAGGAAGAGAACAATTTAGATGGAATAAAAGAGTGGAAAAAAGGAGAAGAGAACAGAGAGAGAAAACAATAAAGCGTTCGGGAGGAAATAGAAGAGAAAAGAATGAAGAGGGATGAATGGGAGATGGGAGAAACTAAATGGAGGGGAGGAGGAGGAGGAGGAGGAGGAGGAGGAGTAGGAGGAGGAGGAGGAGGGGGAATGGGAGGGGGGAATGGATGGGGGAAGGAGGAGGGGAGGAGGAGGAGGAGGAGGAGGGGGGAGGAGGAGGAGGGGGAGGAAGAGGGGGAGGAGGGGGGAGGAGAGGAAGAAGGGGAGGAGGGGAGGAGAGAGGGAGAAGGGGGTGGGGAGGAGGGGAGGGGGAGGTAAGGAGGGGAGGAAGGGTAGGAGGAGGAGGATGGGGAGGAGGATGGGGAGGAGGAGGGAGAGAAGGAGGAAGGAGGGGAGGGAGGGGGAGAGAATGAAGAGTAAAAAGTGGGCAGTGTGGGTGGAGAAGACGAAATAAAGGAAAAGAAATACGGAAAACTTAGAAAGGAAAAGACGATAAGAGGGAGAAGAATCAGATCAGATACAGGAGGAGGAGGAAGAGGAGGAGGAGGAGGAGGAGGAGGAGGAGGAGGAGGAGTAGGAGGAGGAGGAGGAGGAGGAAGTAGGAGGAGGAGGAGGAGGAGGAGGGAGGATGAGAAGAGAAGGAGTAGGAGGATGGTGAGGAGGAGTAGGAAGAGGAGGAGGAGGAGGAGGATGGGGAGGAGGAGGAGGAGGAGGAGGAGGAGGAGGAGGAGGAGGAGGAGGAGGAGGAAGAGAGGACAGGAAGTCATTCGAAGAAAAAAACGATAATGAAGAGGTAAATTGAAAGAAAAACGGCCCAGGGGGGAGAGGGAGGGAGGAAGGGAGGGAGGGAGGGAGGGAGGGAGGGAGGGAGGAGGGTTGTGGAAAGGAAGACGGAGGTGGAGAAGGGAGTGGGAGATGTGGAGGGAGAGGAGGAGGCAATGGAGGTGAAAAGATGGGTTGTGGAGGAACGTAAGGAGGTGGTGGAGGGAGGAGAGGGATTAAAGGAGGGAGATTATGGAAGGATGGAGGGCGAAGAATGGAAGATTGTGAAAAGGAAGAGGAATAGTGTGAAAGAAAATAGTGAGGTTGTGCAAAGAAGATTATAGAAGGTTGGAGGAGAAGATAGGAAGATTGTGAAAAGGAAGAGGAAAGATTGTGAAAGAAAATAGTGAGATTGTGCAAAGAAGATTTATACAAGGTTTGGAGGAGAAGATCAGGAAGCATGTGGAAAAGGCCGTAACAAATACAGGAAATTATTGTGAAAAAAATTGTGAGATTGTACAAAGAAGATTATAGAAGGTTGGAGGAAGGTTGGAGGAGAAGTTAGGAAGATTGTGAAGGGAAATAGTGAGGTTGGGCAAGGGAGAGAATTATGAAGGTAAGAGGTAAGTTGTGGAGAGCGAGATTTATAAAGAGAATTATGAAGGTAAGAGGTAAGTTGTGGAGAGCGAGATTTATAGAGAGGGACGGAGAGGTTCCAAAGGAGAGAGTGGGACTGTGGTGGTGGAGAGAGGGTTTAATTTTGGTCTGTGAAAGGTATGAGAGAGAGAGGGAGAGTGGAGGGAGAGAAGAGAGGGGGAAGAGACGGAGAGAGGGATGATGAGGACGAAGAGGGAGAGAGAGAAGGGAGAAGAGGGAGAGAGAGAGTGGGAGGGAGAGGGAGAGGAGAGGGGGAGAGGGGAGATAGTAAGAGAGAGAGAGGATGAGAGAGAGAGAGAGAAGAGAAGAGAGAGGACGAGAGAGAGAGAGAGAGAGAGGAGAGAGGAGACGAGAGAGAAGTAGGGAGAGAGAGAGAGTAGGGAGAGATGAGAGATAGTAGGGGAGAGAGAGAGAGTGAGGGGAGAGATAGAGAGTAAGGGGATAGAGTGAGTAGGGGGCATTGAGAGAGAGAGGGGGGGAGAGCAGAGAGTGGGGGGAGGAGAGGGAGAGAGAGAGAGGGAAGAGAGAGAGAGAGAGGAGAGAGACAGAGAGAGAAGATGAAGGAGGAGGAGGATGAGAGAAGAGAGGAGAGAAGAGGCTTGAGAAGATAGAGAGGGAGAGGAGAGATGGAGAGGATGGGAGAGATGGAGAAGGAAGAGTGGAGAGATGGTGAGAGCGAGAGGAGAAGGGAGAGGGAGTAGGGAGGAGGGGAGAGAGAGAGAGAAGAGAGAGAGAGAGAGAGAGAGAGAGAGAGGAGGAGAAGGAGAGACGGGAAAGAGAGTATGAGTGAGAAGAGAGAGGGAGAGAGAGGGAGAGAGAGGAAGGGAGGATAGAAGGGAGATAGGGAGGAGAGGGGAGATAGAGAGGGAGGATAGAGAGGGAGATAGAGATGGATGAGAGGGAGATAGAGAAGGGAGAATAGGGGGGGGGGGGGAGGGAGATAGGAGAGAGGAGAGAGGGAGATATAAGGGAAGATAGACGAGGGTGATAGAGAGGGAGATAGAGAGGGAGAGGGGGGGGGGGGGGGGGGGGGGGTGGGAGTGATGGGAGAGAGTTATAGCGAGTGAGAGAGAGGGAGAGAGAGGGTGAGGAGGGAAAAGATGCGAAGAGAGATAATACATATTGAGGGGAGGGCTAGAATGGTGGAGAAAGTAGATGTTCCGAACTATCACCTGACAATTTTATTCATCTCAGGCTAATACCAACAGTAGGAAGAACTAGGATTGTATTAACAAAGGCAAAGGCGGAGCATGCCGACAGGAGACCTTTTGGTCCATCACTAGGTCGGATGCGAAAAATATATAATGATAAATAAATAACAATTATAATTACATAGATAATGATAAATAGAATAAATAAATGCATAGGTATAGTTAAATAATAGCCAAACAGGTAAATAGTAATTGTTTCAATTGAATCACATACACATTTTGTCCTGGTTAATATCAAATAATTTTGTTCAGATCAAAGCAAAACTTAATGTTATGTAAACGGAATAAACCTTTTACATCCTTGCCGAGGGCAAGTGGTAGTCACTAGTAACCCTGAGACTCAAACCGAACCCGTCACCTTTGCCCTCTGTGCTCAGAAGGCCAGGACACGTGATATGAAGGCGAGATCGAAACCAGCGTTCCACAGGAGCAAAGGAAGAGAAGGTGGGAAGTTGCAGGACTCGCACTACGTGGGAGGCGTTGGAAGGAGGAGGATGTTGTGTGTAGGAGGACAGGAAGGAGAAGGGAAGGAGGGAAGGAGGGGAGGAGGGAAGGAGGGAGGAAGGAGTACATAAAGGGGATGTAGAGGAGGTATAGGGACAGAGCGAGAGAAGGAAGAAGGGAAGGGATGCAGGGAAGGAGGGAAGGAGGGAAGGAGAGAGGGAGGAAGGAGTACATAAAAGGGATGTAGAGGAGGTATAGGGACAGAGGGAGAGAAGGAAGGAGGGAGGGAAGGAAGAAGAGAGAAAGAGAGAAGGAAGGAAGGAGGGAAGGAAGGAGAGAAAAAGAGAGAAGGAAGGAGGGAGGGAAGGAAGGAGAAAGAGAGAAGGAAGGAGGGAAGGAATGAGGAGTGGAGTTACATAAAAGGGATAGTGGAGGAGTGTATAGGAAAGACAGGGGAGAGAAGGAAGGAAGGAGGGAGGGAAGGAAGAAGAGAGAAAGAGAGAAGGAAGGAAGGAGGGAAGGAAGGAGAGAAAAAGAGAGAAGAAAGGAGGGAGGGAAGGAAGGAGAAAGAGAGAAGGAAGGAGGGAAGGAGGGAGGAGGGAGTACATAAAAGGGATGTAGAGGAGGTATAGGGACAGAGGGAGAGAAGGAAGGAGGGAGGGAAGGAAGGAGAGAGAAAGAGAGAAGAGAAGGAGGGAAGGAGGGACAGAGCGAGAGAAGAAAGAAGGGAAGGGAGAGAGGGAAGGAGAAGAGAAGGAGGGAAGGAGGAAGGGAGGAAGGAGTACATAAAAGGGATGTAGAGGAAATATAGGGACAAAGAGAGAGAAGGAAGGAGGAAGGGAAGGAAGGAGAGAGAAAGAGAGAAGGAAGGAGAGAAGGAGTGAGAGAGAAAGAGAGAAGGAAGGAGGGAAGGAGGGAAGAAGTACATAAAAGGGATGTAGAGGAGGTATAGGGACAGAGGGAGAGAAGGAAGGAGGGAGGGAAGGAAGGAGAGAGAAAGAGAGAGGGAAGGAGGGAAGGAGGGAGGAAGGAGTACAAAAAAGGGGATATATGTAGAGGAGGTATGGGACAGAGGGAGAGAAAGGAGGTAGGAAGGGGGGAGAGAAGGAAGGAGAGAGGAAGAGTGAAGGAGGGAGGAAGAGAGAGGGAAGGAGGGAGGAAGGGAGATAGGGAGGGAGGGAAGGAAGGAGAGGGAAAGAGGGAAGAAGGGAGGAAGAGAGAAGGAAGAAGGGAGAAAGGGAGAAGGAGTTAGGGGGAGATTTATGCAAAAGAGAAGAGAACGGTGGAGTAAAAGGGTTGGGCGTGGGAGTGTACAGGAGTGGGAGTAAACACAAAGAGGAGTGAGTGGACAGGATGGGAGTAAACGCAAAGAAGAGTGATAGAGGGAAAGAAAATGAGAGTTTGTAGGGGAACAGTCCGTCCGTAAACAATCAAACCCAAGATTTCGGGGAAAGATTAAAATCAAGATTCAAATGCGAGGAGGGTTTTGAATTTGGTCGATGGCAGAGACACGGCACCAGTATGATGGAGAGAGAAAGTAAACAGAGCTTTGTTTGTGTACGATTATGTTGTTTTAGTCTTTGACCTCTTTATGTATCTTCAATACTTTGGGTATATTCCT
Organism: Oratosquilla oratoria; assembly: GCF_046742065.1. Classification (NCBI taxonomy): domain Eukaryota; kingdom Metazoa; phylum Arthropoda; class Malacostraca; order Stomatopoda; family Squillidae; genus Oratosquilla; species Oratosquilla oratoria. The sequence continues at coordinate 7,086,022 of NC_134777.1, forward strand.
CAAACTGACACTTGTCTAAACAGAAATGTAGTAGCACATTTGTAAATAACACACAAGAAACCCACAGTCGGAGAAAATAAACTTCACACACACACACACACACACACACACACACACACACACACACACACACACACACACACACACACACACACACACACACACACACACACACACACACACACACACACACACACACACACACACACATGACTCGATGGTGCACTTGGTAGAGTTACCGGCTGCCACTACGGAGGTCCGGGCTCGAATCCCGCACAGGGCTGAAATAATTTCAGTATCACTGCGCTGGGGGGGTCGTTACTCCAACTCTCGTGGGCGGGGAGTTGGGTGGGCGTGTGCGTGTAAGGCCACAGCATTACCCATAGATCGGTCATACTCGTATATGAGCCCTGAGCTCTCTTCCGGGAGAGAAAGAGCTGTCGATCACGAGTCCAACACGTGATCCAAGACAGTGGTGAATCACACACATACACACAGATAATCAAGATCTCAGACGCGACCCCAAACCAGTACACTTTTGACCCTCCTCTTCTTCCTCCTCCTCCTCTTCCTCCTCCCTCTTCCTCCTCCTCTTCCACTCCCAGCCCACCATACCCCTCAATTTCCCCTGCCCTTGCCCCCCTTTACTCCCCATTCTTTTCTATCGTCACCTGCACTCCCTTCTCTTCCTCCCCCAACACTAATGTAATCTCTCCTTCCCTTCCCCCCGCCCCTTCCCCCCTTCCCACCGCCCCCCTACCCCCGTACGCCTGAGGTGCAATGAAAAGAGATTGTGTCGAACACGCAGAGGGTGTGTAGGTTCGGATTCTGGCCGCTAGGCGGCAGCACAGGAGCGCGACGGAACCGTAATTAGCTTATCTGCTCCAGATAACCACTTCTTGGGCTGCCGCTCTGACGCGCATGCGCGCGAAGACCATGACGTCACGACGTCTTTGCGAGCGCACCTGTGTGTGTGTGTGTGTGTGTGTGTGTGTGTGTGTGTGTGTGTGTGTGTGTGTGTGTGTGTGTGTGTGTGTGTGTGTGTGTGTGTGTGTGTGTGTGTGTGTGAGAGAGAGAGAGAGAGAGAGAGAGAGAGAGAGAGAGAGAGAGAGAGAGAGAGAGAGAGAGAGAGAGAGAGAGAGAGAGAGAGAGAGAGAGAGAGAACGATGAATAATGTGACTTCTGCTAAAAGGGAAGGAAGACAGCATTTAGGTTGGGAGGTCACCAAAGGGTGGGATAGAGATGGAGGAAACGACAAAGAGGGGAAGAGTATGGGAAAAGACACAAACTCGGGTCTACAGAAAAAGTATACAAGAAGGTCAAGAAAGACAAAAAAAAAAAATTACGGAGGAAAAGGAAGAGAAAGAGAGAGAGAGAGAGAGAGAGAGGGAGAGAGAGAGAGAGAGAGAGAGAGAGAGAGAGAGAGAGAGAGAGAGAGAGAGAGAGAGAGAGAGAGAGAGAGAGAGAGAGAGAGAGAGAGAGAGAGAGAGAGGTAGAAACAGACAAACAGGTGGAAAGCAGACTGCATCGCCATAATCAATGTTTTACGCTTGACACGGCGTGGAAGAGGCAGAGGAGCGGCTTTTGGGAGGGACATGGAGAAGGGCGGGGGCTGTGAGGGGGCTGTGAGGGGGCTGTGAGGGGGCTGTGAAGGGGCTGTGGGGGGCTGTGAGGGGGTGTGGGGGGGGGTAGTGCTGATAAAGGAAGGGGGGTACAAATAGGGAGTGGAGGGATGGAGAGGGAATAGACTGATGGGAGCAGGCGGAAGAGGAGGAGCTGGAGAGGAAGGGGAGGGAGAGAGAGGGGAAGAGAGGAGGAGAAGAGCGAGAGGCTGAGAGAGAGCGAGAGGGAGAGAGAGAGAGAGGACGGATGGGGGACAGAGAGACGGTGGGGGACAGAGAGGGGTTAGAGAGGGGAGAGGGAGAGAAGAGAGAGGAGAGAGAGAGAGGAGAGAGAGGGGAGAATTGGACAAGGAGAAGAGTGGGGGGAAGAAAAAATATGAAGGCAAAAGGGAAATGGGAGATGGAAAAAGCGTCGACGCGGTGGTTGGGTCACGTGACTTCAGAGATCCAGATAAGCCTGATAAGAAGGCCACCCGCGGATCAAGAGTGTAACAAAGACACGCCGAGTAGACACAAAGACAGACACACGCGCCTTCTCGCTGTTAGCCACTCGAACTACCAACCCGTGCTCTCGAGTACGCGCCCCGTTCACGACCTGAGAGGTTTTCGTTAATGTTCCTAGTCGTCACTGTTCATCATGAGCAAGGGTGTGTGGTGTGGTGTGGTGTGGTGTGGTGTGGTGTGGTGTGGTGTGGTGTGGTGTGGTGTGGTGTGTAAGGTCAAAATATTACCCTTAGATCGAAATATATTATCTCGGAG
>NC_134777.1:7093402-7125902 GCF_046742065.1 Oratosquilla oratoria
ATTGCAGTTGCTGGGTCGAATTTTCTGGTTCAATTGCTGGTAATGTTTTTTATCAATTGGTGGTGTTGGTCGCGCCTGTGCTGCGCGGTAGCAGCTTGCGGTGCTTATGAATTGCTGTTGAACAAAATCTAAAATTGTTTCCGAGAAGTTACATTTCAAGTGGTCGGACTCCCTGGAAACGTTCTACTTGCACCATTTGTACTTTCTGCGTTATTATCCTCTGTTGACAGTTGACATAAGAGTGGTGCCAGGGATTGTGGTAGTGGAAGAGGTGGTTGAGGTGGAAGTCGAAGTGGAGGAAGAATTCAAGGTGAAGGTGAAGGTGAAGTCAAGGTTAAGGTGGAGGTGGAGTGAGGGTGATGGTGAAGGTGGAGATAGAGAGGGGTAAAGGTGTATATGGAGGTGGAGTAAGGTGGAGGGTTAAGCAGAGGTGGAGGAGAATGGCGGCGTTGTTGGAATAGCTAGTAGATCGTGTTAGTGGTGTTGGAAGTGGTGTTGGCAGTGGTGGACTTTCTGGTCTTGGAGGGTGGAACAGGTGGTAGTATCAAGAGTGCTGGTGGTGGTGATGGTGGTAGTGCTGGTCCTGGAGTGACGGAGCTTTGGGAGGTGTAGGAGGTAATGTTGGTGCTGGAGATGACAATGATGGTGGCGGAAAAGGTAATTGTGATGACGACGGCGTCGTCAGTTGGAAATACCAGTGATGACGATGGTGAAAACGGTTGTGTTAAAGGTTGTCAATGCGTCTACATGCACCTTATCAAACCGTCAGTACTTCCTCTGCCCCCAACAACACACCAGCTGTCAGCTCCTTCCTATCTCCATCGTAAAAACCATCAGCTCGCCAATGTAACCAGCATCGCAATCTATCAACTCGTTCACAAGCCCATACATAGTTTTATCACCGTCTTTTCTGTCAGTCTCGCATTACATTATCATAATGTAGCCAAAAGGTGATCAGCCTACCCCATATGAAGAACGTCAGCATCCCAATCTATACACGTACAGGAGACGTCACACCCTTAATATAGAGCTTTACAGCATCCACAACAATCCATCTTGAACCCAAGAATACCGTCAAATTTCTTACTGCCAGTTCTAATGAATATCAGTTCTACTCCACTGCCATCCATCAGGAGGATGAGGATATACACACTCACACACAACTATTATATATATACATATATATATATATATAAATATGTACATATATATATATTATATATATATATATATATATATATATATATAAATATGAATATATATAAATATATATATATATATATATATATATAATGTATATGCTACGGCAAAGGTTCGAGTCCTTGCGGTGGAGTTTATTTCCATATATATATATATATACATATATATATATATATATATATATATATATATATATATATACATGCATATACAATCATTCTCTTATTACCCCAAAATTCTGTCTTCTCCCTTCCTTTCTCAACAGACACCCCCCTCTTTCTCAACGTCCCTTTTACCCCATCCATCCATCTCATCCTCGATCAACCCCCTTCCTGTTCACTCTATCCACCTCTGCCTTCCACACTCCTTTCACTAATCTTTCTTTACTCATCATTTTCATGTGTCCAAAACATCCAAATACTCTTTCACCAATCCTTTCTCCCAACTTATTTTCTACCCCAGCTGTCTTCCTCTCCTCCTCGTTTCTCATTCTATTCAGCCTGGTAGCCCTTACCATACATCTCAGACATTTCATCTTAAACACATTTAAATTCTTCTTCTCTTGTGTTCCACTTTTCCATTTTTCTGCCACGTACAGTGCTGTTGGCACAACCACCCCTTCATACAGTCTCCTCTTAGTATCAATTCCCAAATGTCTATTTCTCAATACACCTTTAATTCCCCAAGGCATGCATGCATATATATATATATATATCTATATATATATATATATATATATATATATATATATATATATATATATATATGTGTGCTAGTAAGAACACTGGTACGTGTGTTCACTTATGCAAAGTAGGCCACTTGGAAAAAAAACTAACGAAGCAGAGCGCTTTCGTATATTGCATCTTCAGTGCAAAAAGTATATATACATATTAAATATATATATATGTACATATATATACATATTAAATATACAAATTCACAAAAACGTGCTGTAAGTAAAATATTTACGTTGATTCTCTATAAATTATACGGTGCTCCAATAAATATATCAAAGTATTTAAAAGAATGTGATATATTGTTTCTCGTCATAAAACCTAAGAAGTACAAGAACTTGTTGTAACTACGTATATAACCTAATGAAAAAGGGGAAAAAGTCGTGAATAATTCTACAGATAAAAACACTGTAATTTGGAATACAAAACCTTCTCTGTTAGAAAATACGGGGAAAATATGTAGATTTAATTTCAGTCACTGAGAAACAGAAACGGATTTCCCGGATTCCATACCCCAAGAGTTTCAACGCCTCTAACTCAACCACAGAAGCTGTCAGTCTATCCACGAAGGCTCTCAGCTCCAAAAACCCAAGTAACCGAAACGGTCGGCCTTCTTATGCGGATGTCAAGAAGATCGTTAGCTCCTGTACCTCATCCACGAAGTCTGTCAGCTCCAAAAATCCAAACAACCGAAACGGTCGGCCCTCCTGTGCGTATGTTAAGATCGTTAGCTCCTGTACATCATCCACGAAGGCTATCAGCTCAAAAAACACAAGCAACCGAAACGGTCGGCCTTCCTATGCGGATGTCAAGAAGATTGTTAGCTCCTGTACCTCATCCACGAAGTCTATCAGTTCCAAAAATCCAAGCAACCGAAACGGTTGGCCTTCCTATGCGTATGTCAAGAAGATCGTTAGCTCCTGTACCCTATCCACGAAGGCTATCAGCTCCAAAAGCCCAAGCAACCGAAACGGTCGGCCTTCCTATGCGTATGTCAAGAAGATCGTTAGCTCCTGTACCTCATCCACGAAGGCTGTCAGCTCTAGAAACCCAAGCAACCGAAACGGTCGGCCATCCTATGCGGATGTCAGGAAGATCCTTAGCTCCTGTAGCCCATTCATGGGAACCATGACCCCTCTTTGATGCAATTATCAATGGCAATCACCCCCCTTCACCCATTCAAAAAACTGTCAGTTTTTCTCTGTCGCAGTATAGAAGACTGTCACCCCCTAACCCATTTAAAAATTCACCAGCTTCCCCATACATATCAGAAGGCTATCACCCCTTTTAATCCACTTAGAATATTGTCAATCTTCCCCTGTAACAGTAGAGTAGGCTATGAACGCCCTTGATATTCTGAAGCCGGGTCCGCACCTGTTGCATCTCCACGTATCGTATCATCTTTGCGTACCACCTGGTGATACGAAACGGTGCAACAGGGTATTGTACCCACTTGTTGCGTATCCGTATACAGCAGGCGGATACGCAACAAGTGGGTACAATACCCTGTATCACTAGGTGGTACGCAAAGATGATACGATACGTGGAAATGCAACAAGTGTCGACCCGGCTTAAGACAACGTCAGTCTCCCCCTATAACATTAAAGAAGAGTATCAGCCACCATCAGCCTTCTACAAAGATTATCAGCTCTTCCAGCTCACCAAAAAGATTATATGTCAACCTTCATCTGTTCCATCCACAAGGAGTGTCAGCTCACCCAAGGCAACCACAGAAAACGTCAGTCTTAAGAAGACTGTCAGCCACCATGCCCTACCCCGTCTTTTACCCAGACAGCCGGGGTGAACATTGAGGATGTTCCCTCTGGTTCACCTTGAACAAAATGCCTCAGAGTGTGTTGGGTCGCTGTACCCTGTGTCAGGAGGAGGAGGAGGAGGAGGAGGAGGAGGAGGAGGAGGAGGAGGAGGAGGAGGAGGAGGAGGGAGGAGGAGGAGGAGGAGGAGGAGAGGAGAAGAGGAGGAGAAGAGGAGGAGGAGGAGGAGAAGGAGTCTCCTAAAGCCCCTTCGGAAGGGTTCTGCCTCTTGCAGACACGCCCGCCCGGGGGAATCTGAATACCATTTGAATATTTAGATCACGGTAATAAGGGCGGGATGCATAAAAATGGCGGTCGTGGGGGTATATATTATGCATGCATATAATATATAATGAAACGATGGCGACGACGACGACGAGGATGACGGCGACGACGAAGATGACAATGCCAAAGACAAGGAAAGATGACGACAATAACGAATAAGATATAGAAAAAGAAGAGGATGTAGAAGAAGATATAGAAGATACAGAAGAAGATAAATAAAAAAAAAAGACATAGAATAATAATATAGAAGAAAAGTAGGAAGAAAAAGAAGTAAAAGAGGATGAAGAAGAGGGAGAAGAAGAAAAAGAGGAAGAAGAAAAAGAGGATGAATAAGAAAAAGAGTAAGATGTAGAAAAAGAAAGAGAAAGAGATGGTAACGACGAATACCACAACGACAGCGATGATGATGATGAAGACAACTAAGAAGACGAGGAATATGATGACGACAACGAGGACAACGGCCAGAAAAAAAAAAGAAAAAAAAATGCTTGTAGAGGAATACTCTTCCGTTTTGTTTTGTTTTTTATTGCGCATGCGCACGAAACCCGTCGTTGTCGTCTGCATGAAATGATAAATAGATTATTCAGTGACGCACGATAAGCCCAGGTCGCCTCAAGTGTTTGTGTATGCAAATGAAGCCGCAGAGATAATATAAAAAAAAGTCTGGAAGATTTTCCCCGAGACAAAAATCTTACATTTAATTTAATCTTTCAGATCTTCTACGTCGAGGTTGACAGTGAGGGTCACAACAAGAAAAAATAAAGAATGAAAAAAGAGTTAGGGAAAAGAAACTAAAGAAAATGAAAGGAGAAAGGTACTGGAAATATGTCACTTTTGACAACTTTTATTCCAGTCAAGTTCATGAGTTTCAACATAGGGACGTTCTTCATAGAATTGTTTAAGAACGAGACCAGGCCACAGATAGTTCTCTCTATTGGAAGTACTTAAGTTTCAGAAATCTCCAATATCAGGAACAAGAATACGTTTCGAAAATAGACCAAAATATTAGAAAGTGTACCTGATGTCCAATTTTATCTTGATTTTGAGAATCTTAGGTTCCGAATACCGAAAATTTCCAAATTTTAGATATTCCCCAAAAGAGAGAATTATCTATATTTCATCCATCTCAGCGTAATGAGTAGAAAACAGGGTTGTCAGTCGATCGAGATCCCGATTTTGCTGAGCAAAGTTGTCTAGATGTTGTCATAGCAAGGATCTACAAACGGCAACATAGTGAGCAGGTTCAGCGCATCTCAAGTAGACTATCTCCCGCTGCGAAACCGGCGGGACTTCAACAGGGTCTGCGTGGTCATCCTACTTCGTGCTCCTGGCTTGGTGGGAAACGAACAAACAGACAGACATGACATGTCCTGTTTCGTGCTCCTGGCTTGGTGGGCAAACGAACAAACAGACAGACATGACATGTCCTGTTTCGTGCTCCTGGCTTGGTGGGCAAACGAACAAACAGACAGACATGACATGTCCTGCTTCGTACTCCTGGCTTGGTAGGAAACGAACAAACAGACAGACATAACATGTCCTGCTTCGTGCTCCTGGCTTGGTGGGAAACGAACCGATAGACATGACATGCCCTGCTTCGAGCTCCTGGCTTGGTGGGCAAACGAACAAACAGACAGACATGACATGTCCTGCTTCGTGCTCCTGGCTTGGTGGGCAAACGAACAAACAGACAGACATGACATGTCCTGCTTCGTGCTCCTGGCTTGGTGGGCAAACGAACAAACAGACAGACATAACATGTCCTGCTTCGTGCTCCTGGCTTGGTGGGAAACGAACAAACAGATAGACATGATCCTGCTTCGAGCTCCTGGCTTGGTGGGAAACGAACAAACAGACAGACATGACATGTCCTGCTTCGTGCTCCTTGCTTAGTGGGCAAACGAACAAACAGACAGACATGACATGTCACTGACGGGGAAGAAACCTAGGTAGGGACCTCTCTGGAGCAAGAGGCAGAGGCTCTGAGGCTAGGAGGCAAGATCCAAGCCCCCTTTCCAGCCAAATGGCCAGTCTAAACATCTTATTTCGGTTTCAGTCGGACGATTTTCCTTAGTTCTGAATCACTTTTTTTTTTCTTTTCTTTTAGCTAAGTGGCCAATTTAATCAACTTTCCGCTCAGATGATCAAATGTTGGACGACTATGGTTTAATCACTTCCGCATCTGATGACATTCCTCCCTTTAATCTGGCTAACTGTGCAGTTTTAATCGTGTGTGACGCCTCAGCAGAGGTGCTGAATGCCTAAGAGACAAAGAATAATCACCCTTTAGACCAGAACTACTACTACTACTATTATTATCATTACTCCTTCTTCTTCCTCTACTTTTTGTACTTCTTCTTCTTCTTCTATTTCTTCTACTCATTCTACGTCTTCTACTTCTACTTCTACTTCAGCAGAGGTGTTGAATCGCTAAGAGACAAAGAATAATCACCCTTTAGACTCGAACTACTACTACTATTACTACTACTTCTTCTTCTTCTACTTTTTGTGCTTCTTCTATTTCTTCTACGTCTTCTACTTCTACTTCTTCTTCATATACGATTTACTCGTGGTCCAGAAGGACTCTCTCTAATTTGCTCTCCCCCTGTACGTCATATATGTCAAACAAGCCCTTTGTAAACCCCCCCATTAGTCTCTAAGGCAGAGCGCAATTATGAGTTAACTAGTTCTAGAGTCTATGGGGGTAATCACGCATACCTGGAAGCGGGTTGAGATCTGTCTTTGTGCTCAGAGAGAATTTACTGGGGTCTTAGTTGTAACGCTTGTTGTCATGACCGTAGAGGGGGTAACGCTGTGGTTGTGATTGTGACCGTTATAACTGAGCAGTAGTAGTGCTATGAAATGAGTCATATTTCTAAATGAAGTAGTATTTATCGATGTTGGGTTTTAGTAATAAGAACATTTGTCCATAAAATTTGTGAAGGTCGAATTAATGCGATAGCTATAATGATCATAGATTTTTTTTCTAATTGTATGGAGTCGTCCAAAATGATTGTAAATGTAATTGTGAAATTAGTGATATAGGGTTATCTTGATAACGACGATGTAGTATTTGTAATATTGCTGTCGCCCTAGGTCCTTGGTAGCCGTTTCTGTTCTTGTTGTCCTCGTTGTTCTTCCTGTATCAAAGGATTACAAGGGCGAGCATGCCGACAGGAGACCTTTTGGTCAATATCTAGTTCGGATGCAAAAAATAATAATAATAATAATGAATAAATAAAAACTAAAATAATGTAAATAACAAATAAGATACATGAATAAATGCATAGGCATAGTTAAATAATAAACAAACAGGTAGATAAAAATAATAATAAATTGGCATATAACTAATAATAAATGACATCCAAACAGACAAATGATAACAAAATAAAAACAAATAATATAAAATAGATTATAATCATTACAGCATCTTGCTTAGGTGTTTATCTAATTGATTCTTAAAGCTTCGAACTGAACTACATTGCACTGTCTCTGCAGTACCTCAGACCTAACGCTTTAGCTTTACGCACAAGTATGCTGAGTCCAGACCCCTTGAGGGATCCCCTAAGGTTCTTCACCGAGAATGGAGTCTGTCCAAAATACAGTTTGACAGGTTGCAACTATCTTCCTGCTGATGCTGTCGCTGCCATCTGCGTTACTGTTTTTGCCTCTGTTAAAGTCTCCTCTTTGTCTGTCATCCCGCTACCGTTATGATCACTGTGGAAAAGGAGGTTCATTCTTATTGATGCTGTCCATCTTATCTTTGTCTCTGTCGTTGTTTTTATCGTTATTGCTGTCGTTATCGTCGTCTCTGTTGATGCCTTTGTGATTACAATTGCCAATATTGATTATATATCACAGTCTACACTGTCGTTGCCATTGGCATATTCTGTTCTCGTTTCTTCATTGTCATTGTCACTCACTGCCTCTTCGTGGTCGTTGTCTGTGTCGTCGTAATTATAATTTTCTAAACTTTTTTGCAACAATCGTCGTTTGCGGTGTCTGTCAGCTTTGTTGTCGTTTTAGAGTTGTTTGTTCTCGTCGTCGCCGTCGTCGTTTTCTGAACGTTTATTGTCGTTGTTGCTTTTGACGTATTTTTTGTCGTCGCTATTGATGACTGTTGTCGTTTTTGTTGTCGTCGGTCTTTAGGTCTTTGACCTCATATTTGTTGTAGCCGATATCAGGATTGGTAAGACTCGCAATACCGTTTTCTATCCCACCGTACTGGTCGTCACTGATATCAATGTCGCTGTCAAGGTCTTCGCCGAATAGAATCGCTTACCATTGACCAAACAAAGACGTGTGGATTACGTGACCGAAGTGCGACGGATTAACAAAGACAATATTCTGAAGATTGCGTCACCGTGGCGAAGGGGTTAATGGTCCTGTTAGTCTTTTTTTTTTTTTTTTTTTGACACAGTTTTTCGGAACACTGAAGAGGGAGGGTCCGTGGGTGATATTCTGAATATGGCAAAAATGAAACCAAGAAGAAAGTTGACAGTGCATCGCCTTTAGCTTGTTTTTTAAACCAACAAAGGAAAGACAAAAGTTATATAAAGATATTGTTCTCTTTTGCTTTTAGTTTGCTTTGTTATCGATTTTTGTCAGTAAAATTGCCATTACAGTTTTACGTTTAAATACAACCAATCTCTCGTAACGATGAAAATTAAGTCATTCTGTGCCACTATTTATTTATTTTATTTTATTTCATTTTTTACTTTTATTTTTATTTATTTATTTGTTTATTTTTTGTAGCTGACAAATGATAGTACTCCTCTCTGTGGCAATCCTTTCAAATAAAAAGCCTTAACTTGAGGACACACTTAAGAAATTTCCTTCTGAACTTAGTAATCTATTCGGCAGAACTCTCTCGCTAAATGAATTTTGATTTGTCTTTGTTAACCCATTTAATCTGATGATGCGATCCACAAATTTTATTTATCTATTTATTCTATTTATCTTTATTTCATCTATTTATTTAATTCATTCATTCAATTTATTTATCTATTTTTATTCATTTATTATTATTTTTTATTTGTTTATTTATTTATTTATTTATTTATTTATTTATTTATTTATTTATTCATTTATTCACTTATTATTATTATTTTTTATTTATTTATTTACTTATTTATTTATTTATTTATTTATTTATTCCTTTATTCATTTATTCACTTATTATTATTATTATTATTATATATATATATATATATATATATATATATATATTTTTTTTTTTTTTTTTTTTTTTTTTTTTTTTTTTTTTTTTTTTTTGCCATGCTAATTGACTTAATTCTTCACATGGTCCCTCACACTGAACGACGGGTTCATTTGGCACAATTTTGTTCGATAATAACCAGAGCTGGGCGCGATACCGCCGGAGAGGTAGTGCGTTACTACCGAACAGGTGGTGCGTTACCGCCGGTCAGGTAGTGCGTTACCAAAAAATCTGGGGTGTATTTCCGTCAGAGTATTGTATACAAATATATGTTTATATATATGTATATATAAAGATATGTATATACAATGTGTATATGCATACATATGTAGAGAGATTTTTCGATAACGCATTACCGGTCCGGCAGTAACGCAATACCTGTCCATCGGTAACGCTCCCAGCTCTGATAATGGCGACCTTTATCCCTCAGAACGGGGCTCTGCCCTAAACTGAACAAAATCGTCTGTTGTTAGCCAGAATAGACTCTATAAAGACGTACAAGTGTTGTGGAAGGAATAATTATAATCATACATACATACATACATACATACATATACCAAGGCTTTTTCCCCCTTTCAAGGGAGGTAGCCAAAAAGGGAAAGGCATAAAAACACTCCCACCCATTTCATCCCTAAATACACTCCACACCCTTCCCACCCTCCCTCTCATCTGAGCACCTTCCTTCCCTTCAACACATAAATCCAGTCTTAAGATAAAATGAATTGTTTGATAACCAGAATAAACTCTGCAAAGTTCTCATTTCTATATAGCGGTTGAAAACTCTAAGAGAACGACAACCTTTATGCATTTTATTCTGGCCAAAGACCAGGCGATTTTATTCGTTTCATAGAGACGTCAGAGGGCTAAGATGTCGTGCCAATAACGTAAGTTCTCTGAGAGGTCTGAACATGTGCGAACATATCTGATGGTTTGCTGTGATTCCCTAATGCGTGGAATCAGCCGATTACGACAGATTCGGCTGTCAGTGTTGATTGGACCCAATTGTTTAAGCTGATTGGGTCTTGTCTGTCAAGATCAGAGGTTTGAAACGAATGACTTCATCAACAAATTGTCTCGCCCGAAGCGATCCCAAATGTCATTGACGTGTATTGTAAAAAAAAAAAAAAAAAAAAAAAAAAAAAAAAAGGGACCAAAAAAATTTAATACAAGACTGACCTCCTCTTCGAGATGAATCCAGAGCCTGCCCGGGAGCTTGCCAAAGGATCCAAGAGGGGTTCTACTACGCATTACCATGATACTTGACCAAATTGACTTTTTCCAACATATGGTATTCCTCACACCAGTGAATTATATTTTTGATAAGAAAATATAAGAAAATAAGAAAATAAAAAAGTATATCAAGAGCGTCTTCCCCGTTACAAAGAACGCACCAACTCCACCCATTCCACTCCCGTCTTCCACCCATTGTTTCAACTCCCGCCCATTCCACTCCCGTCCACCACCCCATTCCACTCCCATCCACCACCCATTGTTTCAACTCCCACCCATTCCACTCCCGTCCACCACCCATTGTTTCAACTCCCACCCATTCCACTCCCGTCCACCACCCATTGTTTCAACTCCCACCCATTCCACTCCCGTCCACCACCCACTGTTTCAACTCCCACCCATTCCACTCCCGTCCACCACCCATTGTTTCAACTCCCACCCATTCCACTCCCGTCCATCACCCATTGTGTCACATCACACCCATTCCACTCCCATCCACCACCCACTGTTTCAAGTCCTACACATTCTACTCTCGTCCACCACCCATTGTTTCAACTCCCACCCATTCCACTCCCGTCCGCCACCCATTGTTTCAACTCCCACCCATTCCACTCCCGTCCACCACCCATTGTTTCAACCCCCACTCATTCCACTCCCGTCCACCACCCATTGTTTCAACTCCCATTGTTTCAACTCCCATTGTTTCAACTCCCGTCCACCACCCATTGTTTTCCTCTCATCTTAGCTCCTCCTGGATGAAGGGTCATCCCTGTCTTGTGCCCACTGGATGAGATATAAGCAATGCAGCGAGGCCCAGTCACACCAAGCTTACGACCTGTTTCCGATCACCGGCGACCAGGCTGATTTGTGTTGTTTCTCTGTTTATAAAAAGGAATTCAAGACAATGCTGCGATTGGAATGAATCTCTCTCTCCTCGCCGTCATGAAGAGGAATATGAAATATTTTTGCGTTAACCACGAGAGAAACAAAGGATTACAAAGGCGGAGCATGCCAACAGGAGACCTTTTGGTCCATAACTAGGTCGGATGCAAAAAAAAATGATAATAATAATAATAATGATAAATAAATAAAAATGAATGAATAAAAATTATAACAATATAAATAATGATAAATTAAATAATTAAATGCATAGGTATAGTTAAATGATAATAAAACAAAAATGCCACCGTCGAAGGTGGTCGGAAACAGGTCGTAAGCTTGGTGTGGCTGGGGCTTAAGACACAGTATATCCACGACATGGTCGTTCCACATGCTCCACATACTCCACATGCTCCACATATAGCCACAAACAACTTTCGTGATGACACATTAACGAGATTTATAATATCAAGAGGCGAGATAATTGTAGGTTTTGTGAATCAAACAATTACATCACAAAAATAAAACTTCTCTCTTCTTTTATGCAAGTTAATTTCCATAATGACGGATCACACAGATTGCAAAGATGACACTGAGAAAAGATACCACCACATGTTTCATGAATCATGTAATTATATCATGGAAGGAGACATAATCTTGTTTATGTGGATGAGGCTTGCAAAGGACGCCCGAAGTTCACTATGAATCTATGCGATTGTGATTTTAGAATTTATTGGGATCAAGCACAAAGGCCAATCCTTCTCACTTAGTTTCCCCTTGTCGCATTACGAAAATGGTGGAAACTGAGTCTTTCTTGCAGTCACCGGAAAATTATAGTCTGCCAGCAGAAGAGAGATGAGACGCTCAGAGGAGGGAAAGAGATGCAAAGGGAAGACTTTCATTTACAAAGAATTTACAAAGGCGGAGCATACCGACAGGAGACCTTTTGATCCATATCTAGGTCGGATGCGAAAAAAAATCATAGTAATAAGATAATAAATAAAAGCTATAATAATGTAAATAACAAATAAAATGCATAAATAAATGCATAGGTATAGTTAAATAATAAACAAACAGGTAAATAGTAAATAATAATAAATTGACATATAACCAATAACAAATGAAAATCAGACAGACAAAAGATAACAAAACAAAAACAAATAATATAAGATAAATTATAATCATTACAGCATCTTACTTAGGTATTTATCTAAATGATTCTTAAAGCTACGAACTGAACTACATTGCATTGCCTGTGCAGGAAGTTTATTCCATTCATCATCCTTAAGGATTCCGTCACGTAGTTTCATCTCGGTTTTAAAAATTCAGATTTCTTTTCTTTTTCATTCTTTACTCCAGGGTTCATTTCGTAAATATTCCTCTGAAGGAGACATTTTTTTATACCATTATCTTTATTGGTTACTTGCATCGGTTTCTTAATTGGTTCCCTAGCCATACCTGAAGACAAACAAGTGATTCACCTTGGTCTTTGGATCACGTGTTGGACTCGTGACCGACAGCTATTTCCCTCCCGGAGGAGAGCTCAGAGCTCGTATGACCGATCTATGGGTAATGCTGTGACCTTACACTGACACACACACCCAACTCCCCGCCCACGAGAGTTGGAGTAACGACTCGAAGCGCAGCGATACTGAAATTATTTCAGCCCTGGACAGGATTCGAACCCGGACCGCCGTGGTGACAGTCAGGGACTCTACCAACCGCGCCACTGAGTCGTGTCCCTGAAGTGAACCTGATGCAAGAAGTTGCTCATTGCTTTCCTGCACACGAGGAAATGTGCTAAAAGGAATTCGAACCCAAGACCTCTAGACAACAATCTGTAATATTACCCAGTACACCACAACACCACCTAGTTCCTGGGACTGGCATATTTGCACCTTTTTATCTACAAAGGATTACAAAAGAGGAGCATGCCGACAGGAGACCTTTTGGTCCATAACTAGGTCGGATGCGACAAAATAATAATAATGGTAAGTAAATAGATAAATAAAAATTATATAACTAATAATCAAATCAATAAATAAAAAGGTAAAGTTAAATGATAAACAGACAGGAAAATAGTAAATAATAATAAATGAAAATATAAATAATAATAAGTAATAATCAAATAAATAAAATAAAATCTCCACACCAAAATGGTTAGCATAATTGCTTTGTCCTGATCAAAACTAAACTATTCTATTCAGCTTCAGAAAATCCTCTTGTCGGGCGATTTCATTCACCCTTACAGAAAACTCTCGATCGGAAAGGAGGGCTACAAACGCGTAGAACCCGAAACAGGTTTATCAATGTGGCAAGATGACACTGACCTGAAGTTCTTGTTCGTTTATTGCACTCCGTTACGCTCTTCTGTGAACGTCCCCCCCCCCCTTGACCTCAGCGGGAGAACCTTAAGGAAGACCCCAGAGTCTTTGGCATCTTCTTCAGACACACAGAAGACACAGAAGAGTCTGTGTGTGGTAGTGAAATGTTGGACTAGATTTGTTTATGTGTGTATATGTCACCTGAATTAGGCATCAGACGATCCCAAAGGATACAAGGGCTGAATATGCATCACCGACAAAACACTGATACTAGCACGTAAAGCGAGCGAGTTACAACCCAGCTTTCTGAAACTGTAGTGTTCTGCAGCCAACACGTGGAGTGTCCTCTTTAAGACTCGTGTCCGCCAAGTACAGATCAAGACGTCACTCCGGGGTCACCAAATGTAGTGTCACCAATGTTGGCTCCCCTACTAGACGCCCTTGTTGGAAGCGGCCAGCCTGAAACGAGTGGTAGGGAGAGGAGGTATGGGAGCTTTTTCAAAAAGGGTGACCAGTAGTGGAGCCAACATTGGTGACGCTACATTTGGTGACTCCGGAGTGACTATAGTCATGACCTGTTCTTGGCGGTCAAGAGTCTTAAAGAGAGCTCTCCACGTGTTGGCTACAGAACACTACAGAACACACGAGGCTGTTGTATCGCCAGCAGTTAACTGTAGGGAACAACGTTATTCGTGAAAAAGGATTTTATCCACCAGAGGGAACGGTTTGTCTGTCTCTCAATCTGCAGTAACCATGAGGTGGCAACGTTCCAACATCTTCTCAGGGTAATTGCAAACTCGAGAGGCTCTGGAAGGAGAAGGTTGTCTCTCCCGTTCTGTTTAAAATCTTTGTGGTGGGAATAGTTACCAAAGGGACGAAAATGGAGTACAGATAGTTCTCTCCATTGAAAAAAAAAATTAAATCTAAAACGGAAACACCTTTCAGAAATACATTAGAATATCAAAACGGACCTCTGCTATGCTTAATTTTCTAGTTTTCGAAAGTTTTTCTTTAAAAAAAAAATATACATTTCCTGAAGTTTAGAGAGTCCTATTAGAGAGAACGACATGTGTTATCGAACTGGGTTCATAGCCACCTCATTCCCATGTTAATCGTAAAAGGCGACTAAATGGGGAGGAGAGAGGGGATAGGGAATTGATCTTTTGGCATTTCTCTCAATCGCAGAGTCCAACCATGTTTTGGTTCGGTCACTCCTCTTCCAAAAGGAGAAAAAGTTTATTGGTATATATATTATATATACATATATATATATAAATATATATATATATATGTATATATATGTATATATATATACAGTATACATATATATATGCATATATATATATATATGTATATATATACAGTATACATATATACATATATAAATATGTATTCATGACGTAAGTGGAGTAGGACACCCAGGAGTCTTAGTCTTGAGTTTATTCCTGACTAGTTTCGCAGGTATGCTTACCTGCGAAACTAGTCAGGAATAAACTCAAGACTAAGACTCTTATGCTTCCTACTCAACTTACGTACCTGTCAGAAATGTCTCAGCATATACATACATATATTATATATATATATATATATATATATATATATATATATATATATAAATATATATATGACGTAAGTGGAGTAGGAAACACAGGAGTCTTAGTCTTGAGTTTATAAAGATCTGTTGTGCGGTACTGCATTTCTAGCATTCAAATAGCCTCTCAGTAAACCCAATGGGAGTATCTGAAACTCTCTTCCCTCCCCCTTCCCCCCCCCCCCCCCCGACGCTTTTCCGTCTGTCAAAATTTGGATTTTCTCTGAGATTTTAAAGACACTCTCTTCCGTACCCAGGCACTTGATATAAAAATATTATTTTTTTTTTCTTCTTCTTACCAGGGTAGTCCATGTTTTCTATGTGTAGGTAGAAAAAGTGGTTTAGCGTCAGGTCTTTTTTGACATTATCATTTTTAGGTTTAGTTTCTGTTTCAGAAAGAAATAGGAGTAAAAGTGTTGTGAGAACCGCTCTGGCTAGGGGAAGAGGTTGCAAAATGGATTCCGTACTGTTAAGCGTAAACAATAATGTCGACTAATTCTGATAATTCCGGACATTATTTCATTTTATCAATATCATTACTATTTTTTCAATACTAGTTTTCAATTCGTTATACCGGAAATATATAGCGCTTTCCCGTTTCTTTTTTGTAATATTTGTGCTATCGTTATAACGTTTTTTCGTGATAAATTCCTCATTTTCTCAGCAATGTAATAGTGTGCTGTCTGAGCTTCGAAAGTGACCTTTCTAACTGATATAGCATCAAAGTATTTCACGTTCAGCTTTGTACTGATTTTACTATTATTATTTTTTCAATACTAGTTTTCAATTCGTTATACCGGAAATATATAGCGCTTTCCTGTTTTTTTTGTAATATATGTGCTATAGTTATAGCGTTTTTTCGTGATAAATTCCTCATATCCTCAGCAATGTAGTAGTGTGCTGTCTGAGCTTCGAAAGTCACCTTTCTAACAAACGTAGCATCAAAGTGTTTCACGTTCAGCCTTGTACTGGTTAAAACTTCTCTTTCGCTTCGTTTCGAAATATACGATGAGGAAGTGATGACGAACGGGGTTGGAGTGATGATGATAGTTCGGTGGTGAAAGGGGATGTTGGAGATAGCGAGGGAGATAAACATAGTTGGAGGACGGGATTGGTGGGGACGAGAAAGCTTTTGAGCCAAAGCGGTGGTGAAGGTAACGCAAAACCTGAGATCCCATCGGATAAAGGTTGTTTATGAAAGAGGCTTGGGTCGTTAATGAGCGCACACAGGGAGGTAGGAGTAATTTCTGTTTGCAAGAATGTAAGTGATGGTATTGGAAAATGCCAAGGGTGATCTCCGGCACAAGCGATGTTTGATCGCGCGATAATACTTCGGAAAAGAAAGTCTTGTAGATTTCAGTGGAAAGAAACAAGTCAGAAAAGAGTTTTGTTGAAGAGAAGGATAACGATTTAGGGTACCTGATATAAAAAAAAAAAAAAAAAAAAAAAAAAACGTCGTTATAGGAGTAAGGTGTAGTAAAGGTGATGGTTTGTTGGAGAAATATATCAAAATATATTATTTTTAAAGAAAAGAGGTAAAGATAGAGAAAAATTAGTGTTACCGAAAAATGGCGTCGGATCAAGTTTTTTTTTTTTTTTGACAAACTGACATTATGAAATATTACTTACACACACACACACACACACACACACACACACAATTTTATTATATATATATATATATATATATATATATGTATATGTATATATATACACATTTCTACATGTATATTTATACACACACACACACACATATTGCAGGAGAAATCACTTGAACGCGTGAAGTGGTCAAACGTCCAACGCGTTATTTGTCCATCTTAGGGATTTTAACCATTGTATCAATTGGAATGAAGCTAAAGTAATTGTCAAAAGTAATTCGTTTTTGAATAGAAACATCATAGAATCCAGTCTGATCAAGAATACATTTGTTAATAATTTAAATTTAAGTCAAGGATTATACAAATTGGATGAATTTATTATAACAAAAATTGTAAACCAAATGTCCGGACACTTGAGCCAATATGGCACTGGGAGAGATCCACCTTAACCTTCTGACTATATATACTTGTCTCTTTTATGTATCTATACCTTGAAAATGTCTGAATAGACGAAAGCGCTCGGTCTCATCTCTTTCATTTTCCCTGTGGTTTGTCTGCACACATATATATATATATATATAATATATATATATACATATATATATATGTTATATATATATGTACATATATATACATATATATTCATATATATGCGATTAAAGGCATATATATATATATATATATATATATATATATATATATATATATATATATATATATATATATATATATATATGTGTGTGTGTGTACATACATGAAGGTGATAAAATAAATTTGTCCGTATGTAAGAACACTGAAGGTAGGGAACAAGCGTTATAATATATGAGGGAGACGAAGATTTTGCTGAAAATATTATTTTGAATAAAAATAGCAGTGAAAAAGCTCCCATTGAAAGTTGCCGGGGGAAGAGCTCAGGAAGAATGCAAAGTTGAAGGGAGAGGAGGGAGGGAGGGAGAGGGGGAGGAATGGAGGGGGAAAAGAAGAGGGGAAGATAGAGAGGGGGGCGAGGGAGGGAGGGAGGGAAAGAGGGAGTGAGATACACACACACACACACATACACACACACACACATACACACAATGAGAGAGATATAGAGAGAGAGAGATACAGAGAGAGAGAGAGAGAGATACAGAGAGAGAGAGAGAGAGAGAGAGAGAGAGAGAGAGAGAGAGAGAGAGAGAGAGAGAGAGAGAGAGAGAGAGAGAGACAGAGGGTGGAGGGGGGGAGAAAGATAGGGAGTGACACACACACACACACATACACAGAGAGAGAGAGAGTATGAGTGAGAAAGAGAGAGGGAGAGAGGAGAGAGAGAGAGGGAGAGAGGAGAGAGAGAGAGGAGAGAGTATGAGTAAGACACACACACACACACACACACACACATAGAGAGAGAGAGAGAGAGAGAGAGAGAGAGAGAGAGAGAGAGAGAGAGAGAGAGAGAGAGAGAGAGAGAGAGGGAGTGACACACACACACACACACACACACACACACACACACACACACACACACACACACACACACACACACACACACACACACACACACACACACACACACACACACACACACACACACACAGAGAGAGAGAGAGAGAGAGAGAGAGAGAGAGAGAGAGAGAGAGAGAGAGAGAGAGAGAGAGAGAGAGAGAGAGAGAGAGAGAGAGAGAATGAGGAGCACACTCCTTGGCCCGGTCGATAAGGATCGTATGGTCGAAATCGGCGAGGTTCCTCTCCTCCCTCGCCGCGCGCCGTCAGTCCTCAAGTCTCTTCGTGTTATGGACAACGAACGCTCCCGATTCTTATTCAACTCCAGACAACCGACCAACAAACCGACCAACAAACCGACCAACAAACCGACCGACCGACCGACCAACCAACCGACAGACCAACCAACCAACCAACCCAGTTGCTAGCTATCGACTTTCAAGTCGCCTCGGATTTGTGTTTTGCTTTTATTTATTTTTTATCATGTCTATGATTGTGTTATTAATTACTGTTGTCATTGTTATCACTATCGTAACTATCATTACTATCATAATTACTGTCATCATCACCACCATCATCACTCTCACAGTCGTCGTCGTCATCGTCGTCATCATCATCATCATCATCACCATTACCATCATTAACATTATCATCTTCATTATCATCATTATCATCATCACTATCATCACCATCATTACCATCATCACCATCACTATCATAATCATCATTCTCTATCTCCGTTTCCCTATTTTTTTTTTTTTTTTTTTTTTTTTTTTTTTTTTTTTTTTAGCCTGCGAGTGATACCACCAAGATAACTGCCAAATCCAATTTTTTTTTCTCTTTCTCTTTTGGAAACCGGCTGAAGTGATTTACCATACACACAAATTCGGATTCCAGATGGTTTGATTTCAAATATTCACTATATGGTGACAGGATGCAGGGATGACCCGTCATCCAAGAGGTACCAAGATGTAAGGGATGGAAGAGGATGGAGGGGAGTGGAGTATGTCGGAGATGGAATGGGTGGGAGTGGTTTCTTTGCCTTTTTCTTTTTGGCTACCCCCGTGTAAGGGGGAAAAAGCCTTTTGTATATGTATGTACTATATTGTAGAGAATAATCTGATCTGATCATAAAAATTGCAATCAAACGTAGAAATCTTAAGATGATCCTTCGGATCGGACAACGCGCTCCCAGTTATAGATTTTTCGGTCAAATTTGGACAGGCACCTGCTAATCTGGAAATCTCAAATAAACTTTACATATGGTTTACCTTATTATTTTTTGTTTTTTATTTATTTATATATTATTGTTTTGTTTTGTTTTATTTTATTCTATTTTATTTCATTCTATTTTAGCCTAATCTATTTTACTTTATGTATTTATTTTATTTTTTCTATTTTATTCATTTATTTTATATTTATTTTATATTCATTTTATCTATTTATTTATTCAATTTTTTTATATTTTATTTTTTTATCTATATTTATTTTTATATTTTATTTTTTTATCTATTTTTATTTTTGTTTTTAGTTATTTATTTATTTATCTATTTATTTATTTATTTTTTTTTTTTTTTGAGGGGGAGAAGTTCCTAATGATTGTTGAAAGTAAATAGATTCAATTTCAAAATAACACTGCACCAATTCAGCATCACTCGACAGTCTACTTAGATGATTAACTTTTTCATATTATGCACAATTTTATTGTCCAAGAATGTCAAAAATAGCCTCACACTAAAGTTATGCTGCTCAAACAAACTCCAAACTTGCAAATGTGGCCATTTTGTTGCACTTGCAAGGCTTTCTTCAGTCTTACATCAGATGATTCTACTGAGCTTGCATTTTCTCTCGTTATCTACAGACAACTGTTATCTACTATTGTTATCTACAGACTCTCGGCTGTAGATAAGCCCCACAAGGAAAATATCAATAAGTAAATAAATGGATGAATAAATAAATGGACAGATGAATAAATGAATAATAAATGAATGAACAAGTAAATAAACAAATAAATAAATAAATAAATAAATAAATAGATAATATATAAATGAATAAATAAAATATAAATAAATGAATAAATAAATAAATAAATAATATGTAAATGAATAAGTAAATCAACAAATAGGTAAATAAATAAATGAGTAAATAAATAAATAATCAAATAAATACATAGATAAGTAATATATAAATGAATAAGTAAATCAAGAAATAGATAAATAAATAAATAAACACTAAATAAATACATAGATAAATCATTAAACAGATAAATAAATAAATGTACATAAATAAATAAACTAATGAATGAATAAAAGTAAACAAACAAATGAATAGATAAATAAATAAATATACATATAGAAATAAAAACAGTATTAAAGTAGGCTGTACCTGTGAAGAAACTTGAAAAACAAACTATTTCCTTCAGGAAATCTTACCTCGTTTTTCCATATAGCTGCCTCCTTTACTCATGAGAATATAAGAATGAAGGAGACTGCAAGAGGCCATAAGGCCTACACTAGGCAGCTTACCATCCCCATCCATGACGTCATCTTCTCTTAAAATGACCAATAGTTTCAGCGTTCACTTCATAGTTACTAAGTCTATTCCATTCATTAACTATTCTATTGGTGAGCTAGGTTTTGCCTATTTTCTTGTTCAACCTAATTTAGACCAATTAAAACCCATTAAACTCATAAAGCAAGTGTATAATAATATAGTAACTTAGCCTCTTCCCTTAAAATGGCATGCTTTAAAGACTTTGATCTGGTTAAAGGCAGATGGTTTTATTCGGCTAAGGATAACTAGAGGAGAGACAATGGAGACTATAGAAGATAAAGAGAGTTACAGAGATCGAACCCGATGGAGAGACTTTGCGAGACATCACAACTGACAAGGCAACTTCCCCTACCTGGAGTATGGTGAGATGGTGAGATGGAAGGATCTATTCATGATAGTTGATGTTCAGTTTCAGACTATTATTGATCCCTTTACTACAGTGAGCCCCGCCAACTGGAAATGAAAAAAAAAAATACAGTCTGGCGTTACCTCTCGTATTGGGTATCATTGTTTTCGTCGACATTTGATTTTTGTTTTGTTTTTTGTGCGCTGACGAGGATGTGGATAAGAGAGCTCTGTACATGGAGGAAGGAAGGGAGGAAGGGAGGGAGGGAGGGATGAATGAGGGAGAGAAGGTTGAAGAGGGAGTGAAGAAGGAGGGAATAGAAGAGAGGGAGAATAAAGAAAAGGGTTGGAAAGGAGTAAAGAGATGAAGAGAGATAAGAGGAGAGAGAAGATGGAATTTCGAGGAAAGAAAGAGGAAAAGAAAGAGAAAGAGAGAAGGAGTTGAAGGACAGGAGGAAGAGATGGAGAGAGAAAGAGAGGAAAGAAGGGAGGCGATAAAGGAGAAGAAGGAGTGATGGCAAAAAGATGGAGGAAGGAGAAGGGAGGGAGAAAAGATTAAAGACGAAGAGAGGAATTATGGATTAAAGGAGGGAAAAAGAGAAGGAGGAAGAAATTGTGGAAACAAGAAAGAAGAGAGAAGAGAGAAAGGATGTGAGAGAGAAGGAGGAAAGAAATTAGGGAGTAAGAGAAGGAGGGAGGTAAAGAGGGAAAGATGGAGATAGGGAGGGAGGGAGATAGGAAGGGAGGGGAGGAAGTAGGGAGGAGGGAGGGAGGGAGGAAGGGAGGGGAGGGGAGGGGAGGGAGGGAGGGGAGGGGAGGAAGTAGGGAGGAGGGAGGGAGGGAGGGAGGTGAGGGAGGGAGGGAGGGAGGGAGGAAGGGAGGGAGGGAGGGAGGGAGGTGAGGATGGAAGGGTGCAAGAAGTCTCCCTACCAGCATGATTAAATACGTTCAACAACGCCCTTTCCTCCCGTCTCCTCATTTCCTTCTCTTTTTTCTCTCTTTTTCTACACGTTCACCACCACCACCACCACCACCACCACCACCACCACCTCCTCCTCCTCATCTTCATCATCATCATCATCATCATCATCATCATCATCATCATCATCATCATCATCATCATCATCATCATCATCATCATCATCATCATCATCATCATCATTCATCATCATCATCATCATCATCATCATCATCATCATCATCATCATCATCATCATCATCATCATCATCATCATCATCATCATCATCATCATCATCATCATCATCATCATCATCATCATCATCATCATCATCATCATCATCATCATCCTCCTCCTCCTCATCATCATCATGCTCCACTTCCTTCTCCTCCTCTTCTTTATCTGCAATTTCATTTCCATTTTCATCATAATCGTCTAGTTCATTTTCTTAATTGTTATTATTTATAATAACTACCTCCTTCTATTACTTATCCAAGCTTCATATAACTTTTTTCTTCACATCCCCTCCTCCTCTTCTCTTCGTTCCTCACCTTCCTCCTCCACTTCCTCTTTCTCCATTTCCTTCTCCTTCTCTTCTTTTCTCTTCTTCTTTATATGCAATTGTATTTTCATTTCCATCATAATCGTCTACTTTATTTTCTTAATGATTGTACTATCTACCTCCTTCTCCCTCCTGCTAGTACTTCTCTAAGCTTCATATAAGTTTGTTCTTTATATCCCTTCCACCTCTTCTCTTCGTTCCTCATCTTCCTCCTCCTCCTCCTCTTCTCTTCGTTCCTCATCTTCCTCCTCCTCCTCCTCTTCTCTTCGTTCCTCATCTACCTCCTCCTCCTCCTCCTCCTCCTCCCCTTCTCTTCGTTCCTCATCTTCCTCCTCCTACTCCTCCTCTCTTCGTTCCTCATCTTCCTCCTCCTCCTCCTCCTCCTCCTCCTCCTCCTCTTCCTCCTCTTCCTCCTCCTCTTTTCTTCGTTCCTCATCTTCCTCCTCCTCCTACTCCTCTTCTCTTCGTTCCTCATCTCCCTCCTCCTCCTCCTCTTCTCTTCATTCCTCATCTTCTTCTCCCTCATCCTCCCTTCTCTTCTCTTCGTTCCTCATCTTCCTCCTCCTCTTCTCTTCGTTCTTCATCTTCCTCCCCTCCTCTTCCCTTCGTTCCTTATCTTCCTCCTCCTCATTCTCTTGTCTTTGTTCCTCATTTTCCTCCTCCTCCTCTTCTCTTCTCTTCGTTCCTCATTTTCCTCCTCTTCTCTTCTCTTCGTTCCTCATCTTCCTCCTCCTCCTCCTCTTGTCTTTGTTCCTCATCTTCCTCCTCCTCCTCTTCTCTTCTCTTCGTTCCTCATTTTCCTCCTCTTCTCTTCTCTTCGTTCCTCATCTTCCTCCTCTTCTCTTTTCCTCATTCCTCATCTTCATCCCCCTCCTCCTCCTCTTCTCTTCGTTCCTCATCTTCCTCCTCCTCCTCCTCCTCCTCCTCCTCCTCCTCCTCCTCTTCTCTTCTCTTCGTTCTTCATCTTCCTCCTCTTCTCTTCTCTTCGTTCCTCATCTTCCTCCTCCTCCTCTTGTCTTTGTTCCTTATTTTCCTCCTCCTCCTCTTCTCTTCTCTTCGTTCCTCATCTTCCTCCTCCTCCTCTTCTCTTCTCTTCGTTCCTCATCTTCCTCCTCTTCTCTTTTCTTCAGCGTCCACCGCTTCTCTTCTCTTCGGTCCTCATCTTCTTCTTCCTCCTCCTCCTCTTCTCTTCTCTTCGTTCCTCATCTTCCTCCTCTTCTCTTTTCTTCATTCCTCATCTTCATCCCCCTCCTCCTCCTCCTCCTCCAGTCCCTCCCCCTCCCCCTCCCCTTCTCCTCCCCACCCCGAGCGGCCATGTTCCCGAAATGCATTGTGTTCTCGTTTATGACGTCATCCTCTCACAAGGCATCCGCCAAGCCCAACAGGTCTGTAGACTCCGGTCGTCCGGTACAAGCGCCTGTGCTGGAACAAAGTACTGGAACGAAGTACTGGAACAAGGTTCTGGTTCGTCCATGGTTCCAGTAACAGAGAAGAGCTGTAGTTCTCGAGCATGGAAGGATTCCAGCCTTTGTAGGGAATTTTGGTGATTTGAGGTGTACAAAGGATTAGGGTCCATATTTCCGAAATCAGTCTGTTGGATCACTGATCTTACTTAACACCAATTTTTTTACAGACTCTATATCCTGCATATTCTCACAGACACACTTTAAGTATCACAGATTAACCTAACAAAGAATATATATATTTACATTTTTTTATGTTTTGATTAAAATAAAATTGTAAATTGAGAACATTGAGGGAGCTGACGTTCTAATATTAAGTGAAATAGATGCTCAGGTAAAAAAATAGATGTAAAATGAAGAATTAAAGAAGCTGTGGGCTAGTGAATGAGAGATGAGGCATTGCTGGCGCTGTAAAGAGAGCAAAAGAGTACAGTATCAAAGGTTCTTGGGACTTGAATGTAGCAAGACTTTCCAGTATGGCAGGATACGGAGATCAGTAAAAGATAAAGCACTTTAGCGGCAAAAAAAAAAACAAATACATATAGCACACATATATATTATATATATATATATATATATATATATATATATATATATATATATATATATATACATATATATATTATATATATATATTATATATATATACATATATATATTATATATATTATATATATATGTATATATATGTGTATATATACACATATACATATATATACACATATATACATACACATACAAATATACACACACATATATACATATATATATACACATACATATACACACACATTTATACATATATACACACATACATCTACACATATATACACACACATTATATATATATATATATATATATATATATATATATATATATATATATATATATATATATATATATATAATATTTGATCAGGAACAATTATCATATTAGTGTAATAAGAAATATATTCTCGTTACATATATCCATTTATCCATCTATTCATTCATTTGCTTACATACTTATCTATTTCCTTATTTACTTGTCTTTATTTATCTATATTATAAATTTATCTATTTACGCTTTTATTTACTTATTCATTTAACTATATATTTATTTAAACAGTTATTTTTCATTATCTATTCATAAGTTTATTTAGTAAACAACAAAGTAAAAGCCCTGTTGGTAAGATTCTTATGAATTTTCTATACAAGAAAATACCTCCACCTATAAATCCTATGTAGAAATTCTACATAGAAAGACTAAGTATTAAAAATAATGCATCCCTTTAGAATCTATGGGGATTATACTACCTTAAATGATTTTATTCTGGCGAGCGTCAGATATTTCAGTTCATAGGAGACCTTGGACTTCAAGTGGGAATTGAATAAGATAAAGAGTAAAAAGATTGTACTTGTATCAATCAATCAATCAAATCAGCCATCCTGAGTCCACTGCTGAACAAAGGCCTCCTTCATAGTATTCCATGAATCACACGACCGTGCCATCCTCTGCCACGTCACTCCTGCAAACTTCTCGATCTCGTCTCTCCACCTTCTGTCTGGTCTCCCTCTTCCACGCTTCCTATCTCGCGGCGTCCACTCAGTAACACACTTGCTCCATCGCTCATCAGTCGTTCGCACCAACTTACCTGCCCAATTCCACTTCCTCTCTTTTACTGCCTCCACAATATCTTCCACTCTAGTCTGTTCTCTAGAATGAAAGATATTGTGGAAGCAGTAAAAGAGAGGAAGTGGAATTGGGCAGGATACTATATAAGGGAGGTAAGGAACTTGAACAGTGTTTTACCTTCATTTGGCTACCACGTTTTTAGTTTTGGAATTCTATTGCAAATTCTTTCCTTCTATTTCTTTGTGGTATCTAGTTTTTCTAGTAGCGAGTCTTATCCTCAGTTTCTTTGTGTCTTTCTATACTCAGGAGCAGGTGTTTATTCTGGTCTGTAACTCTATATCATCATCAGGGCTGTTGTTAAACCTCACCTGTCATAGTAACACCAACACTCCCAATACTACCGTCGCAGACACCATCATAACCACAACAGCCACTTCCACCACCACCAACACCATCAACATGACCACCATCACCATCACCAAACAAAACCACTACGACCACTACCACCACCACCACCATCACCATCACTACAACTACTACCACTACTACTTCCACCACCACCGCCACCACCACCACCACTAATTCTACCACTGCCACTACCACAGCCACAACTACTACTACCACTACCAATACCACCACTACTACTACCACAACCACAACTACTACCACCACTACCACTACCATTATCACCACCACCACCACCACCATCATCCCAAGGTGACTTTAAAGCATCTGATACCTTGTACCCTGCCACCGTTCCGAAACCAACGCTCCACAGCGTCCAGTCTATTCTCAGGTTCGTGTATTCAGTCACCACTCCAGATCTCCTTCATCACTTCTCCACCCTCGCCGGCTCTCCATTATCACAACTCCACCTTCACCACGCCCTCCACCTCGTGGAGAGGCTCAGCAAATCCACCCGTTTTACTAAGCTATTTTCAGTTCTTCTTTTGTCCCTTGATATGTGCAACTGTGGAGGATTTTTGTATTAATATCTGTTGCTTTTAACATTTACTCGTGTTTTTTAGTAATTGTTTTTTTCAGTATACAGTCATTTCTCCTTCATTTTATGTATTAACCACTGTTACCTTTACTATTTACATATAATTTTACTAATCTCAACTACTCTTTTCTCTCATTATGTCTTAAACTATCCCTCATTTTCCTTTATATTAACTATCCTTATCTTTACCATTTATAATTCCAATATACTTGACTGTTCTTTTATTTCGTTCCCCTACACGATTTTTCATTTTCTTTACATTAACCATTACTATTTTTACAATTCATTTATAGTTTCACCACTTAGTCTTATGTTCAAACAATGCTTTGTACTATTCCTTCCCCACCCTTTCTTACCCCAAATATTCCTTCTTACCCAAATATTGCTTACCTTCATGTCAATCATTCTTCCAAGTTTGTGTAACCTATTTACACCTATTTAACCCTACTATTTCTCTCACATGTAATATGGGCTATTGATTGCATTTGTTTTATGTAGTCAATAATTAGGGGGGTTTTTAGTAAAATCTCCATGGGGCAAAATCACGCAGAATTCTTTTATGACTAAAAACAAATTTCCACTCAAAATTAGAATGATAATAATTTCTACTATCTCTTCTATCAGCTACCTTCCTTTCATATCACCATAAACACATCTAAAACTCCACCTCTCTTATCACAACGAAAAGAAACATTGACCGTCGAAGACGAAACACAATACAACTCTTCCCTCTTCTCCTCTCCTCTCTCGCAAGACCACATCCCTCTTCCCTCCTCCCTCCTCCCTCCCGGCTCCCTCATCCCCCTTACTCACTCCCTCTGGACCAAGACCCACCCACGACAACTCCCAAACTCCCACAGAACCGCAGTACCGGATCTACTGCCCCGCGCCTTGACCATCACCATCCCAAACACGCTACCGACCAGCTTCCTAACCACAGTACTGGTGTAAGTAGTTCTGAGCAGCTCACGGATCACAGCACAAACACGTACACTGACCAACCGCATGGTTGACATAACCTCAGCCTAGTCGGCGAACCATATTGCTCTTTTTTTTTTATTATACTATAGCTCTCAATTATCTTTAAACTTTGTGTATATATGCATATATATATATACATATATATATAAATATACATATATATACATATATACATATATATATGTATATATATATATATGTATACATATATACATATATATACATACATACATATATGTATATATATATGTATATATATGCATATATATATATATATATACATATATATATACTTATACATATATATATATATACATATATATTTATATTTACATGTATATATATATATATATATATATATATCATATAAGATATATATATTTATATTTATATATTTGTATTGAAAAGCACATAAATGTACAGCAACACGTGTTATTCAAGTACAGTTTAAATTAGATCCTTCGATGTTTCTTTTTATTTTGGAGCCGTTGTGTTTGGCAACAAAAACATATACATTTGCGCAAATGAAAGACCAAAGAAATTCAATCGCTACCATTTGCAACCAAGACTACTATTTGCTTTCTCTCTACCAAGAATTGGTAACCTGACACCAACCTGAACACGGAGCAACGTCGAGAAGATTATCTCTTCAGCTGGAGAACGGAAATAAGCGAGTTGCGACAGAAGAGTGTGTGCATGATGAGATCTAGTAAAAGAACCAGAAGAAACGATTTAATCTAAGAACTTGCATCGTTCTTAACTCGAAGTACATGTTATGAGAACGGAAAACCCGGGAGATTCTTTGGCGTCCTTCGTGTAAAGCAAAACACACTCAGGCGTGTGATTTTTTAAGTTAGAGAGCAAGGAGAGCAAGGAGAGCAAGGAGAGCAAGGAGAGCAAGGAGAGCAAGGAGAGCAAGGAGAGCAAGGAGAGCAAGGAGAGCAAGGAGAGCAAGGAGAGCAAGCGGAAAGCGGCATCTCGGTTTGCGCACGAGAGCAAGTACAAGGCCTGAGACGCGGAGTACAAGAGGGATAAGGTAGCACTAACGGGTGGCGAGTGACAGTAATACAGATTTAAGTGCCCGGCAATAAAGGCAGGCATGTCAACGTAGGGTTACACAGGGGAGAGGAAAAGATGAGAGAAAGAAAAAGAGAAGAGGAGATTAGGGCAAAGAAGAGAGAAGGAAAATGTGAAAGGAGGAAGGGAGAGGAAGGAAGAGGAGAGGAGAGAAAAAGAAAGAGAAAAGAGAAAGAAGGAGGTGAGAGAAGATTGGAGGAAGGGAGAGAAGAAAGGGAAGGAAGGAAGAAGAAAGAGGAGTAGGGGAGAAGGGAGAAGAAAAGAGGGGAGAGGAGTGGAGAAGAAAAAAGAGTAGATGAGAAGAGGGAAGAAAAGAGAGTAGAGGAGAGGAGGGAAGAAGAGAGAAGAAAGGGGAGGAGGGAAAAAAGTGGAGGAGATGAGGGAAGAAAAGAGAGTAGAGGAGAGAAGGGAAGAAAAGAGAAGAGGGGAGAGGAGGGAAGAAGAAAAAGTAGAGGAGAATGGGGAAGAAAGGTGAGGAGAGGAGAGGGAAGGAGATGGAGAGGATAGAGAAAGAGAAGAGGAGAGAAGAAAGCAAGAGGAGATGAAAGAGAGGAAAGGAGAAGAGAGGAGAAAGAATGGAAAAGAGTGGTAGAAAGAAGAGAGAAGGAGTGGGGAGGGAATAAGATTGTGAGAGACCACGAAAAACGCTGTGGTATAGAACCTCGGCGTCAATATAAAAGTGGCAGTAAAGTGTGGTAGGGGGCGTTGTGTAGGAGCCATGGCGGCTTCGGCGAGGCTGTGGTCACAGTCAACGGAGACCCATGGTGGCTTAGGGGGAGCTACCGTGTTATGGACGGTGAACCATACGCCTAGACACAGAGGAGGGCGCTGTCTGGGTAGGACACTGTCGGGGTCCTCTTCCGAGGAAGTGTCTGCGGTAAGGACCGTGGTATAGGTCTCTTGCTCTGGTAGCAGCTCTTGTGGTATGGAATGAGACCTGGTGTAGACACGTCAGCCTTACTGGAAACTGACGTTTATGGTTACCTTAGTATCAGGTACTGGATGGTAAGGCTGCCCACTTGAATTTAGTGCACTTGACGTACGTACATGCGATGGAAGCTTTGTGTCCTACCAGAAGCTTTCGGGTTTGTCTCTTCGATGGTTATATTGGGTCTGTGACGCTTCTGAACCTTTGCTGCCTAAATAGGCAAACATTTATCTACAAATTTTCTGTTAACCATTGACGAACTAGTTGGTAATTCACATTTTCATATAGACATAAATATTCATTGTTGTTTTCTCCTGTTCAATGTACATTCAATGAGTCTTACCGCAATTATTCTATTCAAAACGCTAACTCGAATCAAATTCCTTCATCTAGTCTAAAGAATATATGGCTATGACGAAGCTCTGCTAGGTGCTTCAGCACTTCCTATATTCATCCCAGACAATCAAAAGGTTTTCGCAACTAGAATCACAGCAGAAGTTAACCGTTCGTTTCTGCCGGGAAAGGCTCTTGGGAACAAATATAACATTTGTAGATTTCCAACAGAGACGGCGACTGTGGCTGCTTCAGGTGGCTTTCTGAGGATATCCCAACGGCGTCATAGGCAGACGTCCAGGTGGCTTCTGTGAGCTTCCGGTGGCTGGCCGGGGGCTGTAATAGTGGAAACAGTTAGCTCCTGGTAGTTTGGGATGGCTTGAGGCGTCAACTGTCAAGTTATCAACAAAGACCGCGAGAACACAAAGGTGAAATTACAAGATTCTCGCGGGCAAAGACTGCAGAAGAAATTGCCAAAAGGCTGTAGTGATGGACGTGGATGACAAGCTGGGTAATGCTGTAAAGATGGGCCAGGGTGAGGGTGAGATCGAGAGTGGGGTTGAGGGTGTGGTTCAGGTTGAGGGCGAGGATGAGGGTGACGTTCAGGTTGAGGGTGAGGGTGAGAGTGAGGGTGAGGGTGATAGTGAGCGAGAGGTTGAAGTTGGGGGATAAGTGCAAGTGTGAGGCTTAGGGTAAGAGGGCGAAGATGAGTGTGTGAGGGTGAGTGTTAGGGTGACAGTGAGAGTAAAGCTGAAAGTGAAGATTAGATTGAGGGTAAATATAATGGTGATGGTGATGTAGAAGGATGATGGAGAGGGAGAGGAAGAGAGAGAGGGAGAGGGAGAGGGTGACGATAAGAGTGAAGATGAGGGTGAATATGAGGTATGAGGGTGACGATATATATGAGGTGGAGAGGATAAAGGTGGGGGAGAGGGAGAGGGTGAGAGTGAGGGTGAGGGTGAATATGAGGTATGAGGGTGAATATGAGGTATGAGGGTGACGGTAAATATGAAGTGATGGAGAGGGTAAAGGTGGGGGAGAGAGAGAGGGTATGAGTGAGGGAGAGAGTGAATATGAGGTATGAGGGTGAATATGAGTTATAAGGGTGAATATGAGGTATGAGGGCGAGGGCAAATGTGAGGATGAAGGTGAAAGTGAGAATAAGAGCAAGGGTGAGTCTGGGTGAGGATATGGATGGTAAGGTTAGAGGGTAGAGGTGAGGGTAAGGGTGTGGATGGTGAGAGTGGATAGTGAGGGGGTAAGGGTGTGTACAGTGAGGATGAGGGTGAGGATGAGGGTGTGAGTGAGGAT
This sequence comes from Oratosquilla oratoria, assembly GCF_046742065.1. NCBI lineage: Eukaryota > Metazoa > Arthropoda > Malacostraca > Stomatopoda > Squillidae > Oratosquilla > Oratosquilla oratoria. Next base: position 7,124,888 of record NC_134777.1, read on the forward strand.
TGCGTGGTGTTAGCAAGAGCCTGCGGGCGTAAGTATGGAAGTGGACAGGGTGACATGGGTGGATTGTTTGTTGAAGTTGTTTGGTCGGTGCCTAAATGGTCTTGGATTGCTTTATAACCCTACGTTGGAGTCTCCAGGCATACGTTTGGACTCTTCCGTTTGTCTTCGCTTCGCTTGGCATCGCTCCTGTTGTCTTTGACTCCTCTTGGGTCCTCAATCCAGCGTCTTCGTCTGTTTCTCCTAACTTTCAACGGGCGCTACTCTAAAGAATTTTGTATAATTTAAAGATATTTCGGCTTACGCCAGAAGGTGTTATTTATGGTTATGTGGATTAAAACTTGTATCTACCTCGATTAATCCCAGAAAGTATTCTGTTTTGATTATCTTATTTTGGTTAAATATGAATAATATACACCTTTCTGCGTGATCGTGGGTTAACCCCAAACCTTCACTTCGCTTGTCTTATCGTTGCTTCTCTTGTCTTTGCTTTTCTTTCCTCGTTACCCAACTGGTCTCAGCCTCATCTACGTCTCCGTTTTCTTTGGCCTTTTTTCTTTTTATTTCGTCCTCTCGCCCTTGAGTCTCAATTTTTCTATTTTCTTTTCCTTTTTTCGTTTTTTATCGTATCTCGTTCTCTTTTTTTTTCTCACCTATATTTTCTCTGTTTATTTGTTGTTGTTTTTTTTTTTAATTCGTTGGCCCATTATCATTCGCTTTTCCCTCATTTCTTCGTTTTGTTCATATATTTGCACATAGCATTTATTCCTCTTTTTTTTTTTTTTTTTTGCTTTTTATCTCATTTCTTGTTCTCTCATCTCCTTTTTTCTTTCCTTCTCCCTTCACTTGTCTTATCCTGTCTTGTTCTGTCATATACTTACATTTTGTCTTCTTTTCTTATCTGCCTTGTTTTGTTACCCTCCGTCCCACTGTCCTTTGTTTTGTCTTCTATTGTTTTGTTACTGTTATTTTTTTTCTTCCTCTACCAATATTTTTCTCCGCTTTGCTATTTTTCAAA
>NC_134777.1:7128402-7133402 GCF_046742065.1 Oratosquilla oratoria
GTATGTGCGTGTATGTGCGTGTATGTGCGTGTATGTGTGTGTGTGTGTGTGTGTGTGTGTGTGTGTGTGTGTGTGTGTGTGTGTGTGTGTGTGTGTGTGTGTGTGTGTGTGCCTATATATTGTGTAAGCAGCCAACAACCCGTACGAAAAAGAAAATATACTTAAATTCCTTTGTACTAGATAGACTTTACAACCAAGTCTTATGTTGACAAAGCAACAAATCTTACAAGTTCCGTAATGTGAAATAAAACCACAGACATCCATCGCAATTCCACTCCCGTGGAAAACTCGAGTCTCGCAATTCTCCTAAAACCAAACGCCATTAAACCTGCAGTGAATTTTCTAATCACCGCCAGGGATCACGTGACCGCATTATAAGACTTAATACATGTTTTCGGCAGAAACCGCACCTCTGCGGCTGACCGCAATCGAAAATAAATTTGGTTTCCCGGTCCCACACTCTGGCGCGCGGTTCCGCGGGAAACGCCTTCGTCCCGTGATCGCCTCTTGTCTCCATTGTCATTAACTTGTATTGCTGTGACGTTGCAATCAAATAATGGACCCTGCAATTCCTTACTCTAATGGCTTTATGCCCGAGGAACCTTCTTCATTTCTTTTTTATTCATCTATTCATCTACATCTTTTTTATGCATACCCCGGAAAACAAGTTCTGCGGCACTTTGTTCACAGGTATTTGTACAAAAAGTATCCGCCAGTGATAATCACGTTAACAAGTAAAAATGTGTGTGTGTGTGTGTGTGTGTGTGTGTGTGTGTGTGTGTGTGTGTGTGTGTGTGTGTGTGTGTGTGTGTGTGTGTGTGTGTGTGTGTGTGTCTGTGTGTGTGTGTGTGTGTGTGTGTGTGTGTGTGTGTGTGTGTGTGTTTATGTGTGTGTGTGTGTGTGTGTGTGTGTGTGTGTGTGTGTGTGTGTGTGTGTGTGTGTGTGTGTGTGTGTGTGTGTGTGTGTGTGTGTGTTAGTGTGTGTGTGTTTGCGTGTGAGTTAGTGTGTGTGTGTGTGTGTGATTCACCATGGTCTTGGATCACTATGAGATCAGTCCGTCTATATTATCATCAGCTAGTTTGAAATTTCCACTTCGTTTGATATCTTTCCTTCTCCTCTGGATATTTTCTTTGTGTCACTTCCTCACCTCTTGATCTATTACTCCCTAGCAAAATTATCCTTTCCTGTCTGGTCTGTTTGGTCTGTCTGTCTGTCTGCCTGTCTCAATATGTCCGTCTCTTCTTCCCTCTTTCTCCGTCTCTCTAGCATCCTTTGACAGTTTTTACGCTCTCTCCCTCTCTCTCTCCCTCTCTCTCTCTCTCTCTCTCTCTCTCTCTCTCTCTCTCTCCCTCTCTCCCGTTGTATTCCTCCTTACCCAGACATTATTGAATTTATCTATACCTGCTAGTTTCCATGCCCTATTAATGATCTCATTTATTGTACTTTGTAATTTGAAAATTATTTCCATTGCCCGAGCACCTCCATGTACATGCCTGCTTCATCAAAATACGATACTTCTCATTCTTCCTCATTGTCCACAACTACTTGCAAAAATTCCTTTCCTTTCTAAATTTCTCTTGTTTCTCGTTATGTTCTTGCTATTAAATTATCCCCTTTCCATTCTACTGTAGTAATATATTCATATTTGTCTATTACTTCTTTTTAGAATTTTTCTATTGTTGTGAGTTTATAGCCTTCTTTTCTTCCCATTCCCTTTCTTCGTCTTCTTTTCCTTATTTTTTCACTTTCAGTGTCTTCATCCACACTCTTGTGTTCTTATCTGATCTCTGATATTTTCCTTGTTCTTCTTAACTTTCTCACTGTCTACAGTATCATCCAACTTTATATTTTATTTCCGTTTCGTCAATATATCTAAATTGTTCTAATTGTCTCTTTCAGGGTTCTATTAGATTCATTATATCACTTACTTTTTACGTTACTCTTTTATCTTCACTATCTCTATCTCTATCTCTATCACTATCTCTATCTCTATCTCTTACCATCACTTCTCTATCAAGTGCATTCACATTTTCATTTTTCCTTACACTATTTCCATCCGTAATTGATTCACTGTGGTGGTCATTTCTGTTTTAAGCTGATCTAAATTACTTATCTCTGGCTGAGCGGGTTAGGGTGTCGTTACTTGCGGCGAAGGTCGAGGGGGATGGCTGTTCGAATCCTGCTACCGGCGAAGCTGAACCAAGGACATTGTTCATTAAATTCTACGTTACAAAGTCCTCTGTGAGGGGAACTGACCTAGCCTTCCGATAGGAGGACTTTGTGACGTTAAACAATATCATCATCAAATTACTTATCTCACTTATGATTCTCCTGAAATTCATATAATGATCTTGATAAATGCTGGTGCCAAATTATTTAATGTCTCCTTATGTTGCCATTCATCCCAAGGTACATTTTCATTTACCTTCGAAATTGGTCCCTATCTTCTTACTGTTGTGATATGGTTTAACGTCACAAACTCCCCCCCACCTATCGGAAGGCTAGGACGGTGCCCCTTACAGAGGACTTTGTAGCTTGGAATTCAACTTGGTTCAACTTCGCCGGTGGCAGGATTCGAACCACCATCCCTTCGAAGAAAAAGCTAATATTGTGGAGTACTGTCTTTTTCACCACCCCTTGTCACCACTGTCACTTAAATTTGACTTGTAATATCACTCGTCTCGAGGCCCCTTGCCTCTCGTTACGTGAGGTTCACTAATATTCAAGTTCCTCTTAAGTAGTAGGCCCAATGCCTTCTTTTTCCTGTAGTCTCACTATTTTCTAGGCCCCATGCCTATTCCTCTCGTCCTTTGGGTTAATAAAAGGATGGTGAATTTTCTTTCTTCTTTCACTGTAATTTCACCTTAGCTTACACTCGGGATCTCTTTTCTCTCGTCTCTACATCGTCTCCTGATCCTCTCTCCTTATATCTTCTCTCTATATCTTCTCTATCTCTTCTCTCTATATCTTCTCTATCTCTTCTCTCTATATCTTCTCTATCTCTTCTCTCTATATCTTCTCTATCTCTTCTCTCTATATCTTCTCTATCTCTTCTCCCCCGAGATCCCGTATCGTACGCTGAGCTACCTTCGTCTGACGTCACTAATTTTTCTAAACCAATCTTCGGTGACTTCTCAAGTAACTGTCACTCCTTATGGGCGTGACTTTGAATTCATGCACCAATAGTTTTTTTCCTCCTTCTCCACCTTGCACCAATCCGGAAAGCTATCACAATGCCATTAGCGATATTGTTTATCTCAGCATTAGTCAAACGAAGGTAACCTGCGCTTACAATGTTGTGATTACATAAGCGATTATAAAAACAGTCACCACCGTCGGTGTGTTTACATAGACAAAACGTCGCCCTCACCTAGACATAACATTGCCCTCGAGCAGGCGTCGAGTCTGAATTATTCTACTGCCCTAGCTCATTTCCATTCGTACACTACCGGCCTCTTACAGTCTTTATCTTCTATTATCATACCTATATCTTAATTCTGAGGTGTCCTAGCTGATGCAATTATATAAAAAACGGTCGATATATATATATATATATATATATATATATATATATATATATATATATATATATATATATATATATGTATATATATATAATTTATATCTATCAACCACAATGCACTTTAATTCTTAGCCATCAACATCGGGTGTCCCGATGGAGGCAACATGCAGGAAGTGAAACGTGGTACGACCAAGGACTCGAACCTGGTTAGCGCGTAACAAGTGCTATAGTGACTTAAACCATTGCTCCATCAAGATATATATATATATATATATATATATATATATATATATATCCATACATAGATTTTTTTTTTCTTGCAAGACCTCTTCACACTATTCTGTCCCAGATGAAGAGATCTCTTACTTTTACCTGTAATGACTTGATCACTGCTATCAAGTCACTTTTTTCTCTTCTTTCTTTCCATGATTGCACGTCTAATGTCTGCCTTTTTTTCATACATTCTATCTGCAAGGCTCAGAACAAATCTGGTCGTTGCTCTTTGTGTTCTCTTAATTGCATTTATAACTTTTTATGCGGCGACCGCATAACCGCAGTTTATCTAAATATTCCGATATTTTTTCATCATCTCATCTATATAGTGAAAACATACGTTTATGTTTTCCTGTCGACAAGTTTCACCTACAAATTGGACGGAATCTTTTTCGACTGGTTCCAATAGTTGCTGTACTTTTTTCCCTTTACATAACCACAGTTTATCTAAATATTCTGATATTTTTTCATCATCTCGTATATATACATATATATAGCGAAAACATGCGTTTATATTTTCCTGTCAACAAGTTTCACCTACAAATTGGATGGAATCTCTTTCGACTGGTTCCAACAGTTGCTGTACTTTTTTCACAATCATGTTTATGACATAAGTGGAGTAGGAAACACTGGCGTCTTAGTCTTAAGCTTATTCCTCTGAAAAAGCATACCTGCGAAACTAGTCAGGAATAAAATCAAGACTAAGACTCCTGTGTTTTCTACTCCACTTACCTGTCAGAATGTCTCAACATTCATGTTTATTTCACACAACTCATTACTGTTAATTTCTCTTCCTTCTACAAAACAGTTTTCTTTAGGAAAAACTGAGTAGATATTTCCGGTTATTTCAACCCCTCCTGATACATTTTGATCATTTTTTTTCCATCCTCTGTCAGCTTAGAAATGCCTTCTGTGTCTTAATTCAAAATTCAAAGATAACAGAACAGTTTTGGCTTATCTTTGCATTTATGAATAACAACTTTTTCAATGTTCCTCTCTTCCAGTGTACAGTAAATTCTAACACTTCTTTACCCTACCACAATCTTATTTTCTCTTCTTTCTTTTTTTTCTGCGCCATATCTATGTAATTTACACTGAAGATGTAATATACGAAAGCGCTCTACTCCGTTTTTTTATTTTCTAAAGTGGTCACCTTGCATCTATAAAACACACGTTCCCAGTGTTTTTATTGCATATGTATATA
>NC_134777.1:7138402-7143402 GCF_046742065.1 Oratosquilla oratoria
CCTCATTTCTCACTCTATCTAGCCTAGTAACCCCCATCATACTTCTCAGACACCTCATCTCAAACACATTCAAACTCCTTCTCTCTTCTTCTCTTATGTTCCATGTTTCTGCCCCATACAGTGCTCTTGGCACAATCACTCCTTCATACAGTCTCCTCTTAGCATCCATTCCCAAATGTCTATTCCTCAAACAAAAACAAATAACATTAAATAAATGATAATCATTACAGCATCTTGCTCAGGTGTTTATCTAAATGATTCTTAAAGCTTCGAACTGAACTACATTGCACTGCCTCTGCAGGAAGTTTATTCCATTCATTAACTACACGGTTGGCGAAGTTGTTTCTACCCACTTCCAAATTGAATCTATTTACGGACAGTTTGAGACCATTGTTTCTTGTTTGATTCTTATTCATTCGATTCTCATGTCGATCACGAGTCCAACACATGATCCAAGACCATATGGTGAAACACACACACACACACACACACACACACACACACACACACACACACACACACACACACACACACACACACACACACACACACACACACACACACACACACACACACACACACACACACACACACACACACACACACGTCAACAACAAAAAATAATAATGTACAACACGGCTATTCCTTAACTTACTATATTTTATGTTCGTAACTATATCTTTATAATGTTTTATTTTATAATTTGGTAGTTCTGTAGGCTGTATATTTTAGGCAGTAATGCTGCTATACTCAATAGACCGTATATTATTATTACACACACACACACACACACACACACACACACACACACACACACACACACACACACACACACACACACACACACACACACACACACACACACACGTTAATCTCAAGACAAAGGGACATGCATACAATCTACAAAAGAAAAGGATAAAAAAAACGGGGACAGGGACAAATGGCGAGGTATCTCGAGAGGTGCTGTCTTTGTGACCAAGATGTACGCGGGACCTGAATGAATTATTACAAAATTGTACCGAATTAAGTGTGATTAAGACCATAGATATGTATAATCACATTCGTATGATGGAACGGGACACTACGAGGGTAGTGGAATACATCTTGTTATAGTTAATTAGGAAAGAACACTCAAGTATGAACACACGCAGATATATGCACATGTATACACACACACTCGCACTCACACACACGCACACACACACACATACACACACACACACACACACACATACATACATACATACATACACACACATACACACACACACACACACACACACACACACACACACACACACACACACACACACACACACACACACACACACACACACACACACACACACACACAAAGGCGTGTATACGGGGAGAGGTCCTGGATGTTTGAGGAGCGAAGAAGGTAGCTGGTTAAAAATTATACTACAATGGAGACGAATAGTTTTATGAGCGAGTGGCTTTAATAAGAGAGGAGGAGGAGGAGAAGGAAGAGGAAGAGGAAGAGGAGGAGGAGGAGAAGGAAGAGGAGGAGAAGGAAGAGGAGGAGGAGAAGGAAGAGGAGGAGAAGGAAGAGGAGGAGGAGGAGAAGGAAGAGAACGATGAGGAGGAGGAGAAGGAGGAGGAGGAGGAGGAGGAGGAGGAGGAGGAGAAGGAGGAGGAGGAGAAGGAGGAGGAGGAGGAGAAGGAGGAGGAGGAGGAGAAGGAAGAGGAAGAGAAGGAGAAGGAAGAGGAGGAGGAGAAGGAAGATGAGGAGAAGGAAGAGGGGGAGGAGGAGGAGTAGGAAGATGAGAAGGAGAAGGAAAGGAGTAGGAAGATGAGAAGGAGAAGGAAGAGGAGAAGGAGAAGGAAGAGGAAGAGGAGGAGGAGTAGGATGAACCTGGTAGAGGAAAAGACTGACTTGAGTTCGCCTGAAAGAAAGACGGACATCGAAACCTTTCTGGAGAGGACAACCTCTGGAGACGTTCTTCAGGGAAGACAAGAATTGGGAACAATTAACCGTATTTCCGAAAGTTATCCTTTACTTCAATGGCGCTGTCGAGAGAGAGAGAGAGAGAGAGAGAGACAGAGAGAGAGAGAGAGAGAGAGAGAGAGAGAGAGAGAGAGAGAGAGAGAGAGAGAGAGAGAGAGAGAGAGAGAGAGAGAGAGAGAGAGAGAGAGAGACGATCAACGATAAAGTGGGACTTTTTGACATGCGTGCCCGGAGGATCTTTCTTCAACTGAATAAAATCGTCTGAAGTAGACCAAAATAGAACTTCGGTGTCATAAGGGGGGGGAAGTGCTTCAAAGATTAATCCATTGAGGAAGTTTTTAATTTCTTAGTTGGAGTGCTTCGATATTAGTATAGATTGTAATGTACAACTTTCAAGGATGGAGAGATAACGATAGATAGAGATAGAGAACTAGAGAGATAGAGAGATAAAGAGGTAGAGTTGTAGAGTGGTAGAGAGATAAAGAGGTAGAGTTGTAGAGTGGTAGAGAGATAAAGAGGTAGAGTGGTAGAGAGGTAGAGAGGTAGAGAGATAGAGAGATAGAAAGATATAGATATATATGTATATATATATACATATATATATATATATATATAATATATATATATATATATATATATATATATAGAGAGAGAGAGAGAGAGAGAGAGAGAGAGAGAGAGAGTGGGAGAGAGGGAGGGTGGGAGAGAGAGGGAGGGTGGGAGAGAGACCGAGAGATGGAGAGACTGAGACGTAGAGAGAGAGTAAATAGGCTGACACTCGACAAACACGAGGACGACACAAGGGAAACGGAGTCAGCAGCCGAGTATGAGCGAGCGAGGAGGACGACCAGCAAGCCGACAGAAGTCTTCTCCTCGACACAAACTTGCCCCCCTCCCCGTCCCCCCCCAGTCGCTACCCCCCCCTCCCCTTTCGCCCCCCAAACTCTATTTGCTTAAAGACACCCATCTCCCTCCCTTCCTCGGGCACACTGGTAACCACCACGCTGAAGACAATGGAAAGTACAACTTACACCACGAGCAAACGGGAGGCTTCTGACCGCTGGGGTACTCGCCCGAAGGTAGTGGGAGGTGGGATGGTGAAGGTGAGGTGAAAGACGGGCGATCGGGCCGGGAGGGGCTGGATGGTGATTAGTAACCAAGACGGGGTGGTTGTGGTGATGTATGCTTCAGCAGGTAGTTTTTGGTGGTTATTGTGCCCGAGATGTGTGCCTACTAGTAATGGTGGTCAAAGCAGTAACCCCGGTATCTGACGAAGAGGTGGTGGTAATATGGTAATGGCCTCTGAAGAACTGTGGTTCTATTTTACAAGAGAGGTCAGGAGGATATGAGTGATTATGGATCACCTAGTTTGTTACCAATGTATAGAAAACGCTTCCCAAGATTCGTAGTACAAGTATATTTAGTAGTTTTAGCTGAAAGTCAGCCAAGATGTGGATCTTCCATCACAGACCATCCACACACAATGAATCAATTAACCAAGAATGAATACAATGGACCTTTGTGTTTAGCTTTTGTAGATTATGAAAAGGCCTTTGACTAGGTAGAACAAACGGCAATACTAAACTATACGCAAAGAAAGTGCAAAGGAACATATTGTAAAGTCTCTACTAAATATTCATTCAAAGGGTGCTGCTGTAATTTAACTACAAAAGGATATATAAGAATATTTCAATCACTTACTGTAAGATTTGCAGATGACACTATTCTTGTTCTGGAAACGTCAAAAGATTGGTAAGAAAAAAGTTGAAGCTTACGATTAATTAGATCAAATGGTAGAATTTACTAAAGATCATGAACATGAAATAAAACAACACAACGGGCTGGAAAGTGTCTGGTAAATCAATTAACCAATAAAAAAAGAAAGAATATAATGAACCTTTGTGTTTAGCTTTTGTAGATTATAAAAAGGCCTTTGACTAGGTAGAACAAACGGCAATACTAAACTATACGCGAAGAAAGTGCAAAGGAACACATTGTAAGGCTTCTACTAAATATTTATGCAAAGGGTACTGCTGTGATTTAACTATAAAAGAATACATAAGAATATTTTAATCACTTACTGTATAATTTCCGGATGACATTATTCTTGTTCTGGAAACGTCAAAAGATTTGTAAGAAAAAAGTTGAAGCTTACGATTAATTAGATAAAATGGTGTCATTTACTTAAGATCATGAACATGAAATAAAACAACACAACGGGCTGGAAAGTGTCTGGTAAATATGAAAACCTCATGAGAGATCATACCAGAATAAGATATATATAAAATGGATATGGCAGCCACGGGGAAGAATTCTGGGGGGAAAAGACAAGGGGGACTAAATTTCTAAATGAAGTAAAACTCAATAGTTAACACTCGAACCCATGATCCTCAAGATACAGATCGAGCTTCCAAGTCACTGGGCCACAAAGACGTTGAAGTTAAGAGGGTGCCGGTTTAGCATGTGGCCTACCTTTTTGAAACTGGTTTAATATGTGGCCTACCCTATTTGAATGTGTCCTACCTCAGGAAAAATTCAAAATAAACAACAATACTTTATTTTTTCTTTTAAACCTAACCTAACCTAGTCCAACCTAACCTAACCTAACCCTAACCCTAACTCTAAACCTAACCTAACCTAACCTAACCTGCAGAGCTGGGTGCGTTCCTCGATGCGTTGAATAGGGAGGCCACATACTATACCAGAGAAAAAAATTCGAAGGCCACATCCAAAAGGTAGGCCACATACTAAAGCAACACCGTTAAGAAGAGGAGAAAAAGTATGAGGAGATGGGGAGTAAGGGAGAGAGGGAAGAGGAGGAGGAGGAGAAGGAGGAGGAGGAGGAGGAGGAGGAGGAGGAGGAGGAGAAGGAGGAGGAGGAGGAGGAGGAGGAGGAGGAGGAGGAGGAGAAGGAGGAGGAGGAGGAGGAAAATTGGGAATGAGAAAAGAGAAATCGTGAAGGAGGATGAGGAGGAACAAGGAGGGAAAGACACGAAAGGGAGGAGGGAGGAAAGGGAAGAGCGGAATAGGA
>NC_134777.1:7150902-7180902 GCF_046742065.1 Oratosquilla oratoria
TTGTTGTCGTTGTTGTCGTTGTTGTCGTTGTTGTCGTTATTGTCGTTGTTGTCGTTGCTGTTGTCGTCGTCGTCGTCGTCGTCGTCGTCATTGCCATCGTTGTTGCCGATGTTGCTGTTATTGTTTTTGTTTTTGTTGTTTTTGTTGCTGTTGTCGTCGTTGTCATCATTGCCATTGTTGTCGTCGTCGTTGTCGTCGTTATCCTTATTGCTATTTTTGTTGCTGTTGTTGCTGTCGTTGTTGTCGTTTTTTTATTGATGTATTTTTTTATTTTCGTTCTTGTCACATAAAAGAACCATTCTTCTTCTTATGTTATTCTATTCCTATTTGTTCTTGTTGTTCTTTTCCTTTCCGTTCTTGTTGATCCTTTTGTTCTAATTCCTATTGATCTTGTTGTTCTATTTTGTTGTTCTTTTATTTCTTTTTGTTTTTATTACCCTTGTTGATCTGTTTGTTCTGGTTGTTCTGTTTGTTCTGGTTGTTCTTATAGGGTAGCCATTGATGTCAGTTGATTATAACACTCGAGTTCGGTAGGAGAACAACAATCGACGTCCTCTTCTCGAGCTCCTGCCAGAGGTGACCCCCTCCACCCCGGATATGTTGTGGTCGTGTCGGTGTGCTGCCCGTGATGGGGTGTCTGTAAGTATGTGCGTGATCAAGCAAGCAAGTAATAACAGAGTACAAGAACCCAGCTAATGAGGAACAAGGTGTGGAGGCTATGAGTACAAGATTGTATAAATACATGACATGTGTTAAGAGGAAAGGTTCTGTTGGTGAAGGAAGCAGTTAATGAAAGAGGAGACATGAACGCCGAGGAGGGGGTAAGAGAGTGATCTCGTCCTATAGACTTTGTAGTTCTCGCAGGACGTTCGTTTACTGATTACGAGGTAAATGAATGAGCGAGAAGGGTACAAGATTTTTTTGGCTCCGTTTTCTTCGAAAGCTCCGCCTTAAGGAAGACTCCGTTCAGAGTTTTATGGGTTTAAAGATGAGCGAGAAGGGTACAAGATTTTTTTGGCTCCGTTTTCTTCGAAAGCTCCGCCTTAAGGAAGACTTCGTTCAGAGTTTTATGGGTTTATGAATGGCCGAACACGCCGAAAGGCTGAAAGACAAGTGTGGTAAAAATGGTTCGATACATCTCAATGAAAATAGATAAACGCTTTCGGGGAGCAGATCCTAGGAAATTATTAAAACTTCGGGAAAACACTTCGTCAAAAGCGCTTAATGGGTTCAATCTATGAAAATAAGAAAAATACAAGATCGTGTCAACGGCAATAAGTGGTCATGTGTACAATGTCACTCAACTGGTAGTGTTCGTTGAATTCCCTTAGGCGGGTTAACTACTTTTCATGAATGAGGAACATGGAAGTTTCTAGATTTTTTCCTTATTATCTTTAAGAGAATAGGGGAGAGAAGGTATAACCATTAAAGGAAAAATAAGAAGGAAAGAGAAGGGATACAAGGAAAAAAAATAATTGAATGTTGATGAAAAAAAAATTCACTTGTCACTAGAATGTGAAAAGGAAAAAAATAACTAAAGAGAGAGAGAAAGAGAAGAGGAGGAAGAGGAACATGAGCAGGGAAAGAGGGCGATGGGAAGAGAGGAAATGGAAAGGAAAGGGACAGAGGAAAGGGAAAGAGAGGAAAAGGACAGAAGGAAACAAAGGGAAGGGAAAGGAAGGGCAGGGCAAGGGAGGGCAGGATAGGGCAAAGGAGTAGGGTCAGAAAAAGGGGGGAGAGGTGAGGAGAAGGAGGAGGAAGAGAGTTGAAAAAACAGGAAGGGAGAGGAAGGAGGTTAAAAAGTCCGGGCAGGACAGGTAAGTGGAAGGAAGCAAAGGGTAGGGGAGGCAAAGGGAGGAAAGGGGAGGCGAGGGGAGGTGAGGGGAGGCGAGGGGAAGTGAGGGGAGGCAAGGGGAGGAAAGGGGAGGCGAGGGGAGGTGAGGGGAGGCATAGGAGGGGAAAGGAGACAAGGAGAGGGGAGAGGATGGTAACAGAAGGGTAGGGTAAATATTTCAACTTAATATTTATATAGTAGAAGAATGAGGACACGGGCAAATAGGGGGAGAGAGCATGATTTCGGGGATAAAGAATGTGGAAGGAAATCAGTGGGATTGATAAGACCAGAAGAAGGTGAGTTTTTTTGTGAAATATAGTGATGGCGTCATAGATGAAGGCGGGGACAGTTACTGGGGGATGGGAGTAAGGAAAGAACTGGTTGGTGGCGGGTGTAGGTAGGAGGGGGATGTAGATAGGTGGTGGATGAAGAGGAGTAGGAGGAGGAGTAGGAGAAGGAGGAGGAGAAAGAAGAAGGAAGAGGAAGGTAGAGGAGAAGGGAGAGAAAGGTGTTGGAGGAAGAGGAGGAGGAAAAGGAATAAGAGGAGGGGAAGAGAAGAAGGAGGAGGAGAAAGAAGAGAAAGAGGAAGGTAGAGGGGAAGGGGGAGAGGAGTTGGAGGAAGAGGAGTTGGAGGAGTTGGAAGGAGAAGGGATTGGAGTAGGAGCAATTACGAGAGCAAGAGCAGGGGGAAGGAGGAGGAGGAGGAGGAGGAGGAGGAGCAGCAGCAGCAATTAGGGGTCTGAAGAGTAGGAGCAAAAGTGCCAGAACAAGGAACAAGAGTAGGAGGAGAAACAGGAGCAGGGAGAGCAGGGGAAAGAGAGGAGCAGAAACAAGAGCAGGAGTGAAACCAGAAGAGCAAGAGGAAGAAGAGGAGGAGGAGGAGGACGAGAAGGAGGAGAAAGATGAGGAATAGCAGAAGCAGGAGTAGGAATAGAACCAGGAGCGAGTGGAGTTGGAGGAGAAGGAACGGAAGTAGAACAGGAACGAGATTAGAGGGAGGAGTAGGAGGAAGAAGAGGAGGAGGAGAAAGAGGAGGAAGAGGAGGAGGATAAGGAGAAAGAGGAGGTGGGAGAGGAGGAAGAAGAAGAGGAAGAGGAGGAGGACGAGGAGAAAGAGGAGGAGGATGGAAGGGAGTTCTGAAGATAAGAGATCAGGTAACGTTGGAATGGGTGAGTTTGGGGAGGTTGTCAGAGAGGAGTAGGGAGGGGGAGAGGTTCTCAGTGGAGACTGGAAAGCTACGCTGGAGCAGAGGAAAAGAGTTTTGAATGCGGCGGTGAAGGATCTTCAAGGTGAGTGGAAAGCCTTTTACTCATACACACTATACCTCGTAATTTAGATTAATAACCATAATAATTAAATCACCAGAAACAACTACATATCTTTATAATGACAATTATTATGAAATAAGTTAATGTCCAAAAATTGTATCACCATAATAAAATGTAAATTATTTATGACATGCAAACTCCCCAAGAAACCCCTGTCAGCAATTTTGGCTTATACACACCATACCGCGTAATTTAGATTAATAACCATAATAATTAAATCACCAGAAACAACTACATATCTTTATAATGACTATTATAAAATAAGTTAATGTCCAAAAATTGTATCACCAGAATAAAATGTAAATTGTTTATGACATGCAAACTCCCCAAGAAATCCCTGTAAGCAATTTTGGCTCATACACACTATACCGCGTATTTTAGATTAATAACCATATTAATTAAATCACCAGAAACAACTACTTATCTTTATAATGACAATTATTATAAAGTGAATTAATGTCCAAAACTTGTATCACCAGAATAAAATGTAAATTATTTATGACATGCAAACTCCCCAAGAAACCCCTGTCAGCAATTTTGGCTCATACACACTATACCGCGTAATTTAGATTAATAACCATAATAATTAAATCACCAGAAACAACTACATATCTTTATAATGACAATTATCATCAAATAAATTAATATCCAAAACTTGTATCACCAGAATAAAATGTAAATTATTTACGACATGCAAACTCCCCAAGAAACCCCTGTCAGCAATTTTGGCTTATACACACCATACCGCGCAATTTAGATTAATAACCATAATAATTAAATCACCAGAAACAACTACATATCTTTATAATGACAATTATTATAAAGTGAATCAATGTCCGAAACTTGCATCACCAGAATAAAATGTAAATTATTTATGACATGCAAACTCCTCAAGAAACCCCTGTCACCAGAAACAACATATCTTTATAATGACAATTATCAGGAAATAAATTAATGCCCAAAACTTGTATCACCAAAATAAAATGTAAATTGTTTATGCCATGCAAACTCCCCAAGAAACCCCTGTCAGCAATTTTGGCACATGAAAACAAGCAGCAGGGGAGAGCTGGCAGTCATTAAGTGGAGAACAGACCGGGAAGTTCTGCTGCTGTAATCTAGGTGTAATACACTATTGTTAAGAAGTCTTCAGCTCTTTGATTTTACCCACCTAAGGATGGAACAGAAGATTGATACATCTATGTAGACCAGTATGGATTACGGAAAAAGGGATGGGGAGAAATTTGTACTGGAGAGAAGATAGAAGAGGGGGATAGAGTGGGAAGAGGGAGAGAGTGAGTGAGTGAGACTGAAAGACAAGGAGAGGAGAGGAGAGGAGAGAAAAAAGGAAAGAAAAGAGGAGAGAAGAGAAGAGAAGAGAAGAGGAGAGGAAAGGGGGAGAGAGAAAAGGAAAAGGAAATAGGGGGAGATTATGTTGAAAACTAGGAATGCAAAGAAGGAGAGGAGGAATAGAAGAATGGTAATAACATGGAATGGAAACGAGCAGCGAAATTTGTTGGAAGAAGCCGAAAATGGAGAAGAGCGTCGGGAGAAGGAAAATGGGTGAAGGAACAGAAAATCCCAAAAAGGGAGAAGAGTCAGCCAAGGGAAGAAAATAGGGGAGAGAAGAGATGGGAGAGTCAGTTGATGAAGAGGAATAAAGACGTGGAAAAGAGTTTGGAGAAGAATTGACGCATCACTTTTAAGTTCTAAATTTATACATAATGCCAACAGATTTTATAATACAACAGAAGGGAGAAATGAAAATACAGTAGTATAAAAGGAGAGATAAAAAGAAAAGGACCTGTATTGAATAAAAACATAATAAAGGAGCCTTCAAGAGACCATAAGGCCTACACTAGCCAGTTCCATAAAAACGTGGAAGTGAGTTTGGAGAAGGGATGAATGAAAATATAGAGGTGGTACTCGTTTAAAAGGAGAGACAAAAAGAAAATGAGCTATATTGAATTAGAACACAAGAATGAAGGAGACTTCAAGAAACCATAAGGCCTACACTAGCCAGTTCCATGCCCATTACTACCTATCATACCCATCGATAAAGTTGTCTAACCTCTTATAACAACCGATAATTTGGGCACTCACTACATAGTTACTAAGTCTATTCCATTCGTTAACCCTCTACTGGTAAACCAATTCTTACAAATTTCATTCTTAAATCTAGATTTGTCCAATTCAAATCCATTTAAGCTGGTCCTGACCTGTTATCTTAATATGATGACCATGTCTGCATCACACTTGTTAAAACCTTTAATCTATTTGAATAACTCTATTAGATTACCCCTAAACTCTACGTCTTTCCAGAGTGTGTAAATTAAGGTGCCTATGCCTGGCTTCGTAAGTTAAATTTCTGAGCCCTTCTATCATTTTGGTCATTCTCCTCTGTGTACATTCTGGTGAAATGATATCCATGCTATAGGCTGGAGACCAAAACTGTACCGCATAGTCAAGAATGGGTCTAAATAACGCCAAATAGAGTCTGAAAACTACATATGCACTTTTGATTGTAGACCTCCTAGCAATAAATCCTAATGCCCTGTTAGCTCTGTCCCTGGCGCCATTTCATGGATTTATGGTCACGACTCACTAGCATTCCCAAGTCTTTCTCACATGTTTTTATTTTCTAAACAGGTGTTACCTAAGTTATATATGTTTTCTGGGTTGTGTAAACCTACGTTTAATACTCTGCACTTTGAGATACTGAAGCTCATTTAGCATGTCACCAACTATGTAAACAATTTGTTGAGATCTTCCTGCAGTATCCTGACCTAATATGGAGTCCTATTTTAGTGTCGTCCGCAAACTTATTAACATCATTAATGGTTCCATTGTCCAAGTCATATATATACATAATGAATAATAAGGGACCCAAAACCTAACCGTAGGGAACTCCACTAGTAACACTTCCCCATGTTCTGATCCAATCAAACACTTTTCCTCCTATGCCATAGGCTTTGACTTTATTTAGTAGTCTTTGGTGGAGCACCCTGTCGAACGCTTTGTTAAAGTCAAGGTAAATGACATCGTAACTATCATTGTTACCTGCCGTCTTGTAGATATTAGTGTAAAGAGGATAAAAGATTAATTACATGTGACCTACCTTTTGTGAACCCATGCTGTGAGTCACCAATCAAAGGGCGTCTCTCAATGTGATCTCTGATTCTATTTGCTATTACTAATTCCAGCATTTTACCTATAACAGACATCAAACTGTTTGGCCTATAGTTGTGCATAGAAGATTTATCACCCTTTTTGATAAGAGGAACAACGTTTTTCTGCCCCCAAGAAATAGGCACAAATCTAGTCTCAACCGACAAATTAAATATTTTCGTTAACTAGTCGCAGATTTCAAATTTACACTCTTTTAGCATTCTCGGAAAAAAAAATTGTCTGGACCCGGGGATTTTGTATCTTTAAGTCTATCAATCTGACTACTTCTTCCTTTCTAATACTGATGCTAGTTAGTCTACTTCCTTCATTCCAAATGAAGATCAGGTCGCAGTTAGGCACCATATCTACTATCTCCTTTGTAAATACTGAAAGTAAATATCTATTAGACGTCTTGCTCGCTTCTTTTTTTCTAATAGATCTAACAAAACATCCTCGTTGGATTTGATTAGGCCTATCCTTTCCTTATTTCTAGTTCTGTAAAAATGAAAGAACCCTTTAGGTTACATCACGCTTCTCTGGCAAACTTAATTTAATGGTTCTGTTACGCTGTGCGGGTGTTTTTTTTAACCAACCAAGCAATTTTGTTATACCTATACTTATACCTATACCTATACCTATACGTATACCTGTACCTATACCTGAGGTGTGTTTGGCCCTTTCTCATTCTCACGGAAAGCCCTCTTTTTATTCCGACCTCATTTTTCAGCCTACCCATCATTCATTCGGGACTATTAGCAACATAAAAGAGAGAGAAATTCGCTAGTGACAGCGACATTTGTTTGATCATTTTTATGACAGTTGCATGTAGGATTCGAACCCACTGCTTTCAGTCACCGTAAGATTACCTTCACAGAGCCTTTACCCATTCCTCCACAGAGACTATAAAAGCCTCGAAACTTGGAATCATATAAAAGAATGAATTTATCAAAGCAACACCTGAGGACAGTGGGCGAAGCTGGCTGTTGGGCAGAGTCTTTCGAAAAGAAACGAAAATGGGATTACTGGCTTAGACAGGAAGATCTGGAGAGAGAATGAGGGAGAGGGGAAAGGGGAGGAAGTAATCTTGGGGAGATTGATTGGACCATTGGGGAGAAAGCGGGCATTCTGGGAGCCGGACGGGAGGGGACGGAGGGGAGGAGGGGAGGTGTGAAACAAGGAAGGCTAGCCAAAGGAAAAAAAAAAAAAGATGGGAAGAGGGCTGAAAGAGGCAAAAAATATTGTGGTGGAACAAGGATAGTCGTTTGAGGTAAAAGAAAAGGAAAAGAAATATGTACATCTTTTTTTTTCATACGTGATTATTTTTTCCCCTATCTACAACTCTTGAAGAAAAAGATCATCCTCTACATAGATGTACGATATCGAATTGTTATGCTCTCCGTTCTTTTCTTTTCTTTTCTTTTTTGTCACTTTGTTGTTCTTTGAAACGTTTACAAAGATACTGTGATATTAACTGTACCAGCATTTCTCAGAAAGGTAACCTCGAGACGAGCCTGATTTTCTTTGGTATCTGCGTGAAGGATTCTGAATGTCATGAAGGTTCAAATTGATTCCAAGCGCAAGATATGTAACATATGGAGATGAGATAGAAAGGACAGCAAACCTCTTTACATTAATAAACACTCATCAGCTGGCGGTTGTAAATCAGAAACGAAGAATCCGCGTCCTCTTCCAAGAACAAGAGAAAACGAATAGAAAATAAAAAAAGACTCAAAAAGTTGGCCGTACAGGAAGGAAGACTAAAAAAAGAAATAGTTATGGACGAGTAAATTCCATTTACTAATCACATTATATAAACTAATAGAAAAGAAACAGGAGGGTTAGTAAACATCTCACAACATCTATTGCTCACGGTAACAAGTGGGGAAGTGAGGAACCCGCGGCTTACCCCATGAACGGGAAAACGAGAAGCTGCTCACAACCCGTCATCTCCTCTAAAAAAAGAAAACCAGACAATAGGAGGCCGTGAACAGACACGAAGGAAAGGCCAAGCTCGAAGGGTCAAGACTACGGATGCATATTAATGAGGCATCGGCCATTTACAAACTAATTGGCAAGTCGGGCTGTGCCTTGTATGATAATGAAGTTCCAATGCTTATTAGGAACTATTAGTATGCAACCATTATGTATACAGGCCTGGTGCGTGTGTACCCATGTACGCTCGTGTGTGTGTGTGTGTGTGTGTGTGTGTGTGTGTGTGTGTGTGTGTGTGTGTGTGTGTGTGTGTGTGTGTGTGTGTGTGTGTGTGTGTGTGTGTGTGTGTGTGTGTGTGTGTATGTGTGTGTGTATGTGTGTGTGTATGTGTGTGTGTATGTATGTGTGTGTGTATGTTTGTGTGTGTGTATGTTTGTGTGTGTGTATGTTTGTGTGTGTGTATGTGTGTGTGTATGTTTGTGTGTGTGCCGTATGAGTGCACATATATACGTTGACTTGACCATGCAAGTACAAATGTATTCATCCCATGCTGTATATCCAGATTCACGCGTTTTTAAATATATTTATCTACATAACAATGCAAACGTTTTCATAAATATGTTCAAGGTTAGGGATTCCCTTCTTGCAGAGGGGAGACCTTAGAGTCTTCACGACCATCAGGGCTCCAGTCAAATATTTATGGCAAAGGGTGGCTAAGACTGCCTCCGTTGTACAAGTCTGTACTATTGATTACTTTATCATGACGAGTGTACAGGAGGAGGAGGAGATGCCCAATTCACATTGAATTATCCACCCGAGTCCTACGAAAGCTCAAAAATGGAATCACTTGTTGTGGAGATGTCTCACCACCCTTCCCACATTAGAACATTCGAAAGCTGAGATGAGATGAGATGAAAGATACAGAGAGAGAGAGAAAGAGAAAGAGAGAGAGGGAGAGGGAGAGGGAGAGAGAAAACCTTGCAACCCTTCCCACATTCTAACACTCGAAAAGTATGATGAGATGAAAGATACAGAGAGAGGAGAGAGACAGAGAGGGACAGAGAGAGACAGAGAGACAGAGAGAGACAGAGAGAGAGAGAGAGAGAGAGAGAGAGAGAGAGAAAACCTTGCAACCCTTCCCACATTCTAACACTAGATAAGTATGATGAGATGAAAGATACAGAGAGAGGAGAGAGACAGAGAGGGACAGAGAGGGAGAGGGAGAGGGAGAGGGAGAGGGAGAGGGAGAGGGAAAGGGAGAGGGAGAGGGAGAGTGAGAGGGAGAGCGAGAGAGAGAGAGAGAGGAGAGAGAGAGGGAGAGAGGGAGAGAGAGAGAGGAGAGAGAGAGAGAGAGAGAGAGAGAGAGAGAGAGATCGAGAGAGAGAGAGAGAGAGAGAGAGAGAGAGAGAGAGAGAGAGAGAGAGAGAGAGAGAGAGAAACTGACTCCCTGGCGACCCCGGGAGTTCGCCAGTGACTCTCCGACCTCATGTTTGTTTTTCGTCCTGAATAATAACAACGACTTGATCAAACTAACAAAAGAAACAAAAGACAACTGTCGTCTGGATGTCTTTCTCCTTCCTCTTATGTGTTTTGTGGGTGTGGAAACAGTGAATTCCGATGGATTTTAGGTGCGTCACACTGACCGAGCGTCAGACCATCGGGGCGGCATCGCTGGACGAAGACGTTAACGTTGACAAGCCTTGGAGGGAGATGGTCCTTCCCGACGTCTGTCTCTGTGACCACATTGAGCAGGTTCCCATTATTAGTTGTTTATGTATGCGAATAATGTCAAGATATTTGTGTACGTATACAGGAGAGGGTAAGTGAAATTAGAGGAAAGTAGGTGTAAGACAGTTGTTGTTTGCGGATGATACTGTGGTTCTTGATGGGTCAGAGTAGTGTCTAAGACAGCGAGTGACAGAGTTGAGGAAAGGGTTTCTGTGAGAGGAAAAAGGTGAGTTAATGTGGATATGGTGTTGAGACGACCAAGTAGAAAAAGTGACAGGTGAGTTGAATATGTTTTAAAGGGAAGAGGCTGGAAGTGAAGAATTTTAAGTTTTTAGGGACACATGTATCAGAGGATGAAAGAATTGGGGAGCAGGTAAATTACACAAGGTAGAGACTTTGAATCTAAGGGAAACAGAAAAGAATTCAAATGTGTCTGAGATGAAGTAATTAAGAAATATGCTAGGATTACGAGGATGGATAGCGCGAGAAATAAGGAGGTGAGGCGGAGAGCAGGACTGAGAAGTGAACTGGTAGATGTCGACCAAAGAATAATGCGGTGGTTTGAGTATATGGAAAGAATGAGTGAAGAAAGCCTGGCAAATTGAGAGTGAAATCCTGATGTGGATGTTGGATGTGTTGTGTCTTGCTACATTGCTTCTGAACGGTGTAGTACATGAAGAAAAGGACTGCCCTTAATCCAAAAATATGACCTCCCCTTCATGCATACATATATATATATATATATATATATGATATATATATATATATATATTATATATATGTATATGTATAAAACACATCGGTGAGATTTGTGAATTCATTTAGTTAAAGTATAAAATCAGAATCTTTCAGGGAGAAGAAAATAAACTCAGAAATGTTGACTGCGTTGCATTCTACTCGTACCTATGCTTGTCATCCTGGAATATTCTCTTACACACCACACACACACACACACACACACACACACACACACACACACACACACACACAAAATATAAATAAACGAGCACACACGCAAACACACACAAATATATATATATATACATATATATATACATATACATATATATACATATATATTTACACACATATATATATATATATATATATATATATATATATTTATGTATGTATATGTATGTACGTATGTACAAGTTTGCATATATCATGTATGTATGAATGAAGATAGGTAGATAGATACGTAGGCAGGTAGGTAGGTATATAAGTAGGTGGGTAGGTAGGCAGGTAGGCAGGCAGGGAGGGAGGGAGGGAGGGAGGGAGGGAGGGAGGGAGGGAGGGAGGGAGGGAGGTAGGTAGGTAGGTAGGTAGGTAGGTAGGTTGGGAGGGAGGGAGGTAGGTTGGGAGGAAGGGAGGGAGGGAGGTAGGTAGGTAGGTAGGGAGGTAGGTAGGAAGGTAGGTAGTTAGGTAGGCAGGGTGGTAGGTAGGAAGGTAGGTGGGAAGGTAGGTAGGTAGGTGGGTTGGTAGTTAGGTAGGTAGGTAGATAGGTGGATAGGTAGTAGGTGGATAGGTGGATAGGTGGATAGGTGGATAGGTGGATAGGTGGATAGGTGGATAGGTGGGTAGGTAGGTAGGTAGGTCGTAGGTCGGTATATATTTAGTCAGATAGGGTGGTAGGTGTACGTGTGTGTGTGTGTGTGTGTGTGTGTGTGTGTGTGTGTGTGTGTGTGTGTGTGTGTGTGTGTGTGTGTGTGTGTGTGTGTGTGTGTGTGTGTGCGGTTACATGCGTCTTAATATAGATGCCTGCATACACGTGGTGCACACACACACACACACACACACACACACACACACACACACACACACACACACACACACACACACACACACACACACACATGTACGAGCCCCATATTATGCATGCCCGTATACGTTCGTGCACGTTTACATGTATGTGCGTGCGTGCGTGCATAATATCATATTACAATGCATGCATGGCCACACATAACAAACCTGAGCTTACCCAAGACTTGCCGGGCCCGTCCCACAATCTAAGTGATGAAGTTTCACGTTACCCGAGAGAACAGGGCCCTCATCGTCCGACAGCTGTGGTCCGGGAGCGAGGGACGGGACCCGAGACGAAATTCTAGTTCCGGAGCACTATGACGACGAGCACCCTTGCCTGACCTTAAGATGCGATCATCTTGACCTTGTTTGTAGCCAGTGGCAAGAGTAAGTAAATGAAACAGAGATCCGGGTCCTCATGTTTTTTTTTTTTTTTAACTGACCTGTGACCTTACATGAACTCAAGCAGTGAGTAACCGCATATGATTAAGATTTTCAGGTCAGGATCCTGGATACATTCAACTGCCCTAAGCTTAAGCAGATGTCTACTGAAACACATGTATGTAGAAGTTAAGCCATATAAATACACACACACACACACACACACACACACACACACGACTCGATGCCACAGGGGTAGCGTTCGCGGCCGCCACTACGGCGGTTCGAATCCCGCCCAGGGCTGAAGTAATTTCAGTATCGCTGCGCTGCGAGTCGTTACTCCAACTCTCGTGGGCGGAGAGTTGGGTGTTTGTATACGTGTAAGGTCACAGCATTACCTATATATCGGTCATACGAGCTCTGAGCTCTCATCCGGGAGGGAAATATCTGTCAATCATAAATCCAACACGTGATCCAAAGACCATGGTGAATCACACATGATGTGATAGTGCCTCACTCGACCACTAATTCAGTGGTCCGAGCTCGAACCTCGCCCAGGGCTGAAAAATTCAACAACGCTCCACTGCGAGTCGGCACTCCGAATCTGGTGGGCAAGAGGCTTTGGGTGTGTGTTTGTAAGGTCACAGTATTATCCATATATTAGGTAACATACGAGTTCTCATCCGGGAGAAAAATAACTGTCGATCACAAGTCACACAAAGGATTACAATGGAGGAGCATACCGACAGGAGACCTTTTGGTCCATAACTAGGTCGGATGCGAAAAAAAATTGTAATATTGATAAATAACTAAATGAAATTATAATTATCTAAATAATGAATAAATAAATGATAAATGCATAGGAATAGTTAAATAATAAACAAACAGGTAGATACTGAATAATGATAAAATGAAGGATAACTAATAATCAAATATATGAAAATCAAGCAAATAATAATAAACATAGACAAATAACAAACAAATAAACAAATAATAACACATACAAAACTCAAACTGGAGCATCTTGTAGGATTAAAAAGTAAACTATTCGAATCGATGAAAGATCTTTATAAAGGGAAAACTTTTGATAAGGTACCTCATAATGTTCTCATATCGAAGTTGGAATATATGGGCTAACTAAGAGAAACTATTTGAATTGTCGAAATGAAGACATTACTCAAGGGTAAAATATCAGTATTGAGAGCAGTGACCAGTGGAGTTCCACAGGGTTCGGCGTTTGTACCTACAGTGTTTCTTTATGTTAATGATAAAATGAAAGGTACTTCATAATATTCTTATATGAAAATTGGAATACAATGGGGTGCATGAGAGAAACTATTTGAGTTGTCGAAAGTATCAGTATCGAGAGCAATGACCAGTGGAGTTCCACAGGGTTCGGCATTTGTATCTACAGTGTTTCTTTGTGTTAATGGTAAGATGGAAGATACAACAAGCTATACTAACACATTTACAGATGATGCAAAGATAATGAGGAGAGTAAAAATCGAAATGGATTGTTAACTGTTGCAAAAAAAATCTAGATATTGTATTTGTATTGAGCCCCCAAAAAAATTTTTTGATAAAAATAAAATGCAAAATATCAGAAATGGGAAATAGCTCACAGAAACCATTTCTGAGTTATTACCTAGAAAGCAAAACCATTACAAATGCGAAAGAGGTGAAAGATTAGGGAGTTTTGATAAAAGACAACCTGTCATCGGACATATATCAGTAAGATTATGGGAGAGATGTATGGATTGCAGTAGAATATTAGAGTGACTTTTTCACTATATGGATGAATAGATAAGATTATGGGAGAGATGTATAGACTGCTGCAGAATATTAGAATGGTTTCTTCACTATATGGATGAACAGATGGTGAAAAAACTTATATTGATTACGAGTCAACATTGGGGTCCCCACCTAGAGTGAAAAATAAAATCAACATCGAGAAAATACAAAGGGTAACAAGTAAAAGGATTCCTAGACAGGTAAATGAGCCATGCGAGTAGAAACGTTGGATCCGTCAACAGTGAAAGACCAAAGCGATAGAGGAGACATGACCACAATGTATGTATGCGTGCGTGTGTGTATTCACTATGGTCTTTGGATCACATGCTGGACTCGTGATCGACAGCTATTTCCCTCCCGGAAAAGAGATCAGAGCTCGTATAACCGATCTATGGGTAATGCTGTGACCTTACACGCACACACACACACACACACACACACACACACACACCCAACACCCCGCCCACGAGAGTCAGAGTAACGACCCGAGGCACAGCGATGCCGAAATAATTTCGGCCGTGCGCAGGATTCGAACTGGGTACTGCGAGCACTATCGTACTTCCCATTCCAGCGCTCTACCAACCGTGCCATCGAGTGTGTGTGTGTGTGTGTGTGTGTGTGTGTGTGTGTGTGTGTGTGTGTGTGTGTGTGTGTGTGTGTGTGTGTGTGTGTGTGTGTGTGTGTGTGTGTGTGTGTTTACCTAACTCTAGTATACAGAAAAGGAGCAATGCTCTCTAGGCCTCGTCTCCATAGTAAGATTTGGTGGAGATGACATCCAGAGTTCTTCAAGGTCTCAGCTTCTCAGATGTAGCCTACCCGGTGACGAATTTGACCAGCCTCTCTCCCGAAGAGGAAGACGGTGATCGAGCGGCGCAAGAAGCTTCTAACAAGAGTTGTTGACCCAACATCTGACCTCCCCGCCCAGAGGAGGCGTTGAGAGTGTTGATCAACTTGTACCAGTCAAGATGGTTTGTGAAATCCAAGTAACATGGTTACATCTCTCTTCCACGTTATTTCTTCGAGATCTTTATCACGTTATTCTTTTGTTTAATAAATTCATTCAACTGAGCTCGCCAATATTTGAAGTCAGACATGCATTTCATCTGCTAGCGTGTGTGTATGTGTGTTGGTGTGTGTGTGTGTGTGTGTGTGTGTGTGTGTGTGTGTGTGTGTGTGTGTGTGTGTGTGTGTGTGTGTGTGTGATTCACCATTGCCTTGCATCACGTGTTGGACTCATGATCGGCAGCTATTCCCTTCCCGGAAGAGAACTCAAGAGCTCATATATGACCGATCTATGGGTAATGATGTGACCTTACACGCACACACACACACCCAACTCCTCGCCCACGAGAGTTGGAGTAACGACTCGCAGCGCAGCGATACTGAAATTATTTCATCCCCGGCCGGGATTTGAACTCGGACCGCCGTAGTGGCGGCCGGGAATTCTACCACTGCGCCACGTGTGAGTGCGTGTGTACGTGTGTGTGTGTGTGTGTGTGTGTGTGTGTGTGTGTGTGTGTGTGTGTGTGTGTCTGTGTGTGTGTGTGTGTGAGTGTGTGTGTGTGTGTGTGTGTGTGTGTGTGTGTGTGTGTGTGTGTGTGTGTGTGTGTGTGTGTGTGTGTGTGTGTGTGTGTGTGTGTGTGTGTGTGTGTGTGTGTGTGTGTGTGTGTGTGCATGTGCGTGTGTGTTCGTGTTTGTGTGCTCTGAAGCATGTATGTGTATGTGCACGTGCTTGGTCGCACACGTCAACCCTGCTATTTAGTTACCCATGTCTTGTGACCGCCGTGCCATGTCACCAAACACACTCAAGTGCACACATGTACCCCGGACCCATTGGAATCCTCAGGTTCGAATCCCAACCCTGGGACAACCCCCCCCCCCCTGAGGTCTCCCCCGGGGGACGGGGGCGGCTCGTTAGAGTACGAAAATATTCCTTTGGCGGAGACACAAAAGCGTTGGAAACAAGAGTCGAAGTGGCCGCGGCATCACCTTTCCCGACTTCGGTCGGTCCCTGCCCTCACCCCACCCACCTCTGCCCCGCCCCTGCGAGGAGGAGACGCCGAGGGCGCTCCGCGCGGCGAACCTCTCTAACAACGCAACTCTCTTCTCAGTAATAACTTCGCTAACTGCCGCCCAGAGGGACGATAACAGCTTCTTCTGAGAGTGGAACTGTGCACATGTATGTTTTTCTGTGTTTTTTTTTTTCATCTGAGGATGATTTTCCCAAGAAAATGGTCGTTTACTCAAGCATCACTGGCAAGTTAATATGGCCCACAATATCAAAAGAAATGGGAAAGTTTGAGGCTAGTTTCAGTATATGCATATATGCACACACACGCATATTATATATTACATATATATATATATATATATATATATATATAATATATATATATATATCACATATATATATAATATATATATATATATATATATATATATATATAATATATACATATCACATATATATTATATATATATATATATCACATATTATATATATATATACACATGTGTGTGTGTGTGTGTGTGTGTGTGTGTGTGTGTGTGTGTGTGTGTGTGTGTGTGTGTGTGTGTGTGTGTGTGTGTGTGTGTGTGTGTGTGTGTGTGTGTGTGTGTCTGTGTGCGCGCGTATGCGCACATGAGCTTGTGTAGACTTATTTATATAATATCAACTACCCAGCGCAGGATCCAGAAGGATAGGTCGGTCTCTCCTTCTCCAGTCCAGAGGCGCCTCAGGGTCCAACTTAATGGGGTTCGAGACCGAGAGTGGTCGGACGAGTCCCGGCCCCGAAAACGCGAAGCAAAAATGAAATCGCCCAAGCGGTCAGACTGGATGGGTATGATGTGCTGAAAGCAAAAGATAAATGTGTGCCTCGGTTAGAGCTGAAGAGATTGGGGTTCGTGTGGTTCTTCTTCTTCTTCAGAAGAAGTCTCCAGGTGAGAGAGTCAGTGTATCAGTGAGTTTACGAAGGGTTACAAAGGAGGAACATGCTGGTAGGAGATCTTTTGGGTCCATAACTAGGTCGGATACAAAATATAAATAAATAGATAATAAATGACAATAAATGACAATAATAGACAATAATAGACAATAATAATAATAAGAATAATAATAATAATAATAATAATAATGATAATAATAATAATAATAATAATAATAATAATAATAATAATAATAATAATAATAATAAATAAATAAATGAAAATATGAATATAAATGATAACATTAAAAACATGAATATAATAATATAAATAAAAGGAATATGAATAATGAAAATGAATATATAAATGAAATATAATAATATAAATAGAAATATGAATATAAACAATAATAAATAGAATTAATAAATAAATGCATATAGTTAGTAAATAATAATAAATTGACAGATAAATAATAATAAATAAAAACCAAGTATATAAACCCCCTCTTATACCAAGGACCACTGACACGTAACTGATTAAAATCGCCTGACGACAACCAGGATAAAGGTTAATTCGAGATGAATTCTCGGTCCCAGAAACCCAAGAACTTCACCCAAAGCTGACAGCTTCGTCCGGAGCGAAGAGGCTCGCGGCGCGCGTTACCTTCGAACATTCTAATGAAAGAAAACGATTACCACTGATTTAGTAAACAAACTATCCAGGCGTTTGCTGACGCCTTCAGTCAGGTTTTGTAATTTACATAATTATTTTTTTCTAGCTTTGCCCAGATCACGTCGGTCGAGTGATGAGCGTTTGTAAATCGAGGAGGATAAATGTAGTATTCTTAAAAAAAAATCTTTCCTTACATAAATCCTTGGAAGGGAAAGAATTTTTTTATGAATATCACCGTAAGAATCTTACGGTGGTATTCTTAAAAAATTCTTTCCTTATATGAATCTTTCCTTATATAAATCTTATATAAATCCTTGAAAGAGAAAGAATTTTTTTAAGAATACCACCGTGAAAATGACATATATGAATTACATGAACTTGGTTCTGGTTGTGCCAAATGGTTTCATTTGTCGTGATCATCGTCTCCAACCCGTTGAATAATAGAAGTTTTTTTTTATGAAGGAAATGGCTATCCCCGTGCCCATGATGTATCAGAATTAAAAAAGAAATACTCCTAAATCATATAATGCTATCCCAAAACAAAATTCTAAAAACTGCCTGTACACGTGCATGCACGCACGCACACACACACACACACACACACACACACACACACACACACACACACACAGACACACACACACACACACACACACACACACACACACAGACACACACACACACACACACACACACACACAGACACACACACACACACACACACACACACACACACACACACACACACACACACACACACACACACACACACACACACACGAGTCGGTGGCGCGGTTGGTAGAATCCCAGACTGTCAGTATGGCGGTGCCGGCGGTACCTGGTTCGAATCCTGCCTAGGGCTGAAATTATTTCAGTATCGTTGCGCCTCGAGTCGTTACTCCAACTCTCGTGGGCGGGGAGTTGGGTGTGTGTGTGCGTTATCCATAGACCGGTCATACGAGCTCTGAGCTCTCTTCCGGAAGGGAAATAGTTGTCGATCACGAGTCCAACACGTGATCCAAAGACCACGGTGAATCACACACACACACCACATACTTTATTGTGAAGAAAGACAAAAATTATACTGAAAGACTATGAAGAGAAAGAAATAAGAAGAGAATGTTTCCAAGACAGAAGCAACAAAAGCCAAGACACATAGATGGAGCAGATTCGAAAGAGGAAAATTGGACTCAATCAAGACATCTCTAAACGATGCGAAAGTTCATGAATCACACAAATTACCCAGAGAATTAGAGGGCGATTAGAAATAGCTCCTCAGGGAAGACCTGAAAATCAAAGAAAATGAAAAACTTATAGAAAGTGTACAGGAGAAGAATGTGAAAAAAGAAAAGAAACAAAAGATTTTTTTCTACTACAAAATGAAAACTTGTTAAATGATACTACCACTTTTTACGGTGTTATATGCACTCAACCGTAGATATTTTGTCCACAGATTTTGAGAGCTACAAAATTTAATTAAAAAAAGAGAGAGAATACACAAAATATTTCATAGAAAAGTAAATGATTGATCATCAAATAGAAAAGGCTAAGAGTTGATAATAATCTACAAAAGGGAGAATCTATCCTCGAGATTTCGAAATGATTTTAAACTTCTAAGTATGAGCCAAAGAAAAACAGAAATAAAGATAAATGGACGAGTTGTTGAGAGCTTAACTCTATTTCGCAAAAATGAACTACCTGGTCGTAGTCCAGGTCGTTCCTTTTGTAGGGTCTGGCACAGCTCAATGCTATCGTCTGTGCTTCATAATAAGCAGTCGCTAAGGCAAAGGTTCGAGTCCTTGCGGTGGGGCTTATTTCCATTTGTCATAATAACACAAAATATATATATATACATATGTATATATATATATATATATGTATATTATATATATATATATATATATATACATATATATATGTGTGTGTGTGTGTGTGTGTGTGTGTGTGTGTGTGTGTGTGTGTGTGTGTGTGTGTGTGTGTGTGTGTGTGTGTGTGTGTGTGTGTGTGTATGTGTGTGTGTGTGAGTGTGTGTGTGTGTCTGTGTCTGTATATGTAAATGCATTTGCATATACACACGGATTAGTTGGACATATACACCAATGTTCTTTGGTAGAGCTGGGCGCGCTCCTAGGTGCGTTCCTATGTGCGATCCTCGGTGCTTTCCGCTTTAGTTTGGCCGCGGTTAGCGCTCCCAAACTATTAAAGCAATATAGGTGCCAGTATAGTATGTGGTCTACCTTTTGGATGTGACCAACGAAAAAAAATTCTATGGTATAGTATGTGGCCTACCGGACTTTTATTTCGGTATGAACCTCCTGTCTCTTAAGCTTTAATAGTTTGGGAGCCCTAACCGCGGCTAAACTAAAGCGGAACGCACCGAGAAACGCACCGAGGAACTTGCCCAGCTCTGTTCTTTTGAAAAGTTGAAGGTGTCAATGGATCGGATGTCCTCCTATGTAGCACCATGAGGAAACAGTAAGAAACATGTGAAGAGAATGTAATGACAAATTAATCAAATATTTGAGGGAGACCGAGATATTAGTTGATTATTTACTCAGAATAAGAAAAGGAAGATTTTGCATTGCCTAGTAAATTTCTACTCGAGAGCGGACGATGTAAAGATAGATTGATTAAATATTTGAGGGAAACAGAAAATTTGGTTGAAAATTAATTTGGAATAAGAAATAGGAAGATCTTACATAACCAACCTAGTAGATTTCTGTTCGAGAACGGATGATATAAAGACAGATTAATTATTTGAGGACGATCGAAATGTTGGTTGACGATTAATTCGGAGTAAGAAAAGGAAGCGTTTACATAACCAACCTAGTAGATTTTTATTCGAGAACAGATGATGTGCTACGTGGAACATTGGATACGTTGTGTACATGGACCTGGGGAAGACTTTTACCAAAGTGCCTCAAAGTAGATACGAAAACTAGAAAACGTCGAAAAACCTGAAAATAATAATACTAGAATGAATGAACGAAAGAATTCCTGAAAGACAGGCACATGCAACGAGTAGTTAAGGATGAATTGTAAAAATGGAAAGAGGTGAGAGGAGGTCGGGTATTACTGCGCAGTGGCCTGGCACCAAAATACACGGGATATGTTTCATCGATATGATAAACATAAGAACATAAGAATAAAGGAGACTGCAAAAGACCACAAGGCCTACACTTGGAATAAATGAGTGGCGACACGAGGACGTCACAAGGTCACGTAATCTATTTTCTCTTTTTCATGAGGAAGAATGAAGAACCTAATGTATATCCACAGAACCCGATATCACTCACCTGTCACTCTACAACCCCTGTCCCAACCCCCGTCCCTACCTCCGTCCCTACCTCCGTCCCTACCCCTTCTCCCGGAGAGTCCTGACTTCTGATGTTGACGTCTGGGAGGTCATTATATTTATTCCCCCTGAGCCAGATCCGAGAGGATCTTAATAGACGAAAAGATAAGAGAAATTAAATCAACTGAGACTGGCTGGAGTTCAATGACAGTTGGTCATTAGAAGAAGGGGAGGATTAAATTGAAGGAGAAGGGTGAAGGGGAAGGGGCAAGGGGGAAGGGGGAGGGAGAAGGGGGAAGGAGGTGGGAAAGTGAAAGGAAAGGAGGAGAAAGGTGAAGGGGAACGAGAAGGGGAAGGAGAAGGGGATGGGAAAGAGGAAGAAGAAAGTGAAGGAGGAAAGAGAAAGGGGAAGGAGAAGGAGAAGGGGACGGGGGAAAGGGAAGGAGAAAGGGGAAGGGGGAGGGGGAAGGTTGAGGGGAAAGGAGAAGGGGACGAGAGAAAGGGAAGGCAAAGGAGAAGGGAAAGGAGGGGAAGGAGGAGAAAGGAGAAGGAGGAGGAAGAGGACGTGGAAGGAAGGGGGAAGGAGGAGAAGGAGATGGAAGAAGAGGAGAAGGAGAAGGAGGAGGAAGAGGAGGTAGATGAGAAGGGATACTTGATGATTAAATGGAAAGGAAGAGGAAGATGAAAAAGAGAAGGAAAGAGGGAATGCGAAAGGGGAAGGGGAGGAGATGTGGAAAGGGGAAGGGGAAAGAGGTGTGAGGGGGAAGGGGGAAGAGAAGTGGGGATGAGGAACAATGGACGGTCATTATGCATATAGTCTAGGCACGGCCACCTGAAATCCGTGTCGAGACAGCCCCTCTTTATATAGTATTTGTATTGTTGACCTGTTTCGTGATCGTCATGAAGGCATATACACATATACCAAAGGCTTTTTTCCCTTATAAGGGAGGTAGCCAAAAAACAATGACATAGAAACCACTCCCACCCATTCCATCCCTATCACACTCCACCTCCCTCCCCCCTCTTCCCTCCCTCTTACCTTGGCACCTCCTGGATGACGGGTCATCCCTGCATCTCGCCCACTGCCCTGGGCGGTTGTTGTAAAAGGTGGCCCACATGAGATTATATGGTGTAGAACAGTGGTTCCCAAACTTTTTTTTTAAGTTTTACAACTACACGCACTAAGTTAACCTTAACCCTAATGCCGGGTACCGTAATGTTTTCTTGATTCTATCTTATTTTATTTTATTTTTATTTCTTTTGCCAGCACTCCATTACCCCCGAAAATTTGTTACCTCCCCCCCCAGGGGGTAATTTACCCACAGTTTGGGAACCACAGGTGTAGATGCTCCTCCTGTGCCCCAGGATCTGTTCCTTGGCTGAGTGAAATCGTCTGTAGCTCGACAGTGATGATGATATGGTTTAACGTCACAAACTCCCCCCCCCCTTATCGGAAGGCTAGGACGGTCCCCCTCACAGAGGGCTTTGTTGCGTGGAATTTAATTAACCATGCCCTTGGTTCAACTTCACCGGTGGCAGGATTCGAACCACCATCCCCTCGACCTTCGCAAGTAACGACGCCCTAACCCGTATTGAGAAGGAAGGGCTAGTAAGTGCCGGAGTTCAAAAATATCCGAACGCACAGGCGGTCGGATCCATATGCCCGGGCGAACATGTCACGTTCGAAATCGGGAGTACCCGCCCAAGCAAGTATCCGAAATCATAAGTGGCTCACCTGAGGAAGTGTCCGGCCTCAAAGTATCCGAATTCAAGTGTCCGAGTTTCCGGACCCCTCCCCCCCCCCCTCATTTCAGTTGGTGGATAAGACCGTTTGGGACCAGCTAGAATAGAATCGACTGGCACCACACAGAATAGAATACGTAAACGATGTCTCCAAGCCAAAAAAAAAAAAAGGTTAATCGGTCTAAGAGTCTTAAGCCCTTTGCTACGGTAACGCCTCCCAGTAATGAATCATCCGACAGTGAAATCGAAAACCCCGTAGGGCGTCGCCGCCACGAAGAGTCTGATCCTCGAGTCCATAATTCTCGAGTTCCCTTGTGTCCGAATTCACTGGTGTCCGAGTTCCCTCGTGTCCGGGTTCGCTGGTGTCCGAGTTCCCTCGTGTCCGGGTTCGCTGCTGTCCGAGTTCCCTCGTGTCCGGGTTCGCTGGTGTCCGAGTTCCCTCGTGTCCGGGTTCGCTGGTGTCCGAGTTCCCTCGTGTCCGGGTTCGCTGGTGTCCGAGTTCCCTCGTGTCCGGGTTCGCTGGTGTCCGAGTTCCCTCGTGTCCGGGTTCGCTGGTGTCCGAGTTCCCTCGTGTCCGGGTTCGCTGGTGTCCGAGTTCCCTTCTGTCCGGGTTCGTTGGTGTCCGAGCTCAACAACTATCGAGTACAAGTGTGCGCGTTTCAGTTCGTGTTTGTTTCTGCTTGTAAGCAAGGACATGTCACCTCATATCCGGAAGAAAGCTAATAATATGAAAATTCTAAAGAAGTCTCTCTCTACCACACGAGGTTTCGTGAATATCTATTATTAGTTATATGTCAATTTATTATTATTTATTATTTACCTGTTTGTTTATTATTTTAACTATACCTATGCATTTATTTATGTATTTTATTTGTTATTTACATTATCATAGTTTTTATTTATTATTCTATTATTAATATAATTTTTTTTCTTTTTTTTTTTTGCATCCGACCTAGATATGGATCAAAAGGTCTCCTGTCGGCATGCTCCGCCTTTGTAATCCTTTGTAATCCTTTGTAAATTAGGCCTAATTGTTTTCCTTCAAATGGTTAGTTTAGTTAGTTTGTTCTAGGTACCTCCATACGTTTTCTATTCAGCTTAAAAAAAAAAATCGGCAGGTTAGAAAAACTAGCAAAAACAATCCTTCACTGTCAAGTGGTTGGGCTAATCGTTTTATACCAGTTAACTCCAAATGATCTTAACCATCTTTTGAATAACTTGCTCTGAAAGGAATTCATCCCATTGTAAAAATACATTCCC
Organism: Oratosquilla oratoria; assembly: GCF_046742065.1. Lineage (NCBI taxonomy): Eukaryota > Metazoa > Arthropoda > Malacostraca > Stomatopoda > Squillidae > Oratosquilla > Oratosquilla oratoria. The sequence continues at coordinate 7,174,760 of NC_134777.1, forward strand.
CATCCAATTCTATACGACACATTCTATAGCTGAAATAAAATTCTAGAAAATGCATAAGAATTATAACTAAGCTTTAGTAAATATTACAGAGGTCCTGCGTTGAACACATGCTATAGTTGAAATAAAATTCTAAAAAATGCATAAGAATTATAACTAAGCTTAAGTAAATATTACAGAGGTCTTACGTTGAAACATGCAAGGTTCACTAGTCAATTACACTTTACGAGTCTCTACGATGGTCAAGATATTTGCCTTGCAAAGGGATAATAGACAGGGCGAGAAAACCCAAGCCTTTTTCTATATTGATGTGTGACTATGGACGGTTGATTAAACTAATTGGAAATTCGTTGTTGATGATACAGTTTTTGATCAAGGGCGTTGGTTGTGTTCTCCTCGTTGACCACGATGTCGATGGTCTTGTGTTTTCCTGGTTGTGGGTGTTTAAGTATGTACTCACTCTCTCTCTCTCTCTCTCTCTCTCTCACCCTCCTATCTCTCACCCTCCTATCTCTCACCCTCCTATCTCTCACCCTCCTATCTCTCACCCTCCTATCTCTCACCCTCCTATCTCTCACCCTCCTATCTCTCACCCTCCTATCTCTCACCCTCCTATCTCTCACCCTCCTATCTCTCACCCTCCTATCTCTCACCCTCCTATCTCTCACCCTCCTATCTCTCACCCTCCTATCTCTCACCCTCCTATCTCTCACCCTCCTATCTCTCACCCTCCTATCTCTCACCCTCCTATCTCTCACCCTCCTATCTCTCACCCTCCTATCTCTCACCCTCCTATCTCTCACCCTCCTATCTCTCACCCTCCTATCTCTCACCCTCCTATCTCTCACCCTCCTATCTCTCACCCTCCTATCTCTCACCCTCCTATCTCTCACCCTCCTATCTCTCACCCTCCTATCTCTCACCCTCCTATCTCTCACCCTCCTATCTCTCACCCTCCTATCTCTCACCCTCCTATCTCTCACCCTCCTATCTCTCACTCTCCTATCTCTCACCCTCCTATCTCTCACTCTCCTATCTCTCACTCTCCTATCTCTCACTCTCCTATCTCTCTCTCCTATCTCACTCTCTCTCCTATCTCTCACTCTCTCTCTCTCTCTCTCTCTCTCTCTCTCTCTCTCTCTCTCTCTCTCTCTCTCTCGTAAGCATTATTGTTATTTTCTTTTCTTTTTCAACTTCCTTGTAATCATTCTTGCCTGCACTGCTGTTGGTCCTATAGTTGTTTACTCATAGATATTGATTCAATCGCTAATCTTATCGTAATAGCAGGAGTGATAATGATATTGCTAGTTATGATAACGATGAAGGTAATGATGATAATTGGGGTGAGGATGGTGGTGCTAAAAATGGTGATCGTGATAGCGGTGGCGACGGGGTAGCAAAGGCATTGGCAGTAGTGCTGGTGAGAGTGTTTGTGAAAGTGGAAGGAGCTGTGACGGTGATACAGATGGTATAATAGTTTATTTGCAATAGAGATGTTGGCAGTGGTAGTGATACCTGAGGCAGTGTAGACGAAAATGGTTCTGGTGGTGACAGAAGACACACAAGTTCGTATCTCCACGATTCAACACATCATGTTAGATTAGACAGTTTCATTTTAACGACTTATAACACAAAGGTTGTAACATTTTCACTTCCTCCCTTGAGTTACCAGCACTATAACCATATTTAAGCACCAAGTATAAAGTCTTGGTGGTGATTGTGTTGGAATGGTAGAGTCGTTAGTGGTGATGGTAGTGGTAGTGATGACTTCTGTTGTGGTGGCTGTGGCGTCTGTGGTGGCTGTGGTGGCTGTGGTGGTGGCTGTGGAAGCGTAGGTGATGGGTGTGGTCACGAGGGCCTTTCAGGAGTCTCTGGTTCCACTATTACAGGTAGATAAGTAATCTAATAAAGAAGTGGGCTCTCAGGTAGACAAGTAGATGGAGTGGTTGGGTGTATTCGAAAGCGGATAACAGAGTAGATTTTCCATGGCCTCTTGAAGACTATTATCCTCCCTCAGGATCATTTTGGTTTTACTAAAACCAAACCATTTATTCGCTTTAGAAGACATTTTTCCTTTTGGTACGATGATGACCTTTGCCAATTTCATTTTAATGTCAGATGATATTATTCAGTAAATGGGAGGAACTTGTGCCATGTCAAGCTATGTCATTTGATACGCTATTGACTACCTTGCAGTTATATTTACGCTACAACAAAAGGATTCAAAGATTACGCCATTCAAGCTTTAGAAGACCGGCACTTTCTGGGAATACATGTTATTCCGTCTAATACCAGACGATTTAATTTGGTTTAAAGGTACCTCTGGTTCATAATTGGCTGGATACATTCAAATAGAGAAGGTTTACGATCCAGAATTACGGACGGGATTTTATTCTAATCCTTTCATACGATGACGCATGTTTTGGCGTCCTCAATAGATTTTATTCTGGCTAATGGTAAAGTATTTTAATCTTCCAAGTATCAGGACTCGATTGTGACACTATTCTAGCATCAAGCCTAACCCAAGACCAAATTCTAGCCCCATACGATGACGCATGTTTTGGCGTCCTCAATAGATTTTATTCTGGCTAATGGTAAAATATTTTAATCTTCCAAGTGTCAGAACTCGATCGCGACATTACTCTGGCATCGGGCCTACCCCAAAACCGAATTAAATTGTCTAACGCCAAGCAGGACGTAAATTGTGGGGTGTCACCATAGTGTATAACCTAATGAGGGATGGTCAATTAGTTTGATATGATGGAAGTTAGACTGGAATGTAGATAAGATTATGGAGACAATTATTATGTTGAAATATGGCCAAAGGACGGTGTGGTGGCATGAAGGTGAAAAAGTGTGGAACACTAATTGGCAAAAAATACGTGAAGAAAAGATGAGACAAAAAGGGATCAAGATGTCTTAATGGACGTTTGTCATTATTGTTGCAGAAGAACTATTTTCTATATCATCGTTCGAGAAAAAAAATGGCTTTAGGAATTAAGGAAGATAATCACCGTTTCGGATTTTTTAAACATTTTTTCTGCTTTCTTGGTTTCAAGATTATCAAAAAAAATCGTGTAATTTTGTGTCACCAAATAGAAAAGTATTTCCTGTAAAACTTGGAGATAATAAAGTTTCTTTCGTGTTTTTTGGAGATGCCATTAAGTTTTTGTATGTGCATTCAAATTTTCAGAAGGCTCTCATGTTCCTTTGAGATGTATTTTCTCGGTGTGATTTCGAGATGTCACAAAGATCCCTTCGTAGCTTTAAGATGTCAACACGTTTATCCAAGACTTTGAAATGGAAACTAGTTTCTCTTACGCGACTTCGAGATGTAAAAAAAGTTAAAAATAAAAAAAAATCTCAACCTGAACTAAATTTAGTTATCAAAGTTCCTTTTATACCCTCAAGACAAATAAATTCTACCTTTGTGATATCGAAACTTCAAGTCTCTTTATGAAACTTGAAACGTCAGAAAGATTCACCTGTAAGACTTCGAAACTTCAAGTCTCTTTATGAAACTTGAAACGTCAGAAAGATTCACCTGTAAGACTTCGAAAGTTCAAGTCTCTTTATGAAACTTGAAACGTCAGAAAGATTCACCTGTAAGACTTCGAAACCTCAAGTCTCTTATGAAACTTGAAACGTCAGACTCACCTGTAAGACTTCGAAACTTCAAGTCTCTATGAAACTTGAAACGTCAGAAAGATTCACCTGTAAGACTTCGAAAGTTCAAGTCTCTTTATGAAACTTGAAACGTCAGAAAGATTCACCTGTAAGACTTCGAAACCAAGTCTCTTTATGAAACTTGAAACGTCAGAAAGACTCACCTGTAAGACTTCGAAACTTCAAGTCTCTTTATGAAACTTGAAACGTCAGAAAGATTCACCTGTAAGACTTCGAAACTTCAAGTCTCTTTATGAAACTTGAAACGTCAGAAAGATTCACCTGTAAAACTTCGAAACTTCAAGTCTCTATGAAACTTGAAACGTCAGAAAGACTCACCTGTAAGACTTCGAAACTTCAAGTCTCTTTATGAAACTTGAAACGTCAGAAAGATTCACCCGTGTGACTTCGAAACTTCAAGTCTCTTTATGAAACTTGAAACGTCAGAAAGATTCACCTGTAAGACTTCGAAACTTCAAGTCTCTTTATGAAACTTGAAACGTCAGAAAGATTCACCTGTAAGACTTCGAAACTTCAAGTCTCTTTATGAAACTTGAAACGTCAGAAAGATTCACCTGTAAGACTTTGAAACTTCAAGTGTCTTTATGAAACTTGAAACGTCAGAAAGATTCACAAGTAAGATTTTGAAACTTCAAATCTCTTTATGAAACTTGAAACGTCAGACTCACCTGTAAGACTTCGAAACTTCATGTCTCTTTATGAAACTTGAAACGTCAGAAAGATTCACCCGTGGGACTTCGAAAGTTCAAGTCTCTTTATGAAACTCGAAACGTCAGAAAGATTCACCTGTAAAACTTCGAGAGTTCAAGTTTCTTTATGAAACTTGAAACGTCAGAAAGATTCACCTGTAAGACTTCGAAACTTCAAGTCTCTTTATGAAACTTGAAACGTCAGAAAGATTCACCTGTAAGACTTCGAAACTTCAAGTCTCTTTATGAAACTTGAAACGTCAGAAAGATTCACCTGTAAGACTTCGAAACTTCAAGTCTTTTTATGAAACTTGAAACGTCAGAAAGACTTCAAAAAATTAGAAAGCTTTGAGACCTCAGCAACTTCTTCCTTTGTGAATTCAAGACGTCGAAGTTTTTTACTTCGCGACTTCGAAGCTTCCACTAGACAACTCCGAGCAGACAGCTTTTCGTACTGATTGTTATCACGAAGAAAGATGAGACCTTGATGAACGAGCGAGCCTACTACTCTATCTTTTACATTCAAGGTCACCACTTCCGTATACGAAGAACCCTTAATCAAAGTTTTCAAAAGAAAAAAGATTGTAGCGAAACTAGTCAAGAATAAAAATCGGATTAAGAATAATCTTTCCTCTTCCCACCCACTTCATGTATGTATACGTATATGTATATGTTTATGTATATGTATATGTATATGTATATATGTATATGTATATATATGTATATATGTATATGTATATATGTATATGTATATGTATACGTATACGTATATGTACAGGTAATATGTATACGTATATGTCATATATGTATATATATATAATGTTATGTATATGTATAATGTGTATGTATTTGTATATTAGTATGTGCATATGTACGAGTATATGTATATAATGCGTCACAGTATCAAGGAGTTAAGGTGGCTACACTAAGTAGAGGGAACCGAACAGGTAAGAAACTACTATCACATCGTTAACTAAAATGATTACGTATCTAGATTACGTTTAACTTGGTTCATCACGGGAATGGGGTCCAGGGGAGAGAGGGGTCCTTATAATAGCAAACTAGACTACCACAAGAACCTCGCCCGGTAGAGCAAACTCCGTCGTTGCCAAAACCTTTCGCCTCCGGAAACGCAAAACACGACCTGACAGAGCGATAGCTTCTGATCCCGAACGAAGAGTAGTGAATGTTCCGGAGACTGGTTCGGGGTCACGGCCATGAAGGAAGGGGAGGAGAGTGATACTAGAGTCTGATATTGTGGATTGTAATGCTAATGAAATTTAAAGAGTCTTCATAAGCAAGTCTGAGAGAGGAATTACCGGCCATGATGTTGATGATGATGTTCTTACGGGAAGAATGGGTCTGAGTAACACCTAAGGTATAACGGTAAAGAAGTACTTCCCTGTGGAACAGATAGGTGTATTACGAGAAACAGCTGGAAACAATGTTTAATTAGTTTAGTAGCAATGATGCAAGTGAGATCAACAGCAGTAGAAATAGTTTGCTAATAGTAGTCCTCTATCTCTAGATATATCTTTAGATATCTCTATCTTTCTATCTATATCTCTATCTTTATCTCTAGATATATCTATCTCTATCCATCTATATCTGTCTCTGTCTGTCTGTCTGTCTGTCTGTCTGTCTGTATCTCTCTCTCTCTCTCTCTCTCTCTCTCCCCCTCTCTCTCTCTCTCTCTCTCGTACTCTTTCTTATGTTGAAGAAGGTGGATAAAGAAGACACGGGTCTTGGATCAAGTTTATTCCAGACCAG
>NC_134777.1:7193402-7220902 GCF_046742065.1 Oratosquilla oratoria
GGAGGAGGAGGAGGAAGAGGAGGAGGAAGAGGAGAAGAAGAAGGAGAAGGAGGAGAAGAAGGAGAAGGAGAAGAAGGAGAAGGAGAAGGAGGAGGAGGAAGAGGAGGAGGAGGAGGAGGAGGAGGAGGAGGAGACCGAGAGGAGAGCCTGTCATGCCCAACAACAGAATCCCGTTAATTGGCAGACTACTTGAAAGTCGACAGGGAGAGTCTTCTTTATGCATTCTGATGCCGACGGATGAGCTTTCTCATCAGTCACTCTCGGTAGGTTTACAGTGGCTCTCCTCGCCCCCCTTCCCCCTTCCCCCCCTTCCCCCTTCCCCCCTCCCCCCTCCCCCATTCCCCGCTGGGTCGCCAGGACATAAATCCTTCGCTCCTTCGAAGCGGTTTGGAAGCGGTTCGGAAGCGGTTTCGAAGCGGTTTCGGAACTGCTTCACGCATCATCTGTTGGAGGGAGTGCAAGGGGTGTCCATGGCTATTATGCAAGGGCGTTAACAGATGTGTGCTGTAATCACCGTTGCTGTCAATAAGCATTTGGAAAGCGTAAATGAAGATTTGAGGTTCAGTGTGTGTGTGTGTGTGTGTGTGTGTGTGTGTGTGTGTGTGTGTGTGTGTGTGTGTGTGTGTGTGTGTGGTGTTGGATCACGTGTTGGACTCGTGATCGACAGCTATTTCCCTCCCGGAAGAGAGCTCAGAGCTCATATATGACCGATCTATGGGTAATACTGTGACCTTACACAGACACACACACACCCAACTCCCCGCCCACGAGAGTTGGTGTAACGACTGGTGGTGGTGGTTGGTGGTTGGTGGTTGGTGGTGGTGGTTGTGGTTGTGGTTGTGGTTGTGGTTGTGGTTGTGGTGGTGATTGTGGTGGTGGTGGTGGTGGTGGTGGTGGTGGTGGTGGTGGTGATGGTGGTGGTAATAGTGGTAGTAAAAATGATAGTGGTGGTAGTATTAGTAATAGCAGAGGTAGAGATGATAGCAGTGGTAATATAGCAGTAATAGTGATAGTAATATAAAGACACTGATGCCAAACAGGCATCCTATGCAGGCTATCTAATTAGGTCGAGGAAACTACCGAAAATAAGGAAATACTAGGATAAGGCGGGAGAATGGCTTGAGACACCGGATCCAAAATAAGGCCTTCCCAAACTAAAATCTTCAGAGTGGACCCAGTGGTGAAGGGGACCAAAGATTAGAAAAAAAATAAACAAATAAAATAAATAAAAACAAAAACAAAAATGAAAAATAAAAAAAGATCGCGGCAGTTATTGACACCCAAAGCTTAGAATGAAAATATATTTCAGATAAAGACAACGACTGGGTAAAGCAGATCAGACTGTTTATCAAGTTTCCAAGTATTGGATCACACACGCGAACGATGACAAATCATGTAAATGAAGGCCCTAGAAAACGACTCCCCAAAATTTCTTTGATAAGGAAACTTGGACTGTTGATGTATCAGTACGAGGTTCTTTCTATGTCACCAGCCGACTGAAGGAGATTCGTCGCAGATTAACAACTCCACAAGTTGAGAAAGGATATCCAAAGTTTGTGCAATGTAGTTCAGTTCGAAGCTTTAAGAATCTTTTAGATTTTCGCCCAAGCAATATGATTTTTTGAATGTCATTTATTTTATATTATTTGTTTTGTTTTGTTATCATTTGTCTGTTTGTTTATTATTATTTGCTCGATTCTCATTCATTATAAGTTGTATGTCAATTTATTATTATTTACTATTTACCTGTTTGTTTGTCATTTAACCATACCTATGCATTTATTTATTTTATTATCTACATCATCATAGTTTTTATTTATTCATTTATTTATTATTATTTTTCCCAGCATCCGACCTAGTTATGGACCCAAAGGTCTCCTGTCGGTATGCTTCGCCTTTGTAACCTTTTGATAATTGAGATCTTGGTCTCTTTAGGACAATGGTTCTTAACAGGTTTTTTCTCTCTCACGTGTTCCACACTTTTGTACTCCTGTTCTTCAGCCTCCATGAGACCACTTCATCAATAAAGTTAACCGATGAGCATCCACTAACAATCGTGGCCCCACTTTCGAAACTATGACCTCCCAAGGGGTCACGGACCTTAGGTTGAGAAGGACTGCTTTAGCGGGACTGAAAGCGCTTCCAGATGAAGGTTAGGATGTTAGCAGAGTCTGAAGGCGCGAGGAGAGGAAGATCATTTTCAACGACGTTTGTTTTGCAGGACCCACCGCAATCAGGTGCCCGTTGTTAGTCCCCTGCCAGTTGGAAAATAGAGGTATAATACATTGAAATTAAAAGTTTGTGTTTAAAAACTTATCGACGAGTTTCTAAAGCCTCCCGTACCAGATCTCTCTCTCTCTCTCTCTCTCACACACACACACACACACACACACACACACACACACACACACACACACACACACACACACACACACACACACACACACACACACACACACACACACACACACACACACAGACAGACAGACAGACAGACAGACAGACACAGACAGACAGACAGACAGACAGACAGACACAGACAGACAGACAGACAGACAGAGACAGACAGACAGACAGACAGACAGACAGACAGACACACACACACACACACACACACACACACACACACACACACACACACACACACACACACACACACACACACACACACACACACACACACACACACACGCACACACACTCTCTCACTCTCATTCTCTCTCACTCTCATTCTCTCTCACTCTCATTCTCTCTCTCTCTCTCTCTCTCTCTCTCACTCTCTCTCTCACTCCCTCTTTCACTCTCTCATTCTTTCTCTCTCTCTCTTTCACTCTTTCTCACTCTCTCTTTCACTCTCTTTCTCTTTCTATCTCTCTCTTTCTCTCTCTCTCTCTCTTTTTTTTTCACCAACCTAGTCTGTTCTCGTTGGAATCTCCTCAGTAATTAAGGATGCTCCTCTTTGCGAAATCTACTGATGCCCTCGCTAACCATAACTTAACCTTTTCACTGCTATTGAAGACTTTAGATATTTTCTATGTTGACAAGCGATTCTATTCAGCTGAGGAGAATTCCCCTGCTTAGCAAAGAATAATCTACCCCTATCAACTCGTCCACTGCTATAAACTATTTAAATATTTCTTCTGGTTAAAGACAGGTAATTTTGTTCAGACAAAGAAAAATCCTGTGAGCAAAAAAAATAACCTAATAATTCAGAGCTGGTCGCGTTACCGCTGGACAGGTATCGCGTTACCATCAATGCGTTACCGAAAAATCTGGGGAGCAGTACCGTCAATTTGTCACCGATTTTAATTTCCTTTAAACTGATTTTTATGAAAAAAAATAATAAATGGATAAATGGAGAAGTATTTGCTTATTACAATAATAAAACAATACCTAAACTACAACATTAATATTTCGACTATTCTAAAACATAAAATAACCAGAGCTGGGTACTTGCGTTACTGCGTTAATAACGCACTACCTGTCCTGAGGGAACGCGCCCAACTCTGCTTAATATCCCTAGAATTAAGTAGTATGACCTCCACACGATGGCGCTCCATAGGACCTTAGTTCTGGCTAAGACAAAGGGTAGATCCTCTTGTTAAAGAGTCCAAGGTTCCCTTAATCATCCCCGACCCCCTTGTTACGATGAACCTTATATATTTTATTCTGAGGTCAGAAAATGTTATTTAGCTTAGAGGGAAAGCCCCGTTCGAAGCAAGTTGATGGCAACACAATTCCTTTGCCCTATGTTGATTTTATATGCGTGTATATCATATATATATATCAACAAAGATATGTCGTAGCACATTTGTAAAATAATACTTACTGTGATCCTCTTCAGCAGATATGAATATCTGCTGAAGAGGATCACAGTAAGTGATCGAAATATACAGATCTCTATATCTTCGCTTATTCTTCTCCGAAAGTGGGTCATCAGTATTATATATATATATATATATATATACATATAAAGGCCTTTTCTCCTTTATTAGTGGGTGGCCCCGCCAAGGCATACACCAATCCATCCGCCACCTATTTTGTGTCCCTTTCGTCTTAGTTCCTTGTCGATGAAGGGTCGTCCTTGTCTCCCGCCCACTGTTCGATTCAGAAGCAATGCAGCAAGACAGAGCACCTCCACAGCAGTGCCTGGCAGCTGAAGCTGTTTTACCTCCACCGATTCACATTGTGACCCTCATTCCTCACCCGCTCAAGAATTTGCTTCGCAGACAAAAAGAAATACGGTATCTTTGGGCCACATCATTTTATCATTCATTTACAGTCACTCTCTATACACAGCCACGTCCTGCCTTCTCCCTTCCCTGCTCGACAGGCGTTCCCCTTTTATCCAATGTCTCCTTCATCTCATCCATCCATCAAGTGTCTGTCTTCCCCTCAAGTTCACTCAATCCACCTCTGTTTTCCAGTCTGTGCCCTGCCATCTCCCTTCTCTGCTCGACAGACATTCCCCTTCTATCCACCGTCTCCATCTCATCCATCCATCACAGTGTCTGTCTTTCCCTCAAGTTCACTCAATCCACCTCTGTTTTCCAGTCTTTCTTTGCTCGTTATTTCCATATGCCCAAGCCATCCAAGTATGCTTTGATACCTCTCATCCATCTCCCGATCTCCATCTCGTCTCTTCATATCTCACTGTCGTCGAAATCTTCATGATTCCTCTTAACACTCTATCTCAAATAATACATAGGAATCGCATACGGAATTATAGATAATTATGCAAGTCGTTCTATAAGAAATTATCGAGTGAATTCCGTATAGAACTGTGATATAATTTGTTTCTTGGAAATGTCGCAAGGCGATTTTATTCAACTTTGAGGATAGTCTGTCCAAAAACAAGATGAAAATGAGTATGAATTCGCAACGCAAAAAGGAGAATCGGTAACCACTGCACATCTATTATGCTAATTGCAGCTGTCAGCAACAATTTCAGGGAGATTCATTAACATAATCTCCATCAAGCAGAGAAGAATGATCCTACCGCTACGAGTAATTGACCGCTGGACAGCGGTAATCGGCCTCTTGTACTTCAAAGCTGCCTTCTGGCGATTTAATCCATCCAGAGGACCCCAAACCCCGGCCAGCCTTATAGACATTTCTAACTTATTATGATGATTCACTTTAATGTCTTTATCCTGATTAGAATTACGTAATTCAACTTATCTTAGAAGGCCTTCTCGTTCTGCAACGGGATACAAACTAAGAAAAGATTAATTCGTTAAGGTTCTAAACTCGCCTCGGTAATATTTCCTGGTTATGATTAGACGACTTAATTACGCTTATAGGAACCCATCTTTTTTTTAATAGGTTAGAAACTGACTATATTAACTAGATGAGATCTAATTTTTACTTCAATTTTGTACTAGCCTACGCCAGACGTTCTAGTCAGCACAGGCATTTTTGTTCTTTGGTAAGCTAAACAAAAAACATAAAAATAGTTTATAACATTTCCGATTAATTTGGCAATACCTCAAGAAATCACTGGATCCTAAAAAAAATGACCTCAAGAAGATTGCAAAGAAAGAAAGATATACGGGGACAGGATATAGATAAGTGTCTTATCATAAAGAGTGGGGATTACTTTTTTTTTTTTGGGGGGGGTAGGGGGGAGGTAGGGGGGCAGGGGGGGAGGCAGCCAAATAAAATTTCTGACTATCTAAAGCAGATCCATCGAGTCGGTTGGTAGTATATTTTACTTTCAGTTCAGGAATTATTTTCATTTTCACGTGATACTCCTTAGGTATCAAAGAGTTTTCATCAGCCCCTTTTAAGTCAGACTACCGCCAAGTTATTTCATTCCTTTCATTGCAAACCTCCAGTAGCGAAAAAGATTAAGACAAGTCATGCATTAATTATGAATCTTCAGAAATACCTCGTGTTGCAGTCATGGGACAGATAAAAACACTCGCTCAAAAAGAAACAGCCCGCGGAAGAACTTAGTCCTTCGCGAGTCGCCCCTGTGCATCTAACAGACTCGTGCCTGGCTATCCGACTTCCTGACTATCGAACTATCTACTATCGCCGACGGCGTCAGGGAGAATGTATCATGTTGACTAGTTAATCGCCGCCAAATGATTTCCCACGTGCACGTACACCCATCTCCCCCCTCCTCCTCCGCGGACTTCCCCACCGTGATTGATGATTGGACAAGACAGAGTGACGTCACTGACAAATGGCCAATCAGGGAATAGCTTTGAGTCATGCGGTTTAATAAGATGTGGGTTTGCTGCCGAAGGGATGGGTTCAGAATAAGCCTTGCCATGCCATTCAGCAGCCAATTTGAACATAATAGATACATGTAAGGCGACTAATTTCAGGAAATTCTGAGTACATTAGCCACAAAATCTCCCCTAAGTTTATGTTATTCTGTCACTTCTAAAGGACCCAGGAGACCTAATCCTAGTAAATTCTTGGCGCAGTCACAAAGGAGAAGCATTCAAGCTGATGTGAGTATGCTATTGTGGACTAATCTAGGGAGTAATTTCGCCCCAACTCTATGTAAATGATTCTGTCAATTCTTAGCGACGGCATCATGCATATGGACCCTCGAAGTCGTTAGTCTTGGAAGAACCGTTTTCTTCAGGGAGCAGAGACGCAGAAGTCGATGCCTCAGAACCTTACAAGAAACCAAGAAACCTCAATGATATTCCACCACCCAAAAACCAAAAACTTTATTAAATAAATATTCATTCCCTTCAGTGTAGTAACATGGTTGAACGGTTTTATTCTAAGGACAGATGATTTTATGTATCCAAGAATATGACCTCCAGTCTTGAAAGAGTTTCGATCGATTGAAATCTTCTTTAAACTGAAGTTTGTTCTCTCAGCTGCATAGCATTTTTCACTAAATCAGAACAAATCCTATTAACTACGACACAGCGTTGAAAGGGTTAATTGAAAGAAAACGGGAGGGATGCTGATGGAGAAAAATGGTGGAAATGAACGTTCTGGTGGGAATGACAGATGAAGAATGAAGTTGATGAAGATGTTTGTGGAATGATGAAGATAACGCGCCGATTGAATGTCGAGACGATGGTTCCGTACCAACAAGTATCTGTATTTTTCGGCGATAACCAGCGTTACTATCCTTGGAAAGAACATAACGTCGAAAAAGTTAAGAACATAGAGATGATTACAAATTTAAGGAAGGCAGTAAAAAGAATGGACAGCAGATGAAGCAAGGATCATTCTTTTATAAGTAGAGATTAATTTCCAATCTTAAAACACTGATGCGTAACTCTGGTCCATACGGGTTTTCCTAAGGTATTGACTGCATAAACCTTATGTAGTTAATACCTCCACCCAGAGGGCCACGATTCATCAATATCCAGAGCAATGTATACTGAAAGTAGTAAGTGTAGATTTGTGTTATTCTACATTGGTTGTAGGCGTTGGAGAAACTATTCGTGGCTTCTAGTCTTTAATGTGTCGCCTTCGTGACTGGTTGATTCAGCATCAGTATAACAAAATTTTGTCCCTGGATAATATGAAAACACTCATCTTTACACTGATGCTGCTTTAATGAACAAAAATGGATGACAGAGAGAGTCGGTAATACGAAATTTATTTTTGCCCGGAATTTTGGTGGCACAACCTCAGTAGTTGATCTCACGGCACTCTTTGGTGCCGCGGCACACCAGTTGGAAACCACTGCCTTAGAGTGCGACACAAATTTGAGAAGGGTCATTTCTTTTACCTCTCACACACAAATATACACTTTATAGATGATATGCTTTGTCGCCCAACTATCTTAATTCATCTGATAGACCACACGTGATGAAACTGCTTGATACTCATCTTTTGACTGCTGGTAAGTGACTTCATTACTCTAAGAGGGAGAGGAGCTACGCTTTTGATATGGTGATTAACCACCATTTCTACCCATCACTGCCACTAAGCTTGTCATGAATGGCGGGAGTGAATGGTTAGATGCATGTGCAGGGGTGTGTTAAGGTTGCCTGATGTCGCTATGGTTGGCCAATGTGATATGGATGAAGTGGTTCAAGGAAGTAAATCCAAGAGTGACATGCAAAGGTTTTTTGATTAGTGGACGGGAATGGAAGGATATGGAAAGTGAGCCCATTTTTATTTTCGGATGACACTGCCACTGTAACTATCTTTTACAAAGGCGGAGCATGCCGACAGGAGACCTTTTGGTCTTTATGAACAATACCAAATATACAACAACCACTCTGATTCTTTTCAACTAAGTGGAAAGCGTAAACCAGGAGACGCTTCATTGTGACCAAAGCCATCAGCTTTTCAGTATGCTCGAACAACTGACAGTTACTGACGACCACAGGAATCATAACAACAACGCACTTTAGCTGCCCCACCACACAGGGCAAAGGTGACGAATTAGGTGACAACTGACGCCTGTTGGCGAAAATCCTATGGGTGAATGTAAATTACAAAGTTAATCAAGAATACGCCACAAACCTCGATGGGATTATTCTAAAAGACGCCGTGACTGGCTTCTGCGACTTACGGGAACAATCACGAAAATGTTTTTGGTTCTACGTTATTAAGGATGAAAGTTGGGTGCTGAGTACTGTGATTCAAGCTTAAGCCCCTTTCGTGTCATGTGTATTTAGCACCCGTACTGTATCTATTAACAGTAAATCCTCGCTAAGTCTGCATAATAGGGGATTAAGTTTTCCCAACTTACAGTAAATGACAACCTTCTGTGAAGTTTCCCCTTGGTTTGTCAAACTAACCTGAAAGATTTTAAACTAGAGGCAGTGAAACAAAAGGCATATAACCAGGGCAGAGACCATTGATAAATTACAGGAAAATGTAACATCTTGTCACACTGCACATTTCAGGGAGAAGTGGAGGCTGCGAGAGAAGTAGAAGCCAATTATAAACGAAAGGGTTCAAGTGTCCGAAATTATATGGTCTACCTTCCGAGATGATATTTCGACGCAGCCCGAAGGCATTTCTCCCCGTCTTCTCTTTTTCTGCATGAGGGGACGGAGAGGGGGGTCGCCGATTGAGTGGAGCGGCCTTGCTGTGGATGTGCTGTGTCTTGCTATATTGCTTTTGATCCGGGGTAGTGGGCGAGATGCAGGGATGACCAGTCATCCAGGAAGAGCCGAGAAGGGAGGGAAGGAGGGAAGGAGGGAGGGGTGGTGAATGGGAGTGGAGTTTGTGGGGATGAAATGGGTGGGAGTGTATCTATGCCTTTGACTTTGGCTACCTCCCTTGTAAAGGGAAAAAAGCAGTTGGTATAATGTATGTATGTATGTATGTATGTATGTATGTATTGTATGTATGTGTGTATGTATACCTTCCGGGACAAAGTCACAAACTTCGTAGCATTGGAAGCGTTTTAGATACGACCTCGACTGCTTCACTGACTGATGATGTCTCCAAATGATGATGTTTTTTATAGATGTTTGAGATATAAGCGTTGGTTTCCTGGACCATCCAAATGCTTAAAAAAATTCAAAAAACGTGGTCTACGTCTTTACTCCTACCATTAAGTTCGGATTATCAAACTGACTCACTTCAGCGTGATTGTCATTATCATCACCTACGATGACGTCATTTTGCACGCTGTCAAATGTATGCAAATTTCGACTATGCAAAGGTTGAATGTAATTTTACTAGCATTTACTGAATAGATGTATGTATGATAGATAGATTCTCACGATACACTAACTGTATTCTCCCCTTCGGTATGCCCTGCTAGTCTGTCCTATGGTTGCTGAAACATGAATGATTAGTGTTATTCAGCCTATCGAATGTATGCAAAGGTTGACTTTAATTATACTAGCATTTTACAGGTGACAAATGTAATCACACATTTGTCAATCACGTGAAAACCACTGTTGGGGTAAAAAAAGAACTGGAAACAGAGAATCTATATATTTCGATTGCAAACTACAATCATCTTCAGTAGATAGTGGATTAGTGGACTAGCTAAGTAAGACCACCCGCTCACGCGGGATCGGTTTTTGTGGGAGGGGAAGAATGTCCGAAAGAAAATGAAAAGATTGTGGAGGCAAATGTCTATTAAAAAGACATTTGCCTCCTGACCCCACATACTGAGTGAGCCTAGGGTAGACCTCTCCCAATGTTCCACTTTTTCATCTCAAGGGTGCTATTTGTGTAGGACTCACTATTCCATTTTTGTATTTACTGAAGAGGGTTGCAGCTTATACTGGGTGGCTGATAAATGAAAATCAGATTGTGGGAAATACACTGTATTCACTGATAACTATGCGTGTGTATACAACGAGAGCTGGCTCAGCACTGACTCAAGCCAGTGTTGCCACTTGTCGAGAAAACGTGCATCGCATTATGCGATATCCAATATAATTACAAATATACACAATGATTACACATGATTACAATAAATGATAAAACTACAAACAACAAAACATATGATAATTTTATAAAGAGGGGGAAACATATAATTCCCCAAATAAGCAACACACCAGTACAATGTACGATAATGGTAGGATGTACGACATACCACGCTAACACAAGTTTGCAATAAAAAAAATACAGATTCCCTGTCTCCAGTTCTTTTTACTCCAACAGTGGTTTTCACGTGATACTAGCATTTATTGAATATATTCAGCACTGATGACTGTCAAGATGACACAGTTGCAGAGTTTGTTTTGATATACCCCGTCCATCTTGAGATACAGTTGTGGTCATGTTGCTTGCTTGGTCACAGTCAAGTCTGAACTCATGGATATTTTGGGTACATCACCTCTGCCGGTAATCTGCTTCATTTGCCCGTATCTCTATTTCAGAAACTTATTTCTAACATATATATATATATATATATATATATATATATATATATACATCTATAATATATAACACATATATATATATATATATATGTATATATATATATATATACATATACATATATATATACATATATATATATATATATGTATATATATATATACCTATATACATATACATATATATGTACATATACATATATATATACGTATACATATATATGTACATATACCTATACATATATATATACATTATATATATATATATGTATATATATGTATATATATAACTGTATATACGCTCGTATCTCCATTTAATATCTAATACTAGTTAGGTGTAGTTTTCTTATACGAGAAATAATTACCTCTAATGCATATGGATTCTGACCAAAATTTGCCATGCTTCACGTAATTCAAACTTTGAGGGAAATTCGTTATGCAGTAAATCTCAACTTTGTTTTTCGTGCATTCTTAACATGCCCGCATGTTACTGAACCTCTATTAAAATCTTACCTCTGTGAGTCCCTAATTTGCCCTTTGCGCGCATTTCGCGCAAATAATCAAAACGTGATACCAATAGTGAGAATAAAAACGAACGATAAAGAATGATTATATCATCTACTCACGATACCAATAGTAATAGAATAAAAACAAACTATAAAGAATGATTATATTATCTACTCACCTCTTTGAGTCCTTAATTTACCCCTTGCGAGCATTTTGTGCAAATAAGCAAAAATGTGATACCAATAGTAACAGAATAAAAATAAACGATAAAGAATAATTATATTATCTACTCACTGATTCCCGTCTTCCTAAAGCACAACCTGGAAAGAAAATGAAATTTTTTTATTAATAAAGAAACATAAGTTATTGTCTCAGGAATTGTGGTCACCATGTACATTATCACTACATAACCAGTTTCCCTTCTTTCCCTAAGTTTGGACAGTCCCAAAGCCTCCAACCATTCTGTGCAGAATGGTTGGAGGATTGGTTTGAATGGATTGGTTTTTGTGGGAGGAGAGGAATATGTAAGAAAATGAAATTAAAAATAATTTATAATGATCCTCTGATCCTTTCTTAGTTTCAGTTCTCGTTTCTTTTTTTCTTTGTATTCTAAACACGCGCACAAAAAACAAAACCTACAGATAACCTTCACGCGAAATTGGGGGTTTGCATAATCGCAAACACCTTGACATTCGCGGCTCACAGTAGCATATAATGATAAAAAAATAAGAAAATAAATAAAAATATAAATAAAATAGAATGGAGAATAAATAAATAAACAAAAAAATGAATAAAAGATAAATAAAATAAAATTAAAAAATTAGTAATAAAATAAATGAATAAGTAAAATAAATGAATAAATAAAATAAATAAATAAAATAAATAAAATAAAATAAATAAAATAAGATAAATAAATAAGATAAATGAATAAGATAAATAAATAAGATAAATAAATAAATATAAATAAAAATAAATAAACAATGGTGGTGTTGGTGTTGGTGGTGGTGGTGTTGGTGGTGGTGGTGGTGGTGGTGGTGGTGATGGTTTTGGTGGTGGTGGTGATGATGGTGATGGTGGTGATGGTGGTGGGGATGGTGGTGGTGATGGTTTTGATGGTGGTGGTGGTGGTAGTGGTGGTGGTGGTCGAGGAGGTGGTGGTGATCGTGGAGGTAGTGGTGGTGGTCGTGGTGGTCGTGGTGGTCGTGGGGGTCGTCGTAGTGGTGGCGGTCGTGGTGGTGGTCGTGGGGGTCGTGGTGGTCGTGGTGGTGGTGATCGTGGGGGTCGTCGTAGTGGTGGTGGTCGTGGTGGTCGTGGTGGTCGTCGTGGTGGTGGTGGTCGTGGTGGTCGTGGTGGTCGTGGTGGTCGTGGTGGTCGTGGTGGTCGTGGTGGTCGTGGTGGTCGTGGTGGTCGTGGTGGTGGTGGTGGTGGTGGTGGTGGTGGTGGTGGTGGTGGTGGTGGTGGTGGTGGTGGTGGTGGTGGTGGTGGTGGTGGTGGTGGTGGTGGTGGTGGTGGTGGTGATGGTGGTGGTGATGGTGATGGTGATGGTGATGGTGATGGTGATGGTGATGGTGATGGTGATGGTGATGGTGATGGTGATGGTGATGGTGATGGTGATGGTGATGGTGATGGTGATGGTGATGGTGATGGTGATGATGATGATGATGATGATGATGATGATGATGATGATGATGATGATGATGATGATGATGATGATGATGATGATGATGATGATGATGATGATGATATAGATAAATAAATAAGATAAAATGAAATACACATTAAACTACATGGAAGATTAATTACCAAAACGCAAACACATCAGACTCCCAAAATACTACTGCAACACGATAGGTACACCCCTACCGCCACCCCCGACCGACTGCACCTACACGAGGAAACATATATGAATATAATATTCTCTCTCTTTATCTCTCTCTCTTTATCTCTCTCTCTTTATCTTTCCCTCTTTATCTCTCTTTATTTCTCTGTCTTTCTCATTCTCCTCTCTCTCTCTCTCTCTCTCTCTCTCTCTCTCTCTCTCTCTCTCTCTCTCTCTCTCTCTCTCTCTCTCTCTCTCTCTCTCTCTCTCTCTCTCTCTCTCTCTCTCTCTCTCTCTCTCTCTCTCTCTCTCTCTCACGGATGTACAGCAGTTCCTCAGTGAACAAGTGAAAAAGCGGACAATTGCTCTGCACATTCTCTCAGTTTTCTCTTTTTCTCTTTTTCGTTTCTCTTTTTCATTTTTCTTTCTTCTCTCTCTCCCTCTCTCTTTTTTCTCTTTCCCTCTCTCTCTCTCTCTCTCTTTCTCTCTCTCTCTCTCTCTCTCTCTCTCTCTCTCTCTCTCTCTCTCTCTCTCTCTCTCTCATTCTAAATGTCTTGAATCCTATTTTGTCGTTTCTATCTCCTAAGGCGCTACATTTGCAAAGATACAATTAAATTCCATCAGGTATTGTTCGTTCTCTATCTTGCCTAAAACTGCAAACTTATTCACATATTTGCTATAGGTAGCTATTCAGATAAAATATATATCCTCCTGCAGTGGGTATAATCATTCGTTGTTTCATATACTCATAATTCTGTCTAAAACTGCAAATGTATTGACGGGCATGTATATCCCTCCTGTCTATTCGTTTTAGAGACGCACGAGAAAATTATCTGCGCCAATATAAGTATTGCTGATACTCCATTCGTGTTTGTGGCCTTTTTTTTTAATATAGAATAGGTTAGGTTAGCTTTAGATTTGAGTAGGTTAAAACAGGTCACGCTTTGTTGCATTACTTTAGGTTAGGGTGAAATAGGATAGCAATATATATATATATATATAAATATCTATATATTATATATATATATATATTATTATATATATAATTATATATATACATTATATATGTATACATATATATATATTATATATGTATATATATATATATATATATATATGATATATATATATATATATATATATATGATATATATATATATATATATCATATATATATTATATATATATATAAAATATATATATATATATATATATATATACAATATATATATTATGTATATATATATATGAAAATAGATCAAAAGAATGTGCAGAGCAATTGTCCACTTATTCACTGAGCAACTGTTCTACATCCTTGAGAGAGAGAGAGAGAGAGAGAGAGAGAGAGAGAGAGAGAGAGAGAGAGAGAGAGAGAGAGAGAGAGAGAGAGAGAGAGAGAGAGAGAGAGAGAGAGAGCGGGGGGGGGGCAGAAATGTACACATGTATTCATGCAACTACTGTACCCCTGGATCAGATTTCATGCCCGTGCATGCATGTGCGCATGCGCACAGCCGCACACAAGAATGAGCGCATGTCTTCGCAAGGCAGAACCTTCGATGAATAAATTCCGTCCGCAAAGGCATGTCCGGATTAACCTATTTTGTCCCGGGCCGTTCTTAGTCTCCGAATGCTTCACTTAAGCCTGAACGTAAGAAGACTTTGTCTTCAGTCAGATGATTTCATTCGGTTTAAAGGAATTGAACTACGGATCTTGTGAAGGACTAAATTCCTGAACAATGAAATGTAATTTTGCTTAATACCCTTTTGGGGTGGGGGAGGGGGCTAGGATTTTTTTCTTATTTACTTTATTTATTTATATATTTGTTTATTAGAGGGATAAATAAATGAGTTATTCATTTATCTATGTCATCTATTTACTTATTTTCTATGTATTCATTGATTTATTTATCTATATAATCATTAATTTATCTATTTGTTTGTTTGCTTATTTATGTACTTATCAATTTGTTCATTGAATTGCTCAGTATGGTTTTTAACGGTAAGGTGAGAAAGATTTTGGGAGGCTCGGAGATGGGACGCAGACTAAAACACCTAATCGAGGAGGACCCTCGCCCGCCAACAATGAGGGGTCTTCCCAAGACCCACAAACCAGGGGTCCCCATGAGACCTATCACATCAGGGATTGGCAGTGCCCCCCACCGACTAGCGAAGGTTTTGGCCAAGCCCCTATCTAAAGCCATGGGATCCATAAGTGGATCTCATTTAAGAAATTCAGAGGACCTGCTACGCAGATTAAAGGGGACAAGCATGAGGTACAAGAAAATGGCCAGCTATGATGTGAAATCCTTATTCACACAAGTTCCCACAGATGGCGCTCTGGAGGCAGTGTGGAGAGTGGTCATCAACATGGACGAGGAGGAGTTGCCGCTGCCCAGGGGAGACTTCATGAAGCTGGTATCCATGTGCGTAAACTTTGGTTCATTCACCTTCGAGGGAGAGGAGTTTCTTCAACACAGTGGCCTTGCAATGGGGTCACCTCTGAGTGCCGTGGCTGCTTGCCTCTTCATGGAGGTCCAAGAGAAGGACCACTACTCTCATATCATAGGAAGGAGGGCAATATGGCTCAGGTACGTGGACGATGTTCTTATAATCGCTCCGAACAGGACAGACCTGGATGACGTCAGGAGTCAATTAAATAGAGTGAATCCGCAGATCCAATTCACTATTGAAGAGGAAGAAGAGGGAAAGCTTCCGTTTCTGGATACCCTATTAATAAAGACAACTGAGGGCCTCCTATTCAGGGTTTACAGAAAGCCTACGAACCGTGACGACTTCATACACTACCTGTCGGCACACAATGAGAGGACGAAAAAGGGGGTAGTCATGGGCTTCTTCCTGCGTGCCTACAGGATATGCAGCGAGGAGTTCCTGGAGGAGGAAATCGAATACATCATCGCGGCCTTCTTGAAGCTTGGCTACCCCAAGGGCTTAATCCTGAGCTTAAGACGAAGAGCGGAAGAAATAATCCACACAAGCAGGTTAAGAGAAGGCAACACCACCACAAAAACATCATACATGGCGCTTCCTAACTCTGAGAAGGTAGGAGACATTATTAGAATGCTCAGGGGCACGGAAGTTAAAGCAGCCGTAACATCGGGAACGAAGATTGGTGACATGTTAAAAAGCGGGACTAAGATGAGTGGGAGAGAAGACAGCGTCGTATATAAGATCCCATGCACATCATGCGATAAAGCATACTACGGAGAGACTAAGAGGGGCCTTAACACTAGAGTCAGGGAGCATAAGGCCGACCTCCGTCACCATAGACTCACCAACGCAATGGTGGTGCATGTTGACGAGTCTGGGCACCTCCCACAATGGAACCGAGCCGAGATTCTACACGAAGGTATGGATAAGAAGATCAGAAAATCTATAGAAGCTGCGTACATCACCACTCGTCCGAATATCAACAATAAGGCTGGGAGCTTCACCTGGGCCAAATCCTCAGCGAATATAGCGCTTCGTGATTGGCTGTCTCAGCGGGCCAATCAGGACGCAGCGCTATACGCTCGTACACCCCCTTGAGCCATAAGGCGGGTTTATAATCTCTGTATGTTTCTAGTATGCTCATTCCTTTGAGAAAGTCGTTAGACGAAACGTCAGGAATAAAGCTTCACCTCCAGTCCATGTTTCCTTTACCGTGTCTATACAACTTGTTCACATGGATTTTCAGTTGTTTGTTTATTTATTTAGTCGTATATCTTTATTTTATGATGAATTTGTTCATTTGTTATTCTGCATCCGGAAGGCCTCCTGTCGTAATACATTTCCATTATAATTACATGAGAAGAACGGAAGCCGTTTATGGGAATAAAGCTTTGAGAAGAACAGAGAGAGACAGAGAGGTGGGGAGTGGGGTGAGGAGAGAGAGAGAGAGAGAGAGAGAGAGAGAGAGAGAGAGAGAAAAAGAAAGAGAAAAGAGAGAGAGAGAGAGAGAGAGAGAGAGAGAGAGAGAGAGAGAGAGAGAGAGAGAGAGAGAGAGAGAGAGAGAGAGAGAGAGAGAGAGAGAGAGAGAGAGAGAGGAGAGAGAGAGAGAGAGAGTGAGAGAGAGAGAGAGAGAGAGAGAGAGAGAGAGAGAGAGAGAGAGAGAAGAGAGAGAGAGAGAGAGAGAAGAGAGAGAGAGAGAGAGAGAGAGAGAGAGAGAGAGAGAGAGAGAGAGAGAGAGAGAGAGAGAGAGAGAGAGAGAGAGAGAGAGAGAGAGAGAGAGAGAGAGAGAGAGAGAGAGAACGAGAGAACGAGAGAACGAGAGAACGAGAGAACGAGAGAGAGAGAGAGAGAGAGATCTGGTGACACACACCGGAGCGATCGAGCAAGACAATAAGGTCACCATTATATCCTACCCCGGGTGGTCCGCTTCAGCAATGTGACCAACCCTGAGGAATGTCGCTCCAGTTTCCGTCCTTGCATCGGTTTCATCGGGGCGCGGCAAGTGCATGGCTTGGCTGGGGGTCTGGGCTGGGTGTGGGTAGGAAGCGCGGGAGGGAGGGAGGGAGGGAGAGACGGAGAGAGGGAGGGAGGGAGAGAGAGACGGAGAGAGGGAGGGAGATAAGGAGGGAGTGAGGCGGAGCAGGACTCCACAGGAAATACCAAAACACGTCTTTATCACCCTCCCCCTCTCAACCGAGTTCGAAAGCCCAAAGACGTCAGGATCACTGCCGCAGTTTGTCTGAATCGGGTGCAGTCGAGAGAAGCCAGTTCAACCCTTTGGGACACCGGTTATGGGAGGCTGGGATGTGGGGGGTGGGGGGGGGGCAAGGGACGGTTTCTTGAACGACATAATTAAGGTCTGGTTCTAAAGGTCCTCAACCGAAGCTATTACTCCAAAGTCATGTTCGCCTCTTTCTCTTGATGTCTGTATGATTTCTATGACCTCAATCAGTGTTACAATATTTCTTATCGTGATTTTGATTGCACAAGAAATTATACATATATACATACGATATATATATATATATATATTATATATATATATATATATATATATATATATATATATATATATATATATGACAGTCGCATGAATTATTCGAACCCACTGCTTCGGCCTCAGGCAAGATAACCTTCACAATGCCTTTATCTTACACACACGCACACACACACACACACACACACATGTGTGTATATATATATATTATATATATATATATATATATATATATATATATATATATATATACACATTAATCTGTTTAACATCTGGTGGCTCCCTTTTTCCGTTGTCTAAGTCATAATTCTAAGTGCTACCTGCGAAGCAGTTTTATGTAGCTGAGAGATGGATAAAGCAAAATTAGCACAAAGATACGGCAAACTATGTCCTAGAATTGATTCTAGAATTTGTTCTAGTTAACTTCTAACCTTTTCATTCAGTTGACAAGAAGTTTAACTAAACAGGTTTAATCACATAGAAATTCCCTACCACTTGACATTTGATTTCTTTATTTTGTTCTATCTTATTTTGAGAAAGACAGATAAACAGACAGAGAGTCAGACAAAGACAGAAATAGACAAAGACAGAGACAGACAGAGAGACAGGCAGAATGGTGATCTTGTTAAGTCACGCAAAGGATCTTTAACCCGTGAGCTGAGGACATTTGGCAAATGGTCTAACTAGACGTACCTGATTACAGACTCCTTATAAAGAGTTCTCGATAACGAGATCCTTATTAAGTGGACCTTGATAAAGTGGACCTGATAATGCTGTGATGGCAGAGATAACCTCGTTAAGGACAGACCAGATGTGGACGCAGCTTGTGGAGTTTTCGTGCCGTGGACTCAGTTTGTGGAGTTCTCGTGGAGTACGTAGCCTCGCTATCTAGATTTCTTTTGGAATCATGTTTTTCGAACACGGAGTTTGCAAAGGGCTTTCTACCGTTACACTGATGCTCTTAGAAAAAATACTTCCTGGCTCAAGTTCCTATAATATTTTAGTTACTATGTTTTGTCATTGAAGTTTATAAAAGCAAAAATCCGCTTGTCTTGCACACTTTCTCGTCTGACTGGAGTACTAAAGTGTATCTGAACGAGATCATGGCATTACAACTATGACTATATTTGTTTACATTGCAATGATACAATTTGGTTATTCTTTGATTTATCATGCATTGGTGAATGATATAGTGTTTGCAGGTATATTTTAGCTACATTTAAAAAGAAAAAAATAACAAGCATACTTTCTACCTGTTTAAAGCTCACCTTACTTCAAATAGACTTAAGTGAAAGATTCTTTGGAAAATATCTTTTTATGGCCGTCGCGCATAGGTCTCGAACCTACCGCTTTGACGCCAAGAGGCTCCTAGGGCAGTGCCTTAACCCACTCAGCCACTGATTGATGTCGCTGGTCTCTAGCGAATTTCTCATATTCTTTGGATATGTTACTCTTCTTGGAGTACCATGTGGAAGCGACATAGTTACACCCTTTTTCTTTTCGAAAATGTGTGTTTACTCTTCTCGAAAAAAAAATCAGTAGGAAAGAAGCAAGAGGTATTGACAGATTTATATTTTGCTAAAGTTGATAATTTTCCAGCTGGGCACCCTTCTTCTTTTCGAAAATGTGTGTTTACTCTTCTCGAAAAAAAAATCAGTAGGAAAGAAGCAAGAGGTATTGACAGATTTATATTTTGCTAAAGTTGATAATTTTCCAGCTGGGCACCCTTCTTCTTTTCGAAAATGTCTGTTTACTCTTCTCGAAAAAAATCAGTAAGAAAGGAACAAGAGGTATTGACAGATTTAGATTTTGCTCAAGTTAACAGTTTTCCAGTTAAGCAGTAAATGGCTACTTCCCTCAAGTACGGATATCGTTCTTCTTTTCGAAAATGTCTGTTTACTCTTCTCGAAAAAAAATCAGTAAGAAATGAACAAGAGGTATTCACAGATTTATATTTTGCTAAAGTTAACAGTTTTCCAGTTGAGCATCAAATGGCTACTTCCCTCAAGTGCTGACATCCTTCTTCATTTCCAAAATGTCTGTTTAACCTTCTCGAAAAAAAAATCAGTAAGAAAGGAACAAGAGGTATTGACAGATTTATATTATGCTAAAGTTAACAGTTTCCCAGTTGGGCAGCAAATGGCTACTTCCCTCAAGTGCTGACATCCTTTTCGAAAATGTCTGCCTACTCTTCTCGAAAAAAAATCAGTAAGGAATAAGAGGTATTCACAGATTTATATTATGCTAAATTTAACAGTTTTCCAGTTGGACAGCAAATGGCTACTTCCCTCAAGTACTGACATCCTTCTTTTCGAAAATATCTGCCTACTCTTCTCGAAAAAAAAAAATCAGTAAGAAAGGAACAAGAGGTATTGACAAATTTATATTTTTCTAAAGTTAACAGTTTTCCAGTTGGACAGCAAATGGCTACTTCCCTCAAGTACTGACATTCTTCTTCTTTTCGAAAATGTCTGCCTACTCTTCTCGAAAAAAAAAATCAGTAAGAAAAGAAGCCTTCCATCCAGCTCTGGAACAAGAGAATTGACAGATTTACATTTTGCCAAAATTAAGTTTTCCAGTTGAACAGCAACGGGCTCTTCCCTCAAGTACTCACATCCTTCTCCTTTTCGAAAATGTCTGCCTACTCTTCTCGAAAAAAAAAAATCAGTAAGAAAGGAAACCACCCGTCGACCTAACAGATAAGAAATCTACGACAGATCTGGAACAAGAATACTGACAGCTTTATATTTTGCTAAAGTTAAAGTTTTTCCAGTTGGACAGAAACGGGGCTACTTCCATCAAGTACTGACGACGAGAGAAACCCGGATAAATGAAGTGGAAGTCGAAACGACCGTGAATCAAAGAGTTTTATGTACAAAGGCGAGAAAGGATGGAAGTCAGGGCGTGGACGAAGGTGAAGAGTCTTTCAAGTCTACGGTGCGATTTTCAATGGAGAGGTTTAAGAGTAGACATGAACTGGAAAGAAAATGTGGGCATGTGGGAGTGATATGTGAATACAATGGCACGCACACACACGTACATACACACGTACACACGTACACACACACACACACACACACACACACACACACACACACGCACACACACACACACACACGCATACACACAGACGTATACACAGACGTATACACACACGCACAAACGTACACACACGCACAGACGTAGACACACACACGTACACACGTACACACACACACGCGCGAGCGCGCGCACACACACGTACACACACACACGTATACACACATGTACACACACACACACACACACACGTACACACACACGTACTCACATACACACACACGTACACACACGAGTCCAACACGTGATCCAAAGACCAAGGGGAATCACACAGACGTACACACACACAGGCGCGCACATACACACACGTACACACACAGGCGCACACACGTACGCGCGTACACACACACACACACACACACACACACACACACACATTGAATGTATATGGTGTAGCGGTTAGCGTCAAGGGCTTGCTATGACTCAGAACTGAGATTAAGCCCCATTCAGGGCCTGAAAGATTCAGTAACACTGCAAGCTGTTACTGTCCCTCTTGAGCATAGGGGAGAATGTATACGTATTGCCCATAGACTGGTCTACATATGAACTCAGAACTCCCATTCGGTAAAGATAAAGTCTGTCTGTCACAAGTCCAGCACGTGGTCCAAGACCATGTTGAAACGCGTAGAATATGTGCCCATTAATGAAGTAGTGTAATCACTGCTATCTGTAACAGCTGCAGTTTCTTAACGTCTACTGCGAAGTCTGAAAATTCCCAAGAATCGGCAAAAGTGGCGAATCAGAGCAATTAAGAAGCACCGCTTGAATAAGCATCTCTTGAAGGAAATCAGTTTTATTTCTTGTTTGGTAACTTTTAAAGTCTCCTTTTCTAAGCATTACCTACATTGAAATAACTGAAATATCCATTTTCAGATTTCAAGCAATTAGGGGAAACTTCACATTACTTGGAGAGACGCAACATTGGGAATGACCGTTAAAAGTCGTTAGGCTTTGTATTTCAAACTATGCATTGTGGATGACACGGGGTTTCCCAACCTCAAGTGTGGGTGGCAGGCGTTGACCTCAGGTCACGTGACCAAGAGTTCACCTTGGAGTTATCTCTGCCCAGGGCAAATTGGTGCTGCGTAACACCTACTTGTGAGGTCAAACTTGAAGATGATTGTGGCGGTCACGATGGTGATTGATGATAGTGATAGATGGTGACTGGTGGTGATTGGTGGTGGTGGTGATTGGTGGTGGTGGTGGTGGTGATTGGTGGTGGTGGTGGTGGTGATTGATGATGATGATGATGATGATGATGATGATGATGATGATGATGATGATGATGATGATGATGATGATGATGATGATGATGATGATGATGATGATGATGATGATGATGATGATGATGATGATGATGATGATGATGATGATGATGATGATGATGATGATGATGATGATGATGATGATGATGATGATGATGATGATGATGATGATGATGATGATGATGATGATGATGATGATGATGATGATGATGATGATGACGACGACGACGACGAAAGTGATTGTAGGACGTTTCTGACACGGACATTTTGGACATCGGCCACCAACTTGGGACAATTTGGACATCGACTACCGGACGTTTTTGTGTGATTTTCTATTTTTCTATATCTTAACATGCCAAAGAAAATACAAGAGAGGAATATTTTAATTAAACCTAAATATATAGCATGCATTTAAAAGAGATTAAAGAAATAATCAAGGGATATTAACACAACCTAAATCATACACAAAATATGATTAAAAGATAAAAAAAATACTACTGAAAAATAACTAGATAATATATTGAAATTAAGTATAGAATATATATACAGAACATGATTACAGACTACAAAATATGACAAGAAAAACGATATCGAACGTAAGGTATGTAGAAACTAGAAATTAAACCTAATATATATATATGTACATAGAATATTAAGGTATGTTGAAATTAATTCTAAAATATATACAAAATAGATTTTGAAATCTGGCGCGTGACCTAAACGTCCGTCCGGGATGGTTCCTGCCCGAAATGTCCCACTTTGGTGGCCCTTGTCCAAAAAGTAGCATCCGACCTAGATATGGACCAAAAGGTCTCCTGTCGGCATGCTCCGTCTTTGTAATCCTTTGTCTATCTAAAACGTCCGAACGCACGTGTTTGTAGAGGTATGTGTGTCTGTGTTTGTGTGGTTTGTGCATTCATCTTGGTCTTTGGATCACGTGTTGGACTCGTGATCGACAGCTATTTCCCTCCCGGAAGAGAGCTCAGAGCTCGTATGACCGATCTATGGGTAATGCTGTGACCTTACACGCGCACACACACCCAACTCCCCTACCACGAGAGTTGGAGTAACGATTCGAAGCGCAGCGATACTGAAATTATTTCAGCCCTGGTCAGGATTCGAACCCGGACTGCCGCAGTGACAGTTGGGGGTTCTACCAACCGCACCACTGAGTCTCGTGTGTGTGTGTGTGTGTGTGTGTGTGTGTGTGTGTGTGTGTGTGTGTGTGTGTGTGTGTGTGTGTGTGTGTGTGTGTGTGTGTGTGTGTGTGTGTGTGTGTGTCTGTGTGTGTGTGTGTGTGTGTGTGTGTGTGTGTGTGTGTGTGTGTGTGTGTGTGTGTATGCGCGCTGTCACATATGCAAGGCAGTCACCTCAGAGAATTCAATCTTCCATTCTTCAAGAGACGAGAAGTCACTCCAAGTACTTTTCTTAAGTATCCAGGGCACTGGGACCATTTATTACACTGACTTGCGCTACGTACAATCTATTAGAAGAAACCTTGTTCTACGTGCGTTGGCTCGGGTGGGAAGCAGAAGAGACACTTTTGTTGCAGAGGGCTCGTCCGAATGGGCCAAGATGCCTTTCTATGGATGGCAACAATGCGAGGGCGACAGTGACAAAGAAGAAAAGACGGAGGTGGAGGTTGGTGGTGGTGGTGGGTGGGGGGGGGGGGGAGGAGGAGGAGGAGGAGGAGGAGGAGGAGGAGGAGGAGGAGGAGGAGGAGGAGGAGGAGGAGGAGGAGGAGGAGGAGGAGGAGGAGGAGGAGGAGGAGGAGGAGGAGGAGGAGGAGGAGGAGGAGGATGGGTGGGTGGGTGGAGTGTGTGAATATGTGTGTGTGTGGGGAGGAGGGGCAACTAGTCTTTAACTTAACCCATTCCAATCAGGAACCTCGTTTAATGCTCTTGTTCTGTTTAACTATACATACATATACCTTCTTACAAGGGAGGTAGAAAAAAAAAAGCATAGAAACCACTCCCACTCATTCCATCCCGTACATACTCCACTCCCGTCTACCCTCTTCCCTCCCTCTTATCTTAGCACCTCCTGGATGACGGGTCATCCCTACATTTTGGCCACTGCCCTGGGTCAGAGGCAGTGTCGCAAGACACAGGACATCCACAGCAAGGCCGCTTCATTAAATCGGCGGCACCCTCCATCACCGTCTCCTACATGGTGATTCTTGTCTAGTTTTGAGAGAATCTTCTAGGCAACAGCTATGAAGAAAATTACAACTGATGATGATTTTTGTCCAGTTTTAAGAGAATCTTCTCGATAAGAACGGAGAAGAAATCTACAATTAACCCTCTCCACTGGTGAGGTGATGTGAATTATCTTTTTCATCCCAATGCTAGACTATTTCATTCAGCTTCTGGGGCGCCTCGGCCGCGAAACGTTCACGCTTTCTTTTCCAATGATTTGTTAACTTCGCTGCCGCCAGCCACGCAGTTTCATGTGGCTTTGTGAAACACCCGCTAACCACGGACAAGAGCTCTTCAGATAGCAGAAAAGCGAAGTTAGGGGGTCAGTTTCTAGGGAAATGGTTCTCAACCTGTGGTTCATGGTACCCTATTGGGCCACGAGGGTCAATAAGATGGGCCGTCAACCGAAAGCTACTAGCAGTTAGTGGATGGAAAACGATTGGAATTTAGTGTTGAAGTCATCTCCAGGAGATTAAACAATAGCAATTCATAAGCACGGTGTATACGTGAAAATAGGTCGAGAACCCCGGCTCTAGAGCGACGGAGTCAAATTCAAATCCTTTCGAGGGCCAGTTATGCACTTGGTTATGATCTCGATGGCCATAAAAGTTAAGAATAGATAAAAATAATGATAAATAAATAAATGAAATAAAATAAATAAAAATAAATAAACAAGTAGTAAAAGTTATTATCTCTCGTCTTTGCAGTTGAGTTGCATTTTAAACAGTTATAACAAGTTTAGTAACTGGAGTTGAAAAATCTCTTGTCACCTCGAGGACAGCTTAAGGTCATCCCGCAGGCCACATTTGGCCCGCGGGCCACATCTAGTCCACAGGCCATGAGTTTGACAACCCTGTTCTAGAGTGGTGGTTTTCCACCTCTTTCCTTATGTTCCCCCGTTCGTATGTGTCGCTGTTTGTTATCCTCCTAGAAATCCCATCACTAGTGAACAGAACCTTAGTGCATCCACTAACTATCACTAATTTTTGGTTTGTGGTTCTATTTGTGAACCACCGAGGCTTACAAGAGATCATTAAAGCATAGGTTAAAAACAACTTCTCTAGAGCAGCCCTGTGCAACCTGCGGCCCAAGGGCCGCATGCGGCCTTGAAAGGCTTTCATTGCGGCCCTTTCTCCTAAAAATAAATAAGCTATAATGCGGCCCTTAGAGAGAGGGTACCCTTCCATTTGCTAATTAATGGTCAGGAAAATGTCTGTGCTTGATCATTCTTATTATAATGATCCCAGTTAACCAATATTAAGTAATTATTTATGTTTGTACGTTATAATGATAAGGTATAGTAGCCTTTCATTTGCTCATTTATAGTAAGGAAAATACACTTGTTTCGGACAATTCTTATTTTTGTGATCCCAATTTAAATGAAATCAGTAACTAACTACTTATCTATCTTTATCAGTATAATCTCACATAATATGTCTTCGATCGTAGTAAATAACATGAAATAGTAAGGTTATGTGGCCCTCCATACCAGAGTAGTGACTAGTGGCCCTTTGGGAAAAAAGGTTGCACACTCCTGCTGTAGATCAGTGGTTCCCAAACTTTTTTCTGTCATTTCCCCCTTGCACCCAGTTCAACCATCCAGATTTCCCCCTTTCATGTGTATGAGGGAAAGAGTAGTTAAAACACACTGTGACTATTTACTAATTTATTTTTCAAATGTACATATATACTGATAAACAGGCAGTCTCTCTCTCTCTCTCTCTCTCTCTCTCTCTCTCTCTCTCTCTCTCTCTCTCTCTCTCTCTCTCTCTCTCTCTCTCTGACATGAGAAAATTCATCTGAGATTTTTTTAAGTTAGTAGGTAGTGTAATTATTTCCCTCCTGGTAGGTTCAAATTTCCGCCAGGGGAAAATTTCCCCCAGTTTGGGAACCACTGCTCTAGAGCATAATTACACAGACCAAAACCTTCCCGAATCGTTGACTGGCTGAGGTCCTCTTTCTAAGATCTCACTCAATTATTCTTTCTTCAGGGGACACTTCAGGAGTAAGGTTTATTCGATGAAGCCATGATCCTTGGCGGATCAAGAAGGAAGAATCAGACAGGCATAAGTAGGCATTGTTTTTGTTTTGTTATAATTTTGTTATCATTGTCTGATTTTCATTTATTATTAGTTATATGTCAATTTATTATTATTAACTATTTACCTGTTTGTTTATTATTTCTCTATACCTATGCATTTATTTATGTATTTTATTTGTTATTTACATTATCATAGTTTTTATTTATTATGTTATTATTAATATGATTTCTTTTTTCCGCATCCGACCTAGATATGGATCAAAAGGTCTCCTGTCGGCATGCTCCGCCTTTGTAATCCTTTGTAAAGAAGAGGTGATGGCGAGCGTTGTTGTTGAATGTATGAAACTGTGGCTGAAGTTTCTGGACAGTAGGGATAAGTATGTTGAAGTGTAAGAGTAAATTAAACCTGAAAAATAAATTCTACTTGTGATATTTCAATATTGGAAAAAAAAAATCATACCACGAGTTTTTTTTTTTATTCTATAGAGTTTGTAAGTGATATGCGGGACATCTTCTATGTGTACACACACACACACACACACACACACGCACGCACACACACACACACACACACACACACACACACACACACACACACACACATATATATATATATATATATATATATATATATATATATATATATATATATATATGTTTATATATATATATATATATATATATATATATATATATATATATATATATATAAATGATGTATCAGCAATTTTTGTCCATCTGTACGATCAGGTGCTCAGGTGCTCAGACTCCTAAGTATGATGACAGCCATCAATGATCACAGCCGATTTACGCAGCAATGATGAAGTGTCATGACCAGCTGC
>NC_134777.1:7230902-7235902 GCF_046742065.1 Oratosquilla oratoria
GATTAAAGAAAAATAGGGAAGTATAGTGAAGGAAAAAGAGAAGAAGTACGTAGAACGAGGAAAGCGTAGAGAGCGAAAATAAAAGAGGAGGAAATAGTAAGGGGGACAAATGGGAAGAAAGTAAGAAAAGAGATAAAGAAATGAAGCTGAAGAGAGGAATAAAGAGGGAAATTAAAGAGAAAGGAATAGAGGAATAAAGAGAAATTAAAGAGAAAGGAATAGAGGAATAAAGAGAAATTAAAGAGAAGGGAATGGGGAAAATGGAGAGGGAAATAAAGAGTAAAGAAGTGGAAAGGGCATAGGAAAGGCAAATGGGAGCAAAAAAGAGAGAAAAGAAGAGAAGAAGAGACTTGAGGGAGAGAGGAAAGAGAGAAAAAAGCAAATGTGGAGTAGGAAAAGGAAAGAAAGAAGTTACAAGTAAAAATAGACGAGAATACGAAAAAGGAAAAATAGGAATTAAAGAAAGTTTTAGTCAAATAACTGAGAAAAAGCGGAGATATGGGAGGGATATGAGGAAAAGTAGATAAGAGGGAAGAAAAGAATAATGAGCGAGAGAAAGGAGAGAGAAAAGGTGTACGAGAAGAAAGATGGAAACGAGTGGTTGGAGGAAGAGGAATGAAGAAGAAACAATGACGGGAGAGGGAAGAAGAGATGGAGGCGGAGGGTGAGAAGGAAAAGAGGAGGAAGATAAGGAGGAGAAGGAAGTTTAGGAGGAGGAGGAGGAGGAGAAAGTTTAGAAGGAGGAGTGGGAGGAGGAGGCGGAGGAAAAGCAGAAGGAAAAGGAGGAGGAGGAAAAGGAGGAAGTTTAGGAGGAGCAGGAAGTTTAGGAGGAGGAAGAAGTTTAGGAGGAGGAGGAAGTTTAGGAGGAGGAAGTTTAGGAGGAGGAGGAGGAGGAGGAGTAGGAGGACGTGGCGGTACACCCTCTTTCATAAGGCATAAATACCATTGGAGAAAGAAGAGGAGGCAAACGGAAGCTGGAATAGGTGGAGGTAGGGAGGGAGGGAGGCAGGCAGGAGGTAAGATTTGCAGAGGAGGGACGCGAGCTGCGGACAAGAGAGAGGGCGCCTCTCACGAAGGAGGCACACGAGGTAAATGGAGTGGATGGGATGTGAAAGGAGGTGGTGGAAGACAGAGGGTGGCAACCGTAGGAAATGGAAGAGGAGGAGGAGGAGGAGAAGGAGGAGGATGGAGAAGTAGAAAGAGAAGCATGAGTAGGAATAGTAGTAGCAGAAGGACTACTACTACTACTACTACTAGTACTACTACTACTACAACTAGTACTGGTAGTAGTAGTAGTGGTAGTACGAGGAGGAGGAAAAAGAAGAAGAGGAGAAGGAGAAGGAGAAGGAGGAGGAGGAGGATAAGGAGGAGGAAAAGGAGAACGAGGAGGAAAATGAGGAAAAAATGGAGAAGGAGGAAGAGAAGGAGAAAGAGGAAGGAAAAGAGGAGGAGATCGAGTGGGAAGAGGAAGAAAAGTAGGATCAGTACTAGGATTGAGTAGGAGTAGGGGTAAAAGGAGTACACGTAGTGGGAGTATGAGAAGGAGTAAGAGGACTTGGAGTAGGACCAGGATTAGGAGTAGGAGTAAGAGAAGGAGTGGAGATGGAGGAGATGAAGAGGAGGAGGAGGAGATGAAGGAGGAGAAGAAGGAAAGGAGATGGAGAAGGAGATGAAGGAGGAGATGGAGGAGGAGATGAAGGAGGAGATGGGGAATTAGGAGTTGAAGGAGGAGGAGGAGACGAAGGAGAAGATAGAGGAGAAGGAGAGGGAGAAGGAGAAGACAGAGAAGGAGGCAAAGGAGGAGGAGGAGGTGGCGGGGGAGGAAGAAAAGGAGATGGGAGAAGGAGGAGATGGGGAGGAGGAGGAGGAGGCGAAGGAGGAGGAGGAGGAGGAAGGAGGAGGAAGAGGAGGAGGAGGAGGAGGAGGAGGAGAAGGAGGAGGAAAAGAAGGAGGAGGAAAAGGAGGAGGAGGAAAAGGAGAAAAAGGAGGAGGAGGAAAAGAAGGAGGAGGAAAAGGAGGAGGAGGAGGAGGAGGAAAAGGAGGAGGAGGAAAAGGAGGAGGAGGAGGAGGAAAAGGAGGAGGAAAAGGAGGAGGAAAAGGAGGAGGAGGAGGAGGAGGAAAAGGAGGAGGAGGAGGAAAAGGAGGAGGAGGAGGAGGAGGAAAAGGAGGAGGAGGAGAAAAGGAGGAGGAAAAGGAGGAGGAAAAGGAGGAGGAAAAGGAGGAGGAGGAGGAGGAAAAGGAGGAGGAGGAAAAGGAGGAGGAAAAGGAGGAGGAGGAGGAAAAGGAGGAGGAAAAGGAGGAGGAAAAGGAGGAGGAGGAGGAGGAAAAGGAGGAGGAGGAAAAGGAGGAGGAAAAGGAGGAGGAGGAGGAAAAGGAGGAGGAAAAGGAGGAGGAGGAGGAGGAGGAAAAGGAGGAGGAGGAGGAAAAGGAGGAGGAGGAGGAAAAGGAGGAGGAAAAGGAGGAGGAAAAGGAGGAGGAAAAGGAGGAGGAAAAGGAGGAGGAGGAAAAGGAGGAGGAGGAAAAGGAGGAGGAGGAGGAGGAAAAGGAGGAGGAGGAGGAGGAAAAGGAGGAGGAGGAAAAGGAGGAGGAAAAGGAGGAGGAGGAGGAGGAAAAGGAGGAGGAGGAGGAGGAGGAGGAGGAGGAGGAGGAGGAGGAGGAGGAGGAGGAGGAGTAGGAGTTGAAGTAGTGAGAGTAGCAGAGGTACTATGAATAGGAGTAAGGAACAGTGGGAGAAGTACGAGTAAAAAGAGGAATAGGAGGAGTAGGAGAAGTAGAAGTTAGAGTAGGACAAACTAAGTGAAAAGGAGGAGGAGGAGGAGGAGGAGGAGGAGGAGGAGGAGGAGGAGGAGGAGGAGGAGGAGGAGGAGGAGGAGGAGGAGGAGGAGGAGGAGGAGGAAAAGCGAGACGGCATGGAGGAGGAGGAGTAGGAGGAGGAGAAGAAGGAGTAGGAGGAGGATATAGAGGAGGATATAGAGGAGGAGAAAGAGGAGAAACACGAGGAAGAGAGGGGAAAGAAGGAGGAAGAGGAGGAAGAAGAGGAGGAGGAGGAGGAAATTGAGAGGGGGGAGGAACAAGAGAAGGAGGAGGAGGAGGAACAAGAGATGGAGAAGGAGGAGGAAGAAGAGTAGGAGGAGTAAGAGGAAGGAGAGAAGAAGGAAGAGGAGGTGGAGGAGGAACAAGAGGAGGAGAGGGAGGAGGAGAGGAGGAGGAGGAGGAAGAGGAGGAGGAGGATAATCACGAGGAGGAAGAGGCGGGGGAAAGAGGAGGAGGAGGAGGAGATGAGAACGGGTAGAATGCGGTCACCACCTGTTTTATTACCATCTTGGCGTAGCGTATTCCGTGTCATGCGTATTTCACACTATGTGGATACCTTATCTTCACACACACACACACACACACACACACACACACACCTACCTCGTGGCGTAATTGGCAGAGTTTCCGCCTGCCACTGCGGTGGTCCGGGTTCGAATCCCGCCCAAGGCTGAAATAATTTCAGCATCGCTGCGTTGCAGGTTGTTACTCCAACTCTCGTGGGCGGGGAGTTGGGTGTGTGTGTGTGTGCGTGTAAGGTCACACCATTACCCATGGATCGGTAATATACGAGCTCTGAGCTCTCTTCCGGGAGGGTAATAGCTGTCCATCACGAGTCCAACACGTGATCCTAGACCATGGTGAATCACATACACACACACACACACACACACACATACACACACACACACAATGATGTGGTGACATACTATATTGAACGCGTTCCAGTGATTTCAACACGTGGGAACCACCCAGGGAGAGAAAGTGATCCACTCCTTCAGTACAGGGTGATACCTTCCCCTCTATTCCTACTGCGCTAGGTTACTTTATCAATGTCCGTGACAAAAATAAATAAACAAATAAAAAATATAAAAAAATAAGATAAATAAACATTTTTGGGTACCACTGCTTTAGGAACCAGGGGAAAACGCGACCCGGCCCGTGGGAGTCTATCTAGTGCTATGCCAGATCGTGTAGATATACTTCATACCGTACTGGAACAAAGCCGTACGGTGCATTTTCCTACTCACCACAACAATCTCAGCAACTCGGAGTGAGAACTGCCCGTAAGACCAACCCGTCTCGAAGACCCGACGAAAGACCTCTTCTCATGTCAGGTTGACCACAGTTTGACATGGAAGACTAGTCATGGTATTTTTTTTTTTTTTTTATGCGTGTTTTTATGTTTTATATTTATTCTCCCATGTGTATATTGGTGTGGGCCATGAACATATGTTACAGTGCTCGTGTGAATGTATGTGTACAGTGCATACATATATGCACATACATACATGCATACATACATACATACATACATACATATATGTATTCAGAGAAATGTACTTAGTGATGCACATTTATGTGTACACAATAATCTCCCTGTTTATTTGTATGTGCGTATGTATATAAATGCATACACATACGCACATACAAATAAACAGGTACATTAACACATGCATTCATAAATAAGTGTATGCATGTATCTTACATTCTATTACACATCCTAATTGATCACATGCATTTGTATATAAATCAACAAATGCATTTATACATGCATGCATATGCACACATACATACATATGCAGAAATCACAAATAACACATGATTCACAAAATATGCAAGTAACCACTAGGAAAATGAAAACGTCTTAAATAGATGAAAACGTTCGGTTACCAAGTTATCATTGTCCTAGTGGCTACTTGCATATACATACATATATATTCATAGATACATTTACACTTATATATACATATACACATGCAGATAAATAGGTATATAAACACATATCTATAGATAAGTGTATCTTTCACGAAATACACTTACACATCCAAACATAGTCACTTGTATATAAAACACAAGTATACACTCACACCATGAATATACATATATACATATATATATATATACATATATATATATATATATATATATACAGTACATATTTATATATATATATATATATATAT
>NC_134777.1:7245902-7248402 GCF_046742065.1 Oratosquilla oratoria
GTGTGTGTGCATGATGTGGTAGACGTGGGGATAAATGTGTGGGTAAATATGGAGGTAGATGCGGATGTGGGTGTGAGTATGGGAGTGGGTATAGGGATAGTACACTAGTATTAAAGAAGACCTATTTTCCTGGCTGATGATAGAGAACCAAATTACTATATATTCAATACATGGATGATGCAGGAAAAATTAATCAGACGATTCCAAGTGTGAAAGAACCACAAAGGAAATAATAATCTTTGGACCGAGCGCTTTCGTTTATTCAGACATATTCAGGGTACACCAACAGAAGCAACATATATATATATATATATATATATATATATATATATATATATATATATATATATATATATATATATATATATGTATATATATATACACACACAAAGGCAGGGAGACGAGGAGAAGGAACTGCAGTAGGTAACGTTTATAGGTAAATTTCTCCATGTACAGATTCTATTCCCGGGCTGTGAGTGTTAGGACCATCACTCAATTGATAAGGAGATTGTACGATAGTGTTTGGTGCCGTTTGGCGATTTTATTCAGTCGTGCACAGATTAAGGTCAATTCGATTGACCCTTGCAATACTGATAACATTACAAAGGCGGAGCATGCCGACAGGAGACCTTTTGGTCCATAACTAGATCGGATATAGCTGGCGATGACTAACTTCATCCAGCCAAGAAAATGGGATCGTCTTGTTGGCATGAAGAGGGGTTTCACGCAACTAAGTAAGAATGTTTTTTCTTCTTTTGTAGCATTATCCTGAATACTTGATGTCCGCATAAACTTCTCTTGTTAACTTCTTTGCCTAATTTTATAAGGTTTATCGTTAATCGGTTCCTGAGAGCAAGCAAGACAGAAATCCGAAGAAAATCCTAGGACGAGTT
The DNA here is from genome assembly GCF_046742065.1 of Oratosquilla oratoria. NCBI lineage: Eukaryota > Metazoa > Arthropoda > Malacostraca > Stomatopoda > Squillidae > Oratosquilla > Oratosquilla oratoria. The sequence continues at coordinate 7,246,796 of NC_134777.1, forward strand.
AATAGTTTGAGTCAAAATCCCTCAACCCTCTCACCTCCTTTGATAGTGGCAGCCCCGAGGGGATGGCATTTGATCTCTGGATTGGGCCGAATAATTTTGTCTCCCAAATTTAGTTGTATCTTCTTCAAGAATAGTGTTGATGGCCGGTGACTAAACCCCTCCTACGTATACTACCCTTAGCCAGTGATACAGAATGCCCCATACATGTACACTAAAGTATATATATATACATACATATATATATATATATATATATATATATATATATATATATATATATATATATGAACATTTTTAACAACCACAATATACTTCAATTCTAAGCCATCAACATCGAGATTCGAGGAGGCCAGCATGCAGAAATTGAAACGTGGTAAAGACAAGGACTCGAACCGCTTAGAATTAATTATTATTATTATTATTATTTTTTTTTTTTTTTTTTTTCTACGGAAGGGCGAGAACAGTTACCAGCAACTCAATGTAACAATCATTATTATTTACCAGGAAGAAATCTAACCGAAAACAATTTAGCCACCAGACTAGAAAATTTTCCATTAGAACACTGATTGACAGTACAGAGCTTCTCGACCTTACAGACTAAAGTTCCTTTGCTTATGAAATGCTGTTTATTGGCCTTGATGAGGTCACTTTTGTGGACCCTACACGGTCCATGGGCCCAGGGGGGAGGGGAGGGGGGCAGGGAGTAGGGGGGTGGGGCAGTGTATCTTTTACGTAGTGGCAGCCAGGAAGGAACTGGTTTACATAAAAAAGAATGAAAAGAGGACGAGAAGAGCCGTGAACACGATGTCACTGTCCATACCCGGTCATACCTTCGTGCAACAAGAACTTTTTTCTTCCCGTTTTCTTTTTTCCCCCCGAGAACTCTTCCCCTCCGACAAAAGAACGTATTTACGTCAGTTTCACGCGCCTGAATGCTCCCGTTTCACGCCCCTGAAACTCGTGCAGATTGAAACTATTATTTGCCATTCTTTCGAAGTGACCGCCTCTGATGGCAGCCAAGGGAGAGAGCGTCACGATCTCGTCCGCTTTGTGGCCCTAATAGGAAAACAAAAAGTCGCCGTGTGCCCCGTCGACCACAGAAGTATGGGACGATAACGGGTTCAAAGACTAAAACCTTTCTTGGAACGCAAACAGAAAAAGAGAGAGAGAGAGAGAGAGAGAGAGAGAGAGAGAGAGAGAGAGAGAGAGAGAGAGAGAGAGAGAGAGAGAGAGAGAGAGAGAGAGAGAGAGAGAGAGAGAGAGAGAGAGAGAGAGAGAGAGAGAGAGAGAGAGAGAGAGAAATGGATAAAAGAAACAGGGAGAGAAAGAGAAAAATAGAGAAACAGAGAAACGGAAAAAGAGAGAAATGGAGAGAGATACAGACACAGAGAGAGAAACAGCGAAAGTAGAGAAATAGAGTGAACTAAAAAGAAAGAAATAGAGAAAGAGAAATAAAGAAACAGAGAGAGAGAGAGATAGACTTTATTCGGCTGAGGGTGAATTTATCCTTACAGAACGGGTTTAAGAAGACCTCAATTAACTCGATTACCTCCTTTAATCCTTTTGTTGTGCTTTGCGCCCAAAACATTGATTCTACCTTCCACCAA
>NC_134777.1:7253402-7263402 GCF_046742065.1 Oratosquilla oratoria
TGGAGGAGAAGAGAGGAGTGGAAGAAAGGAGGACGGGCAGACATGGGAGAGGAGAAAAGGGATGGGGAGGAAAGGAGGAGGGCCAAGAGGAGTATGAGTGGGGAATGGGGAGGAAGTGAGGAGGGGAGAGACGAGGAGAAGGGGGGAAGGGAGGGGGGTAGAGACGAGGAGGGGGAATGGAGGAGAAGAGAAGGGAGGAAAGAAAGAAGGAGAGGAAGACATGGGAGAGAAGTAAAGGGATGGGGAGGAAAGGAGGTGGGGAGGAAAGGAGGAGGTGGGGAAGGGGAGGAGGAGGGAGAAGAGGAGTACGAGTGGGGAGTGGGGAGGAGAGATACGAGGAGGAGGGGGAAGGGAGGGGGGAAGGGAGGAGAAGAGAAGGGAGGAAGAAAGAAGGAGAGGAAGACATGGGAGAGAAGTAAAGGGATGGGGAGGAAAGGAGGTGGGGAGGAAAGGAGGAGGTGGGAAGGGGAGGAGGGAGAAGAGGAGTACGAGTGGGGAGTGGGGAGGAGAGATACGAGGAGGAGGGGGAAGGGAGGGGGGAAGGGAGGAGAAGAGAAGGGAGGAAGAAAGAAGGAGAGGAAGACATGGGAGAGAAGAAAAGGGACGGGGAGGAAAGGAGGAGGTGGGGGAGGGAAGAGGGAGAAGAGGAGTATAAGTTGGGAGTGGGGAGGAAGTGGGGAGGGGAAAGATGAGGAGGAGGGGGAGAGACGAGGAGGAGGGGGGAAAGGAGGGGGAAAGGGAAGAGGGAGAAGAGGAGTATAAGTTGGGGAGTGGGGAGGAAGTGGGGAGGGGAGAGACGAGAAGGGGGGAAGGGGGAGAGACGAGGAGTAGGGGGAGAGACGAGGAGAAGGGGGAAAGGAGGGGGAAAAGGAAGAGGGAGAAGAGGAGTATAAGTTGGGGAGTGGGGAGGAAGTGGAGAGGGGAGAGACGAGGAGGAAGGGGGAAGGGAGAGGGAGAGACGAGGAGGGGGGGAAAGGAGGGGGAAAAGGGAAGAGGGAGAAGAGGAGTATAAGTTGGGGAGTGGGGAGGAAGTGGGGAGGGGAGAGACGAGGAGGAAGGGGGAAAGGAGGGGAGAGAGACGAGGAGAGGGGGAAGGGGGGAGGGGGAAGGGAGGGGGAGGGGGGAGTCTGCACGGAATGCGGGAGGGCAAGAAGGCGACTCAAGACTGTAAACACAATCAGATGAGTAAGAGACACATGGTGGGGCGAGGAGGAGGAGGAGGAGGAGGAGGAGGAGGAGGAGGAGGAGGAGGAGGAGGAGGAGGAGGAGGTGGAGGAAGAGGGGGAGGAGGAGGAGGAGGAGGAGGAGGAGGGGGAGGAGGTGGAGGAAGAGGAGGAGGTGGAGGAAGAGGAGAAGGAGACGTATGAGCAAGAGGAGGGGAGGGGGAGGAAATGGAGTAAAAAGAAGAAGAGGATGAAGAGGAGGATGAAGAGGAGGAGGAAGAGGAGGAGAGGGGAAGGAAAGGGAGTAAAAAGAAGAGGAAGAGGGTGTAGAGGAAGAGGAGTAGGAGGTGGAGGTGGAGGAGGAGGAGGTGGAGGAGGTGGAGGAGGAGGAGGAGGAGGTGGAGGAGGTGGAGGTGGAGGAGGTGGAGGAGGTGGAGGAGGAGGAGGTGGAGGAGGAGGTGGAGGAGGAGGAGTAGGTGGAGGAGGTGGAGGAGGAGGTGGAGGTGGAGGAGTAGGTGGAGGAGGAAGTGGAGGTGGAAGAGTAGGTGGAGGAGGAGTTGGAGGAAGAGAAGGAGACGCATGAGGAAGATGAGGGGAGGGGAAAGAAACGGAGTAAAAAGAGGAAGAGGAGGTAGAGGAACAGGGAGAGGAAGAGGAGAAGGGGGAGGGAGAAGGAAACGCATGAGGAAGATGAGGAGAGAGGGGAGGAAGATGAGGAGATAGGGAAGAGAAAGAAGTAAAAAGATGAAGAAGAGGAGGAGGAAGAGGAGGGGAGGGGGAGGGAAAGGAAAAGGAGTAAAAAGAAGAGGTACAGAAATAGGAAGAAGATGAAGAGGAAGAAGATGAGGAAGAGGAAGATGAGGAAGAGGAGGAGAAAGGGGAAGAGGAAGAGGTAAAGGAATAAGAAGAAGAGGAAGAGGAAGAAGAAGAGGAAGATGAAGAAGATGAGGAAGAGGAGGAATAGGAAGAGGTAAAGGAATAGGAAGAAGATGAAGAGGAAGATGAGGAAGAGGAAGAGGAAGAAGATGAGGAAGAGGAAGAGGTAAAGGAATAGGAAGAAGATGAAGAGAAAGAAGATGAGAAAGAGGAAGATGAAGATGAGGAAGAGGAGGAGGAGGAAGAAGATGAAGAGGTAAAGGAATAGGAGGAGGAAGAGGAAGAGGAAGAGGTAAAGGAATAGGAAGATGAAGAGGAGGAAGATGAGGAAGAGGAAGAGGAAGATGAAGAAAATGAGGAAGAGGAGGAAGAGACAGAGGAAGAGGAAGGGGAAGAGAAAGAAGAGGAGGATGAAAAAATGAAGCATAATGAGGAAAAGGAGCATTAAGAGTTTCGGTTGTAACAACCAACATTTCTTTCATTGGAAACAAAATCATACCGAAGAGAGAGAGTTACAGAAGTGGTGAAGAAGAGATTGAAGGATGGTAGTTCAAGAGAAATAGCAGAATTCAAAAGTGATTACTATTTCTTCTCGGTCGAGTCTTCAATCACGAATGTCACTACAGGATTACAAAGGATTACAAAGGCGGAGCATGCCGACAGGAGACCTTTTGGTCCATATCTAGGTCGGAGGCAAAAAACAAAAATTATAAATAAATGAATAAATAAATAAAAAGTATAATAACATAATAATAGACAAAATACATAAATGAATGCATAAGTATAGATAAATGATAAACAAGCAGGTAAATAGTAAATAATAAATTGACGTATAACTAATAGTAAATGAGAATCAAGCAAATAATAATAAAGCCCCTAGTTATGGACCAAAAGGTCTCCTGTCGACATGCTCCGCCTTTGTAATCCTTTGTAGGTACAAGTTGTGTTGAGGGTAAGGAAAGAGGACAAGAGAACGCTGGAACCCGGATGGGGAGATAATGAGGGAGAAAGGAGAATTAATGAACTGGCCTGCGAGGCAATTAAAGGTTAGGGAGAGGTAATCAATAACCTGGTTAAAAAAATAGATAGGCTTGGTTGGTGGATAGGGCAGTGGTGGGTAAGGACGAGGCAAGGGACCTGATTGGTACGAAGTGAAGAATGAGGGATGGAAGGATGGGATTCGGTAAGGTGCATTGATACTGGTTGATACAGTGAGATATGGTGAGATAAGGATCAAGTTAAGCTAGGTTGGATTAAGTTAGGTTAGGTTAGGTTAGGTTAGGTTAGGCTAGGCTAGGCTAGGCTAGGCTAGGTTAGGTTAGGTTAGGTTAGGTTAGGTTAGGTTAGGTTAGGCTAGGCTAGGCTAGGTTAGGTTAGGTTAGGCTAGATTAGGTTAGGTTAGGTTAGGCTAGATTAGGTTAGGTTAGGCTAGATTAGGTTAGGTTAGGCTAGATTAGGTTAGGTTAGGCTAGATTAGGTTAGGTTAGGCTAGATTAGGTTAGATTAGGTTAGGCTAGATTAGGTTAGGCTAGATTAGGTTAGGTTAGATTTGGTTTGGATAGGTTAGGTTAGATTAAGTTAGGTTAGGCTGATTAGGTTAGGTTAGGTTAGGGTAGGTTAGGTTAGGTTAGGTAAGGTTACGTTAGATTAGATTAGGTTTAGGTAGCTTAGGTTAGGTTAGGCTAGGTTAGGTTACGTTAGATTAGATTAGGTTCGGTTAGGTTGGGTCGAGTTGAGTTGGGTTGGATTGAGTTTATTTGAGTTTGATTAGGTTAGAATAAATCATCTTAGCCTAGTTTAGGTTAGGCTATTTTGACAGGCTCAGGTTAGATTACAAATGGAAGTAAACAAACCATCATTGAAATACACACTTCGATTGACATCCATCTTGATGACATTTATGAGAATTGGATTCCTTGGGTATCCATTCAAGAAGGAGAGATTCGAAAATCTTCACATGATGCAGGATGTGGGTAAAATTGGAAAAAAATAAGAGAAAAAAATAAGAATGTATCCACTGGACAAAGCTTATCCAGTAAACATTAGTAGGAAGATTTATGACACCCCTACGTCCCAGAGGCACGTATCACTTCACTATGATCTACTTTGGTTTATCACCTCTCCCACTAACTCACTAATAATAGAAACAAGGAAAACAGCCCCACTTTCTCACACCGTCTGCGTGTGCTCGTGTGTGTGTGTGTGTGTGTGTGTGTGTGTGTGTGTGTGTGTGTGTGTGTGTGTGTGTGTGTGTGTGTGTGTGTGTGTGTGTGTGTGTGTGTGTGTGTGTGTGTGTGTGTGTCTGTCTGTCTGTCTTATGGAGAGAAAAATGAAAATCAGGTGAAAGAGAAAATATATATAAAAGAGGAATACAATAAAAAGGGAAAAAGAGAAAGAAAGCGACAGAATTGAGTAAAGGAGAGGAGAGGAGAGAAAGTGAAAGAGAGAGACAGAGAGACAGAGAGAGAGAGACAGGCAGACAGACAGAGAGAGAGAGAGAGAGAGAGAGAGAGAGAGAGAGAGAGAGAGAGAGAGAGAGAGAGAGAGAGAGAGAGAGAGAGAGAGAGAGAGAGAGAGAGAGAGAGAGAGAGAGGAGAGAGAGACGCAGGGACACAGACACAGAGAAAGACAAAAGAGAGAGAGAGAGAGAGAGAGAGAGAGAGAGAGAGAGAGAGAGAGAGAGAGAGAGAGAGAGAGAGAGAGAGAGAGAGAGAGAGAGAGAGAGAGAGAGAGAGACAGACACATAGACAGACGCAGACACAAACAGAAAGACAAACACAGAGAGAGACAGACACAGAGAGAGAGAGAGAGAGAGAGAGAGAGAGAGAGAGAGAGAGAGAGAGAGAGAGAGAGAGAGACTTCAACAACTACCATCCTTATAACAAAAGCAGCTTAATGCAAGTGGCGTTCGTCGAACAAGAGAGGACGGGAGGCGGAGGCCGCCGGGAGGATGAGAGGGAGGGAGGGAGGGAGGGAGAGAGGGAGGGAGTAGAGGGATGATGTGGGTGGGGGAGGGGGAGGGGGGAGGGGGGAGGGGGGAGGGGAGGCCTGCCATGCCTAGGCACGCACTCTTGCAGACATCTTGCATAGGCTAAGCGCACGACAACACAGACAAGGCAGTGGTGGCCGTGGTTGATGAGAAGCGAAGTGGACTTTTGGACCTACGAAGTAGACCCCTCTTTGTGTTCACATTATCAACCATCCCCGTAGTATATGGTGCTCCAATCCAGAAGACTTGGCCCCTTACGTTCCTGTTTGCCCTTTCCCTTCTATTCCTGTTGGTGCCAAGCAGTTTCATTCATCTTCGAGGCATACCCATAAGGTTTCAGTCTGTTTATAGTGACCCCATCCCTACCACGTGGCATTTGTTCTTTTATTCTGGCCGCCATAAACCTATTTCATCTCCAAGGCACCCTCTTGGTATTGAAGGTGATGTTAACAAGCTTCATTATGACGTTTGGCGATCAGATCTATATAATAATAAAAGAATTCCTGTTGGTAACGATCTAAATCGGAATGGAAACCGGAAGTCCCTCAAGGGGACACGGCTCCTCCGGCCCCTGATTGGCTGTGAGAGTAGTGACATCACGGCAACGTAGACAACTGATTGGCCGAGAGCGGTGACGTCATGGCAACGGAGACGACTGATTGGCTGAAGGCCCCTGCGAGCTCGCTTCGCTCGCCCGAAGGGCCGAGCCCCCACGTAGCGCGGTCGGGCTCAGCCCGTTGCTCATTAATATAAACTTCAAAGAAGATTATTCTTGTTACTGCACTGACTTGTTAAGACCCCTGCATTCTAAACCAAAATTTCATAGGAAAATAAGTATTAATCACACCAAGGACATGACCATATCCTTGCTGTGGATCACAAGGAGAGACCCAAATATATACAATTTTGTATCATCACATCATGACATCGAGATATATAATTAATGAATCTTATATGTCTTACACTTATGTAGGTATTGTGAGGATTTATGTTTCGAAGAAATGTTTCATAGAAGAATCATAGACTATTTTGTTTAAATTCAGTTCACTGTCTATAAGTGCGGTTTGACAGCTAGTATTCATACACTCTACACTTTGTATATACAAACTGGCACACAAATGCCACACCAACGCCTCTCAACTTTTCTCCCTTTGTGAAAACCTTCAAATAATTCATACTTCTCAGAGAACTCCTGCACAAAAAGTTAGTATATCTTTCATCACTTCTTCCTTTTTTTCATAAGCTTGAAGCTCGCAAAGCAAATATATATTTTTTATGATTGGTTTAATTGGTTTGTTTTCTAATACCTACTGACAAAAAGCCCAAAATTATGAATATAAGAACATAAGAACATAAGAAATAAAGGAGACTGCAAAAGACCATAAGGCCTACACTAGGCAGCTCCGTATCCATCACCACCTGTCATCCCCATCCATAAAGTTGTCTAATCGTTTTTTAAAACAACTGATAGTTTCAGCGCTTACTACGTGGTTACTAAGTTTATTCCATTCATCGACCACCCTATTTGTAAACCAATTCTTGCCTATTTCCTTCTTAAATCTAAATTTGTCCAGTTTATACCCATTACTGCGAGTCCTGCCCTGTTGTTTTATTATGATGACCTTGTTTGCATCATCCTTGTTATAGCCTTTGATCCACTTGAACACTTCTATTAGATCACCCCGCACTCTGCGTCTTTCCAGAGAGTGTAAGTGTAGGTGCCTAAGCCTCTCTTCGTAAGGCAAATTTCCGAGTCCATGTATCATTTTGGTCATTCTTCTCTGTACTTATTCGAACATAATACGAAAATTTATAACCTTCATTTGTCTATTAATTCATTTATTATTATCTCTCGCAACTATGCAAAGACTCCTCACCTTTATGGAACCCCAAAGATCTCTTGCGGAACTCTACAAAGGGATCTAGGAAACCATATTGGAGAAACGCTGCTCGTATTACGAAAGGCTAGTATGTACACATAAACGCACACACGCGTGTGTATGTATAAACACACATGCGAGTATGATCACGTACACACCCACACACACACACACACACACACACACACACACACACACACACACACACACACACACACACACTCACTCACTCACTCACTTGTGGACGTGCGGTGCGAGACATACCCACAATCCAACCCTGATGCAATAGTGTATCATGAAAATAAAAACAAACAGATACGATAGAAAACGCAGCTGCTTGGGTGGCCGAAGGATAAAGCACTCGTAAAAGAAAACGGAAAAAAGATGAAGAAAATTGACAAATGTAAGACAAGAGGAGGAATATTTCAAATCATCCTCGCGCCCATCTCAAGTACAAGCAGTGCTTGTGCTTGTGCGACAACGTTCTTGCACGTGTGTTCATATGAACATATGTATGCTTGCGTGCCTGTGTGTGTATCTGTGTGCGTGCCTGTGTGTGTATCTGTGTGCGTGTCTGTGTGTGTGTACCTGTGCGTGTGTATGCCTGTGTGTGTGTATACGTGCCTGTGTGTGCTTTCCTTTGGTGGGTGGGTGCCCGTGCGTGTGTATGCCTGTGTGTGTGTGTACGTGTCTGTGCCTACTTCCCTATGCGTGTGTATCTGTGTGCGTGCCTGTCTGTGTGTGCCTGTGTGTGTGTATGTCTGTGGGTGTGTAACGTGCCTGTGTGTGCTTCCCTATGCGCATGTGTGTGCGTGCCTGTATGTGTGTGTGTGTGTGTGTGTGTGTGTGTGTGTGTGTGTGTGTGTGTGTGTGTGTGTGTGTGTGTGTGTGTGTGTGTGTGTGTGCGTGTGCTTGTGATTCACCCTGGTCCTGAATCACGGGTTGAGTGTTGGACTCGTAATCGACAGCTATTTCCCTCCCGGAAGAGAGCTCATAGTTCATATATTACCAATCTATGGATAATGCTGTGACCTTATACGTACACACACCCCACACTCCCCGCCCACGAGAGTTGGAGTAGAGACTTGCAGCGCAGCGATACTGAAATTATTTCAGCCCTGGGCAGGATTCGAACCCGGACCGCCGTAGTGGCAGCCGGGAACTCTAACCACTGCGCCACGAGATGTGTGTGTGTGTGTGTGTGTGTGTGTGTGTGTGTGTGTGTGTGTGTGTGTGTGTGTGTGTGTGTGTGTGTGTGTGTGTGTGTGTGTGTGTGTGTGTGTGTACACGTACGTGCATGTGTGTACGTGCGTGCGTGTGCACGCTCGTGTAAATGTAAGCATTTGTGTGAGAATGTACATTCAAAGAAAATACTTTATCGACACTGTTAGCATATATGATGTTCAAATAGAATTAAGTCCTACATCAGTGCAACACTGCCAGACTAATGACACCCCTGGCGACACAAACAAAAGATTTCTTTCACTCGTCCCTAAGAAAATACTAATACTGACTAATTGGTGCCACATACAAACACAGACAGTTTTCTGTATTGGAGAACCTCTAAAAATTCGAAAAGCTGCAATATTCGAAAAAAAACGATATTTCGAAAATACATCAGAATAACAAAAGATCTGGAACCCGGTACTTTTTCAAATATTTTTTTTTTATTTCGAATACAGGAAAGCCCCGAGTCTGTAATTCATAACCCTTACCAGCGCCTATCATAAAAACCTAGACGAACTTTTTTTCCAACTGTACCACGTCTAAGTGTATGCTTACACCAAATCCTCTACATCAGCGGTTCTCAACACGCTTTTCCATGTACCCCATACTTTATGTGCTGCTGTTCTTTAACCTCCTTGATACTAGTTCATCACTCGATTTAATCGCTCTTCCGTGAACTCCATACTATGTGTTGCTGTTCTTTAACCTCCTTGAGGTTAGTTCATCACGAGATTTAATCGTGTTTCTATGTACCCAATACTTATGTATTGCTGTTCTTTAACCTCCTTGAGACTAGTTCATCACTCGATTTAATCGCTTTTCCATGTACCCCACACTTATGTGTTGCTGTTCTTTAACCTCCTTGAGACTAGTTCATCACTAGATTTAATCGCTTTTCCATGTACCCCACACTTATGTGTTGCTGTTCTTTAACCTCCTTGAGACTAGTTCATCACTAGATTTAATCGCTTTTCCATGTACCCCATACCTATGTATTGCTGTTCTTTAACCTCTGAGACTAGTCCATCACACGAATTGATCGCTATGCATCCACTATCAATCACCTGTTCCCGGTCTGCGGACCCTCTTTTGAACCTCTATGGTCCCCCAAGAGGTCACGGACCTTAGGTTGAGAGCCACTCCTCTACATCAACCTTTCGCACTCTTCCATAATAAACACGAGGTGCTCTGACGCTGCCACAAACAATGGCGAATTGTCGTTTGGCACAAAGGCTCTTTACGAATTAAAAAAGAACTTGAGGAAAGGGTCCTTCAATGGGGCGGAAAAAGGGATCCTCCGAAGGATAAGGGGTAAGGACCCTCTACCTTTTCAAACAAAGGGTCCTCCTCCTCCTCCTCCTCCTCCACCTCTTCCTCCTCCTCCTCAAGAAGGTTCTCCACAATTCACTACAAGTGTTCCTCACTGCCGTTTTGCAGGCCACTTTTCTTACTATTTGTACTGTACATACTTACATATATATTCACACACAAGCCCACACGAACGCACAAACACACACACACACACACACACACACACACACACACACACACACACACACACACACACACACACACACACACACACACACACACACACACACACACACACACACACACACACACACAGAAACCCAAAAGCGTTGCTCCTTTCCTTTGCACCACAATTAGAACAATACAATTAGGTAAATACACATGCATGCACGCTCGCGTACGCATTACATAGGGTACATGTGTGTGTGTATGTATGTATGTATGTATGTATGTATGTATGTGTAATATTCGTAAATAGCTGGATGTATGTGTGTATGTATGTATGTGTGCATGTATGCATGTATGTATGCATGCATGTATGTGAGTATGCATGT
>NC_134777.1:7273402-7275902 GCF_046742065.1 Oratosquilla oratoria
GAGGAAGGGAAACGAGAACAGGAAGTAGAATGGAAGGGGAAAGGGAAGAGAAAGGTAATGGAGAAAGGGAAACTGAGAAGGGAAGGGGATAGGGAAGGGAAAGGGAAGGTGGAAGGGAAGGGGAAGGGAAAGGGAAGGGGATGGGAGGGGGAAGGGAAGGGAAGGTGAAAGAGAAGGTGAAAGGGAAGGAAGGGGAAGGAAACGGGAAGGGAAAGGGAAGGGGAGAGGGAAGGGAAGAGAAAAGGAAGAGAAAGGGAAGGGGAAGGGAAGGGGAAGGGAAGGGGAAGGGAAGGGGAAGGGAAGGGGAAGGGAAGGGGAAGGGAAGGGGAAAGGAAGGGGAAGGGAAGGGGCAGGGAAGGGGCAGGGAAGGGAAGGGAAGGGGAAGGGAAGGGGAAGGGAAGGGGAAGGGAAGGTGAAAGCGAAGGTGAAAGTGGAATAGGAAGGGGAAGTGAAGGGGAAAGGGAAGGGAAGGGGAAGGGAAGGGGAAGGGAAAGGGAAGAGAAGGGGAAGGGAAGGTGAAAGGGAAGGGGAAGGGAAGGGGAAGGGAAGGGGAAGGGAAGGAGAAGGGAAGGGGAAGGGAAGGGGAAGGGAAGGGGAAGGGAAGGGAAGGGGAAGGGAAGGGGAAGGGAAGGGAAGAGGAAAGGGAAAGGAAGGGGAAGGGAAGGGGAAGGAGAAGAGAAGGGAAAGAGAAGGTAAAGAGAAGGTAAAGAGAAGGTGAAGGGAAGGGAAAGGGAAGGTGAAAGGGGAAGTGGAATAGGAAGGAGAAGGGGAAGGGGAAAGGGAAGGGAAGGAAAAGGAGAGAAGTAGCGGAAGGGTAAACTGAAAAGGGAAGGTGAAGGTGGAAGGGGGAGGTCTTAGACGATACCCGAAAGAAGAAGGCGAGGACAAGGAAGGAATCCTCCCGAGGCGAAGAAGAGCCGAATTTCTTTGACGCGTCTTCTGAAGCGCGAACAAGACCTCAACCCCTTTTGTGCCGGGTGAGACCTCTTCTCACACTATGGCTGGCGCCAGCCGATTTCATTCATCTTCGTGGCGCCAGCCGGTAGTGAAAGAATGATTCATCGTCTTCATTAACCCCTCCCTTATCAAATGGACGTTACCCTGTTACCCTTTATCTGGCGCCAAAAGGTTCCGTTCAATTCCGTGGCACCCCCTCAGGGGCGAAAGGGTTTCTAGTCATTTTGGCCTTCGATGGCTCGGAAGAAGTCTTCAGTTGGCAGGACTCTCGAAGTCTCACGTTGGTGGCGAATAATTGGATGAACGCAGAAGCATGACCCTGGGGCCCTCAGGAGCGAAAGGGTTTCTGGTCATTTTGGCCTTCGATGGCTCGGAAGAAGTCTCCAGTTCGCAGGACTCTCGAAGTCTCACGTTAGTGGCGAATAATTGGATGAACGCAGAAGCATGACCCTTGGGCCCTCAGGAGCGAAAGGGTCTCTCGTCATTTTGGCCTTCGATGGCTCGGAAATAGTCTCCAGTTCGTAGGACTCTCGAAGTCTCACGTTGGTGGCGAATAATTGGTATGAACACAGAAGCATGACCCTGGGGCCCTCAGGAGCGAAAGGGTCTCTCTTCATTTTGGCCTTCGATGGCTCCAGTTCGTAGGACTCTCGAAGTCTCACGTTGGTGGCGAACAATTGGATGAACGCAGAAGCATGACTGAAGCTTAAAATCACAGTAAATTTTTAGAAGTGCACACCTACGCGATATAGTGATAGAAAATTAAATAATATTTTTTTAAATTATAATACGTCAACATAATATATGTTATTCTTGGCGGAAACCAATAATAGAAACTAGTTGCTAAAAGCTATTGACAAACAAACGTAGCCGCTCTACTACTTGGGACGCCATGTTTGTTTTGGTAGAGGCAGAGATCGAAGAAATTCAAGTATACTAAATTCGTCTATTCTAACCCAACTTAATCTACCTAACCTAACCTAACCTACCTATCTAACCTAACCAAACCTGCTCACCTAACCTAACCTGCAGTTAGCAATGCGTTACCTGTGATTCTACTGGTCATCAGGCCGTCGTCGCCGTCGTCGTCTCCGACCTCCGAATTTATCAAAACAAAGATGGCGTCTTAAGGAGTCTACGCAACTTCGTTTGTTTGTTTGTTTACATCTTTAACCAACTGTTTCTATTATTAATTTCCGCCAAGAATAACGTATATTACGTAGATGTATTATAATTTACAAAACTTGTATTTAATTTTCTATTACTATACCGCGTAGGTGTGCCGTTCTATAAAAAAAAAAAAAAAAAAAAAAAAATCCCTTTCTACATGATTCCTTCTAGCTGGCGTCAGGCGATTTTATTCGACTAAAGGGAATTAAATCGGGGTATAATAGTGTCTTGATTAATGAAGGCCACACTTTATCTCATTTGCGCCTATCAGCTCTCCGTTGAATAAAATCGCTTGGCGCCAAGCAGGACGAAACATCCACTGAATGAGACCCTTCGCTGGGTTTCGCTTTAATGTCCATTCTGGCTGGCGCCA
>NC_134777.1:7283402-7298402 GCF_046742065.1 Oratosquilla oratoria
CCCAACTCCCCGCCCACGAGAGTTGGAGTAACGACTCGTAGCGTAGCGATACTGAAATTATTTCAGCCCTGGGCGGGATTCGAACCCGGACCGCCGTAGTGGCGGCCGGGAACTCTACCACTGAGCCATCGAGTTAAGTGCGAGTGTGTGTGTGCTTGTTTATTATAAGGCCATTCGACGAAGATCCAGATTGTCACCATAATCATATGTATTGTTAACTGACTAATTACTTACAAATTATTGATGTTAACATCGTAGTCTTTCGAGAGTAAACATTAAAATAGATACAGAACAAATATTACGTTGAATAGTTTCAAGAACGCCAAGCAAACACAAGAAGATAAAACATAAAATGGCACCTTATTACTCACACACTGCAGAGAATTTAATGAGAAGTAAATACATGGAAGGATTTCATCAAAAATACGGTACTCATACACTGAAGATAAATAGTTTATAATTAATACTAACACAAAATACCTTTAGAATCTCGGCAGACATTTTTACGAATTTCTGTGCTGTTTCTGCTGCCACAGCTAAACAACGCAATGGAATAACAATGTCCACTCGGAAGAGATTATTCACTTGTCCATTTTCTAGAACTTTCCTTCACTTTACATTAACTGATCCCGTTCTTCGTTATTGCAAATATCACATAACGTATCACCAACACTGAGTAAAGATATATTTCTATGTAGATATATAGACTATAGCACTAATTCAACGAACACTCACAATCGACTGTCTTGTTTCGAAGCTTCAAAGTGAATCGTTATGACGTCACATATCGAGCCGTTGCGCACCAAAGTTCAAACCTTTAAATCAACGTTCCACAAAACTAATTATCGTTCATTAATGCATCCGTCAGCCTTGGATAATGCTTCATACAGTTACGTTTTATAACGTTTTCCTTTGATTGATTGTTTAATTATTGATGATAAGTAATATCGATTGTCAATTGTGCGTTCGAGAATCCGTGAAGACGACATTGCGTCATAGGCTTGTCATCACTTGTAGCTTTCCAGCCACGTATCAACTTTAGAAACGTGCATGAAAAGAGAAGTATAGTATCAACAAATCTACAATGATATCATATTTGTTTATTCTAATTAAGAAACAATTAAAGAGGCACCAGATGTTTTATTCTTATAGGTTTGCAAACGGTCGAAGAAAACGAGAGTCAAGTACATCGTTTCTATCATTCATTTTGTAACCAACGGCCAATGTTGTATTGTTTTTTGCGTGTATTTCCCCTTTTTTAACTTCTTTATTCATATGGCTAGCTGAATATAGCAATACCTCAAAAGTGGACCAACAAGGCTGCTTGCTACAACTGCAATTCAGGATTCACAAGACTTCTGCATCAAACGAAGAAATTCGATTGATCTGAGAGGAGGAAAAACCGACGAAATGAACAGCAAATGGCGAAATGAAATTATGTATTTAAACAAAATCACAGGAAGAAGTGGAGACATGCGTTCGACAGATAAATGCCCCGCCCTACTGCAATTATAACAGACTCTACCATTATTTTCAAGCTATAATTGAACATTTTTTGATCAACTGATTTCTGATTTGACATTGACATAACCAAGGGCGGCTTGAATTACTCGAGCACAGAAGAGATTTGCTTCATCACTCAGACTTTCCCCCCATCCGGGGGCCAAACACATAATAAACCCACACTGACCACGCCCATGCACCCACCCACACCCATCGAAGGATGGAGAGGAAAGAGGAGGGCGAGAGGAAAGAGGAGACAGACAGTGAGAGAGAAAGACGTTTGTGTGTGTGTGTGCGTGTGTGTGTGT
The DNA here is from genome assembly GCF_046742065.1 of Oratosquilla oratoria. Lineage (NCBI taxonomy): Eukaryota > Metazoa > Arthropoda > Malacostraca > Stomatopoda > Squillidae > Oratosquilla > Oratosquilla oratoria. Next base: position 7,285,214 of record NC_134777.1, read on the forward strand.
GTGTGTGTGTGTGTGTGTGTGTGTGTGTGTGTGTGTGTGTGTGTGTGTGTGTGTGTGTGTGTGTGTGTGTGTGTGTGTGTGTGTGTGTGTGTGTGTGTGTCATTCATCATGGTCTTGGATCACGTGTTGAACTCGTGATCGACAGCTATTTCCCTCCCGGAAGAGAGCTCAGAGCTATATGACCGATCTATAGGTAATGCTGTGACCTTACACACACACCCAACTCCCCCCCCACGAGAGTTGGAGTAACAAACCGCTGCGCAGCGATACTGAAACTATTTCAGCCCTGGACGGGATTCAAACCCGGACCGCCGTAGTGGTGGCCGGGAACTCTACCACTACGCCACGAGTGTGTATGTGTGTGGGGGGATATGTGTGTTTGCTAGCATATATGAGTGTTTGTCGTGTCGTTCGTGTGCGTGCGCGCGCGCGCGCGCGTGTGTGTGTGTGTGTGTGTGTGTGTGTGTGTGTGTGTGTGTGTGTGTGTGTGTGTGTGTGTGTGTGTGTGTGTGTGTGCGTGTGTGTGTGTGTGTGTGTGTGTGTGCGTGTACGCGTTTGTGTTTGCATCTGTACAGGTGCATGTGTTTACATGTGGAGAAGACATAAAAAAAATGGACACCGTTTCACAACCCCAGAAAAAAAAATCTACTCCTTAAAGAATTCCCACATCGTAACTGTCCATATGAAGAGTGATTTTCTCAAAAATCGAACTATTTCCCCTTCGTCCTCCATTTTCTTAACTGCGTTTATGACCAACAGTTCCAAAAACGAATTCACCAAATACCTGACATGAATCACGAAGACAACACAAAGATGTCTCCTTCTATGCAATAAGGAAAAACCAACCTCGAAGGAGTCAACCACTCGATCCTGAAGGCGTGGGTGGTTAGCCCACTACTCAGCGGACCTCCAAAGGCTATCTAAGGATCCATCGCTGCCAGGAGATGCCTATAGAACCTGTTGTAAGGTACGTGATACGCTGAGACCTGACTATAGATCGTTGACAGTCTACAGGCCCATGTATGGAGACGAGAGTGAACCTACGGAGTCTGTAGAAGATTGATGCTGTCTACATATCCTAATGTAAACACTAAATCAATTTGTTTTTTATATAGTATTTCAGCCTCTTGTTCATTTATTCTTTTTTTATTCATTGTTGTATATATCAATTTAATGGTTTATCTGTTTAGTTGTTTGTTTAATTAATTGTCTATTTACATATGTATTATGTTTGTTCGTTTGATCATTGTTTGTTTATATTTGTCTTTTTTATGTATTAGTTAATGTGTCTGTTTACTTATTTCATGTTTTCAAGATATGCTTATCTACAAATATAATTTGTTTTTGTTTGTTTGTTTGTTTGTTTGTTTGTTTGTTTGTTTGTTTGTTTGTTTGTTTGTTTGTTTGTTTGTTTGTTTGTTTGTTTGTTCACTGCCAGGTGAATCTCATTGCCAAGATGACGATCTCTACAGATTTTATTCTGGCTAGTGTCTAATGGTATCATCGTCGTTGCAAAAGCTTTAACCCATCTGCTTTCGTATCGCTTTGTATTATTATCTTCTTTTTCCGGGAAATGGCTGCCATTTTATTTATTCATCTCTTTATTTATTCATTTATTATTTATTTATTTTATCTATTTATTTGATTTTTTTATCTATTTATTTATTCATTTATCTATTTTTTAGTTTATTTTATTTTTATTCTTTATTTATTTTCATTTTCATTATTTATTTAATTACTTATTTATTTATTTTATCTTATTTTATTTTACTTATCTTTGTTTTTTCTTTATCTTTTTTTTTTTATTTTTTTTTTCTTGCTGGAGTGGAACGTTGCTCAAAAATGGCCCGATGCTACTTTGACTAATCCATTCGTACCCATGTCGCACTTTGTAAGTTTTATTTTGCCTAAAGCTGTACGATCGTATTCAGCTACGTTTGGAACCCCAGCCAGAAATGTATCAAGACTATTTCGAATGGTCACGCAGTTTTTGTATAAGTGAAACTAAATTCCTCTCTCTCTCTCTCTCTCTCTCTCTCTCTCTCTCTCTCTCTCTCTCTCTCTCTTTCCTTCTCTCTCTCTCTCTCTCCCTTCCTCTCTCTCTCTTAAAAAGAATAACTTCAACTGTCTCTCCTCTCTGCTACCCTCCATAAACCTCTCTTTTACAAAGGCTAGAAGCGCTAGTTATCGATCAAAATTCCATTCTGAGCAGAGGGATTGGCCCCTTCGGCTGAATAAAATCATCTGGCGACACTACTAAGGCGCGCCGGCGTCTTGGAGACTCTCAAAACTCAAAGATTATTTTCTGCATAGCATTAGTAGAGGCGTGTTTGCATAAGGGAGGCACAAAGAAATTCAAGTATCGAGGGCTTATTTTCGTATGCTAATACCATGTATGTATAACACGTACGGCACGGTAGGCACTGTTTACATTATTCTATAATATCATAAAGGGAAAATATCTTAGCGTCTACGCTAATGTTTTGTGTCTTTTACTTAATCCTACGCCAAGATGACGATCCTATTATGTGTTTCATCATTGCTTATGCCGTCAAGTGATTTTATTTAACTGAGAGAAAGACTTGATCGATAAAGATTCCTTTCTGTCCTTTTATCTGAATTAAATCGCCTGACGATGAAATAGAAGATAAAACAAAATAAAAAACAAAAAAGTCTGGATAAAATCATTTAAGATTCGTGACTGTAGGTAGTGTCAGATTTTGTAAAGCCTTGTACTTTGACATGCTACAAATCAGGAGAGATGAATTGAAATGTTTTGTTTTCTTATCCGTTCATAATCTTGGTATACTTTATAGATTTTTTCTGCAAAAAGCCAGGGGATTTTATCATAGGACCCAGAAGTAATCTTGGTATACTTTATAGCATAGGTTCCCAAACTTTACCATGCCAAGGACCCCCCAGATATTTAAGTCCCATCCGAGGACCCCCAGCCAATCAAAAGTTATCATTACCATACCAAGATACCCATTACATGATTATAATGCAGTAAATTTACTATTTGCATATTCCTACACAAAGAAAGTATAAAAATAAACATTTAAAATATTTTCAAAATTTTGTCGATTTTCGTTAGAATAAAGCTTGAATGAATATAAATAGTAATTAAAAAGAAACAAATGAAATATTATGACAGATATAAAAATGTAATAGAGAAGTGCTGGCTGATTGCACAACAAAATATCGATATCACCGACACTATAATGACAGAGAATCAGTGTTGTATATTTTTATAATTATATAGTTTTTTCTGGAGTTAATTTTTTTCCATTGTGTCGCGGGCCCCCTAGGACCTTCTCAGGGACCCCCAGGGGTCCGGGGACCCCAGTTTGGGAACCACTGCTCTAGAGATCTTCATCTGCAAAGAGCCAGGGGATTTTATCGTAGGGCCCAGAAGTAATCTTGGCATACTTTATAGATTTTCATCTGCAAAAAGCCAGGGTATTTTATTATAGGGCCCAGAAGTAATCTTTGGTATACTTTATAGATTTTTATCTGCAAAAAAGCCAGGGTATTTTATTATAGGGCCCAGAAGTAATCTTGGTATACTTTATAGATTTTCATCTGCAAAAAGCCAGGGATTTTATATCATAGGGCCCAGAAGTAATCTTGGTATACTTTAGAGATTTTTATCTGTAAAAGCCAGGGGATTTCATCATAGGGCCCAGAAATAATCTTGGTATACTTTATAGATTTTCATCTGCAAAAAGCCAGGGTATTTTATCATAGGGCCCAAAAGTAATCTTGCCATACTTTATAGAGTTTTATCTGCAAAAACCCAGGGGATTTTAGTACACACAGAAGTAAAAGCTATCTAGGATTTATCAAAAACCTCTTGAACTTAAGAACATAAGAACATGAGAACATTAGAATGAAGGAGACTGCAGGAGACCATAAGGCCTACACTAGGCAGCTCCGTATCCATCACCACCTGTCATCCCCATCCATAAAGTTGTCTAATCGTTTCTCAAAGCAACCGATAGTTTCAGCGCTCACTACTACATGGTTACTAAGTCTATTCCATTCGTCGACCACTCTATTAGTAAACCAATTCTTGCCTATTTCCTTCTTAAATCTAAATTTGATTGTATACGGATGATGTTGTGATGCATGAGGTGGAATGGGCGGGGGAATGGGGGGTGAGATAGTATGTGTGAGCAAAATTTGACGCAGCCCGAAGGGATTTCTCCCCGTCTTCTCCTTTTATGCATGGGGGGACGGAGAGGGGGGTCGCCGATTTAATGAAGCGGCCTTGCTGTGGATGTGCTGTGTCTTGCGACACTGCTTCTGACCCAGGGCAGTGGACAAGGTGCAGGGATGACCCGTCATCCAGGAGGTGCTAAGATAAAAGGGAGGGTGGAGGGGTGTGGAGTGTATTCAGGGATGGAATGGGTGGGAATGATTTTATGATTTTTCCTTTTTGGCTACCTCCCTTGTAAGGGGGAAAAAGCCTTGGTATATGTATGTATAATATCATCGTCATCATCATCATCATCATCATCATCATCATCATCATCATCATCATCATCATCATCACTGTAGTCATTATCCTACCATTGTCGTCGTCGTTGTCATCATCACAGTCCTGACCATAAATTTTGAACTGATGCTATCACTATCCCCACTGCCTTGACGACCAACATCACAATCACAGTTAAAATAAACATGATACGGTTTAACGTCTTGGATTTCCTCGCTCAGGGTCAAAAGTACGGTGCCTTGCGAAAAGTCTCGGGGTTTAGTGGTAACAGACCGTTGCATAGAATGGATGACACCCTCCCCATCCTCTGCACCATGAACAGGATTCGAATCCGCGTGTTTGACCTACCACGCGGTTGCGAGACGCGCGCGGTACCACAACGAAAACAACACCAGATCCCTTATTTGGAGGAAAGACAACATTCGAAAGATAGCTGTTACAGCACCATCGTCTTTCACCATTATCATCGTTTTCACCATTAATGACATCGTCATTATCACCACGAACAACGTCACTGTTACTAATCATACATCTGCCATAACCACCATTTCACAAGCATGTCACCATTATCACAATTTCCGTCATCTGAGTTACCCACCACGACCAATATTATCTATACAAACAACTCTAGTGCCATCACGTTTGCCAACATCATCAATGGGGCTTCTGGTGTCACGGCACCAACTACCACACCTACCACTACCACCAAAACCATTACCAACACACCTACCATCACCAACACGAGCCCTACCACCAAAAACATTACCAACACACCTACCACCAACAACAAAAGCCTCACCACCAAAACCATTACCAACACACCTACCACCACCAACAAAAGCCTTACCACCAAAAACATTACCAACATACCCACCACCACCAAAACGAGCCCTACCACCAAAACCATTACCAACACACCTACCACCAACAACAAAAGCTTTACCACCAAAAACATTACCAACACACCTACCACCACCAACACGAGCCCTACCACCAAAAACATTTCCAACACATCTACCCACCACCGCACCAGCCCTACCACCAAAACCATTACCAACACACCTACCACCACCAACACGAGCCCTACCACCAAAAACATTACCAACACACCTACCACCAACAACAAAAGCCTTACCACCAAAACCATTACCAACACACCTACCACCACCAACACGAGCCCTACCACCAAAAACATTACCAACACACCTACCACCACCAAAACGAGCCCTACCACCAAAACAATTACCAACACACCTACTACCACCAACACGAGCCCTACCACCAAAAACATTACCAACACACCTACCACCACCAACACGAGCCCTACCACCAAAACCATTACCAACACACCTACCACCACCAACACGAGCCCTACCACCAAAACCATTACCAACACACCTACCACCACCAACACGAGCCCTACCACCAAAACCATTACCAACACACCTACCACCACCAACACGAGCCCTACCACCAAAAACATTACCAACACACCTACCACCAACAACAAAAGCCTTACCACCAAAACCATTACCAACACACCTACCACCACCAACAAAAGCCTTACCACCAAAAACATTACCAACACCTACCACCAACAACAAAAGCCCTACCATCAAAAACATTACCAAACACACTACCACCACCAACAAAAGCCCTACCACCAAAAACATTACCAGCACATCTACCTCCACCAACACGAGCCCTACAACCAAAAACATTACCAACACACCTACAAACATCAACACGAGCCCTACCACCAAAAACATTACCAACACACCTACCACCAACAACAAAAGCCCTACCACCAAAACCATTACCAACACACCTACCACCACCAAAACGAGCCCTACCACCAAAAACATTACCAACACACGTACCACCACCAACACGAGCCCTACCACCAAAACCATTACCAACACAACAACAACCACTACCAATACTAGCACTACCCAAAGCATCGAGACATTTACCAACACACCTACCACCACTGCCACGAGCCCTACCACCAAAACCATTACCAACACACCTACCACCACCAACACGAGCCCTACCACCAAAACCATTACCAACACACCTACCACCACTACCACTACTAGCACTACCCAACGCAACGACACATTTACCAACACATCTACCACCACTGCCACGAGCCCTACCACCAAAACCATTACCAACACACCTACCACCACTGCCACGAGCCCTACCACCAAAACCATTACCAACACACCTACCACACTACCAACACTATCACTACCCAAACCATCGAGACCTCTACCAACACACCTACTACCATCACCACCAACATCACCACCACAACCATTTTCGTTGTCATTACTGTTATCGAGTCATCAAAGTCGTGGAGTTCGGCAAAGCCATCTTCGATGTTCCTCCTCTCTCACCTCTTGTTCTTCGTCTTCCTCCTCCTCGTCTTCTTCCTCCTCGTCTTCTTCCTCCTCCCGTTCCCCGCGCCCCCCCTACGCCATTCTTTCTCTTCTATCTAGTTTGTCCTCCTCTGCCTTTTTTTCTTCTCTTCCTCCTCCTCTTCATCCTCTTCATCATCATCATTCTCCTTCTCCTTCTCCTTCTTCCCCATCATCATTCTCTTTCATTCCTCCTCCTTCTCCTTCTTCTCCTTCCCCTTCATCATCATTCTCTTTCATTCCTCCTCCTTTTCCTTCCCCTTCTCCTTCTCTTTCATCATCATTCTCCTTCACTCCTTCTTCCTCTCCTTCCCCTTCTCCTTCTCCTTCATCCCACTTTCCTGTTATTCTTCTTCCTTCTCCATTTCCTTTTCTTCCTTCCCCACTCGCTCCGCCCCCGCCTCCTCCTCCTCCTCCTCCTTTTTCCCTCCTTCCTCCTCCCGTGTCACCAACGTCATCACAAGGGCGAAGACATTCCTCCCCACCCCCGAACTCCCCCCAAGCTCCCCTCCCCCCACCCCTACCACTCTTGTCTTTGTTCGCGGTTCAATTTAAGTCATGAAATCGGAATCTTAAACGAAGGCGACGCAAAGGACGTGGGCCGAAGACGAAGAGGAGGAGTAGGGGGAGAAGGAGGAGGAAGATGAGGAGGAAGATAAGGAAGAAGATGAGGAGAAAGCAAAGGAGGGGGTAGCAGGAGGAGGAAGATGAGGAGTAAGAGGAAGAGGAGGAGGAGAAGGAGGAGGAGGAAGATGAGAAGGAGAAGGAGGAGGAGGAAGAGAAGGAGGAAGATAAGGAGGGGGTAGCAGGACGAGGATTTTGAGGAGTAAGAGAAGTAAATGGATGAGGAAGAGGAAGATGAGGACGAGGACAAGGACGAAGACAATAATGAGGACGAGGATGAAGACGAGGATGGTGAGGAGAACAAGGAGAAGGACGAGGAGGAAGAGAAAGAGGCGGAGGAGGAGGGGGAGGACGAGGACGAGGAGGAGAAGGCAAGGGAGGAGGCGTCCCTTGGCACCGCCCAAGGGGGAGAGGTTGTACTCGATCTTGAGTTCCACTCCACCCCACCATCCTACCTCGCCCTTGGCGTCCGCCTGCGTTGGGTCCTTCGAGGGATCTCGGTTTACAAGACACTTGATAGGCTTCTGTCTGTGGAGATGGGAGCGTCCATCAACTTGTTGCAAGGGGAACTTCTGAAGCAGATTGCTTTAGTCAGTTGATTTCAACCCAGCGAAGATTTTTGTACAATGACGAAACATTCAAGCAGTAGATCTTTAGGTCCATAATGAGGCCAGACGCAGGAAATGAATTAGAGAGAATAAGAAAACAAAACAGACAAAGCAAAAACATAAACAGATGGTAGGTATTACGGGATTTTGCACATGTGTTTGCAAAAGAGAATTCTGAAATTTCGAACATTGCTGCCTTCAGTCCCCCTGGCTGAAAGCTCGTTCCTTTCACTAACTACGCAATTGCCCAAGCCTCTCTACTTCCTCACTAGTGCTTCTGAAAAGTTGATCCGTGATTCTCCATTTTCTTTGAGCATTCTTTTCAGCAATCCTTCATTTTGATCTAACGTTACACAATATTTTCAACTAAGATTCTTAATCTATCTGCCGAAGAAGGCTTTTGTTCTACGAAAAAAATATATACATTGTCAAGTTGAAATGAATTTTATGTTGTATGTGGGTAAAACAAAGCTATGAAAATAAAAGAGTGTGTTGCTTAAAAAAGATCGACCAAATGCAGTGTTCACTTGTCTATTGTACGATGTATGTTAATGAGTAGACGCAATGTACCAGTGACCTAATGGAACGCATCAATAGCTCACTGAGATGCAACTCAAAATCGACGAGAAAACAACATTGAAAAGTCGTGATTTTGCAGATTGTCTTCGAAATGTACGAATGACAAGCACAAGTATACTGACCTCTGAGTCGACGGAATAGATTGTCGAATTCCTCTAATGTGTCAAGAAATCACTGAAGTACACTGATATGATAGACGTGTTTGTCTTTTTCATAGCCGGAGAGTAGAGAAACTCTATCAATCAAGAAAGTCTGTCAATCGTGTCTTCTTGTCCCTTCCGCGCGTGAATCGCTCATGAAATGTCTTCGCTCTTAGAAATCTCTGAATTTCGGAAAATCTCCATTCCAATGTCACTGCAGAATCTTAGAGTTACGTATGAAATTCTGAATCTTGACACATTTCCCTGAGTTAATTATGTATAGGAGTTACCTACTACACAATATTGAACATCATTTTGGCACGGTGAATTGCCCTAAAGATTTCATTGTGTTTAACATCAGACAATTTAATTCAGATTCTGGTGCAACACATTACGAATTACTTCACCAAAATATACAAAATGTTTAACAACAATTTCCAAAACACTCTATTTATCAATATACACCAGATGCATTTCAACTCCCTAAATAGATTTTCATAAAAATCTAAGTATTTTCAATTTCCTAAATATATTTTCACAGACAACTTAGTATTGCATGCACCATTTCCAAAACATTCTGTTGATCATTATACACTAGATGCATTTCAATTTCCTAAATAGATTTACATAAAACTCTAAGTATTTTTAATTTCCTAAATATATTTTCACAGACAACTACGTACTACATGCACCAAATTTGCAAATCATTCCATTTAACTAATTGCCTGATGATTTACACGATGTCATATCACAAAGAGAAATCATATACTATTTTCTTCATCATTATATACATAAAAATATTACCCACATATTTCAATTGTGCTCTTGTGTGTGTGTGTGTGTGTGTGTGTGTGTGTGTGTGTGTGTGTGTGTGTGTGTGTGTGTGTGTGTGTGTGTGTGTGTGTGTGTGTGTGTGTGTGTGTGTGTGTGTGTGTGTTTGTGTGTGTGTGTGTGTATGTGTGTGTGTGTGTGTGTGTGTGTGTGTGTGTGTGTGTGTGTGTGTGTGTGTGTGTGTGTGTGTGTGTGTGTGTGTGTGTGTGTGTGTGTGTGTGTGTGTGTGAGATTCACCATGGTTTTGGATGATCACGTGTTGGACTCGTGACCGACAGCTATTACCCTCCCGGACGAGAGCTCAGAGCTCATATATGACAAATCTATGGGTAATGCTGTGACCTTACACACACACATACACACACACACACACACACACACACACACACACACACACACACACACACACACACACACACACACACACACACACACACACAACACACACACACACACACACACACACACACACACACACACACACACACACACACACAACTCCCCACCACGACAACGCCCGTAACGGCTCGCAGCGTAGCAATACTGAAATTATTTCAGCTCTGGGCGGGATTCCAACTCAGACTGCTGTAGTTGTGATTGCGAACGCTACCACTACACCGTCGAGCCATGTGTGTGTGTGTGTGTGTGTGTGTGTGTGTGTGTGTGTGTGTGTGTGTGTGTGTGTGTGTGTGTGTGTGTGTGTGTGTGTGTGTGTGTGTGTGTGTGTGTGTGTGTGTGTGTGTCTGTGTGTGTATATATGTGTGTGTGTGTGTGTGTGTGTGTGTGTGTGTGTGTGTGTGTGTGTGTGTGTGTGTGTGTGTGTGTGTGTGTGTGTGTGTGTGTGTGTGTATGTGTGTGCGTGTGTACGTGTACGTGTACATGCATGTCCGTGCTCAAATTTTAGCGTGAGTGCACATCTGCTCTATGTGTGTTCATATGTTCGTCCGAATGGCTTTTTACAAGTATTTATGATGGTTAGGTATCCATTGCAACCATATTTAGGTCACTTTGTAAAAAGACAAACGGGGACATCTCTGACATTCTCATTCCAATAGGGGAGATGAAATGGATCAAAGATCACCTCATCCAGCCACTAAATTAGCTCTTCAATACGGTTCCATCATTTACAGACTTTATCTACAAGATTCCATTCAGCTGATGAGACGTCACTTAACTGATGGTCTTCAGACGTCATGAAGTTCTATGCAAAGGTAATGCGCCCTATGCATTTTTTTATGCTACACTATTTTTTTTCACTGAAAAAACTATATATGACATATAACTTTACCATTATCGTTCCCCATATCCATTCCTAATTCATGTACTTATCTATTTATTATTCAAATTATTAATTTGTTCATCAGTCTATTTAAATTCTCACCCACCTATTCTTCATTTACTTATTTATATACAAATATTATCAACTATCTATTAATCTACTTACCTATCAATTTATTCACCAATCTGTCAATTCGTTCATTTCTCTATTAGAATAACCATTGATCTATTTTATATATACATATAGATTTTTTATATTCTATCTAATTACTTATTCATTGATATGCCTAACAAATCAGTTATCTGTTGATTTATCTGGATACATTAATCTATTCATTGAACTTTTGCTCGTTTGAATATTTCCTTATTTTCTTGTTCACTAACTTGGCTATATCGATACTTACATATCAGTACACACGCACACGCACGCACACACACACACACACACACACACACACACACACACACACACACACACACACACACACACATACACACAAACACACATATACACACAGAAACACAAATACACACACACATACACACACACACGCACACAAATACACCTACACACAACACACAAATACACACACACATACACACACACAAACACACAAACACACACACACACACACACACACACACACACACACACACACACACACACACACACACACACACATACATTCATTCATTCATTCGCTCATTCATTCAAGCATTCATTAATTTACCCAGTTACTTATTTAATGCGTTCCTATGACAGGTGCAATTGCGAATATCCCTGATCAGATTACGGCCCACAAATGCACTAATTATCTCTAAGGAGGAATACGACGCTGTGAAGAACTCATATATATGAGAAAGAGAGACAGAGAGAGAGAGAGAGAGAGAGAGAGAGAGAGAGAGAGAGAGAGAGAAAGAGAGAGAGAGAGAGAGAGAGAGAGGGAAGGAGCGAGGGAGAGAGGGAGAGAGAGAATGCGTAGTAAATAGGTACGAAATACTAAACACTTGAGATGGAAATTGATCGCACGATCCTTTTGTAGGCCGTTGCTCGCCGGCCCCTGGACAGTCCCGGCCAGCAGATTCTCGATGCGAAGATCCGCCGCGAGGAATTTGACCTAGCTCATAAGAACATAAGAAGAACAAAGAAATAAAGGAGACTGCAAAAGAACCATAAGGCCTACACTAGGCAGCTCCGTATCATCACCACACATCCATAAAGTTGGATCGTTTTTTAAAACAACTGATAGTATCAGCGCTTACTACGTTGTTACTAAGTTTATTCCATTCATCGACCACCCTATTTTTAAACCAATTCTTGCCTATTTCCTTCTTAAATCTAAATTTGTCCAGTTTATACCCATTACTGCGAGTCCTGCCCTGTTGTTTTATTATGATGACCTTGTTTGCATCACCCTTGTTATAGCCTTTGATCCACTTGAACACTTCTATTAGATCACCCCGCACTCTGCGTCTTTCCAGAGAGTGTAAGTGTAGGTGCCTAAGCCTCTCTTCGTAAGGCAAATTTCCGAGTCCCTTGTATCATGAGATTCTAGTGATAGAGAGGTAGGACGGAGGACCAAAACTGTACCGCATAATCAAGGATGGGTCTAACTCATGGTGTCCATAACTGAGTATGCGCACGGACGCACGCACGCATGTTTATATTCTAGTGTATACATGCATCAACATGAACATACGCTCGCATACACACAAAAAAACATACACACGCGCGCGCGAGCAGTAGGATACTCATGTATATGCCCCTATATAATTATGTATATATATATGTATACGTATATGTATATGTATTTGTATATGTATATGTATATGGATATGGATATGTATATGTATATATGTATATGTATATGCATATGCATGTGCATAGGTATATGTAAATGTATATGTATATGTAATGTATATATATATATGTATATATATTATGTGTGTGCTGTGTGTGTGTGTGTGTGTGTGTGTGTGTGTGTGTGTGTGTGTGTGTGTGTGTGTGTGTGTGTGTGTGTGTGTGTGTGTGCGTGCGTGTGTGTATGCATATATCTATATATATATATATATGTATATGTATATGTGTATGCACATAAATATGTAAATGTATATGTATATAATGTACACGTACAGACTCTTCTTCATTCGCTTACAGTTCCTCAAATCTCTTATTTCTTTTCTCACATATTCCCTCTATTTTCTCCC
>NC_134777.1:7315902-7325902 GCF_046742065.1 Oratosquilla oratoria
TTCTTATGTTCTTATGTTCTTATTCTCTTCTTAGTGCCACCAAGCTATTCTATTTCCATAGACATGGAACTTCCTAGTGTAGGCTTTATGATCTCTTGCAGTCTCCTTCATTCTTATGTTCTCATGTCCTTATTCTCTTCTGAGTGCCACCAAGCTGTTCTATCTATTTCCATAGACATGGAACTGCCTAGTGTAGGCCTTATGGTCTCTTGCAGTCTCCTTCATTCTTATGTTCTTATGTTCTTATTCTCTTCTGAGTGCAACCAAACTGATCTATTTCCTTTCGTCCTATCAGAAGCACGAAGATGAGTTCTTTTAGCACAAAATCCAACTAAATAAAAAAAAATCCAGCTTCATTAGCCAGAATAAAATATCTTCTGGTAAGGGTGTCGTCGAAACAGCCTTTGTTTTTCCTTAGCTGAGAAAAAGAAAATCGTTTAATGCAATCCAGAGAGGAATGTGTAAATTCTGTCCGTGTCGTCGTTCAATGCTGACTCGTCGTTGACAGACGCGATGTGTCGTCGCGTATTTTTGTTTTCAACGATGTCGTCTTTGTCGTTCATGTTGTAATCCCCTTTGCGTTTGTTTTTCTGTCGTTCTCCTCGTCGATTCAAACTTCGTCTTCGTTGTCGTCATCGGTTGTGATAAGTCTTCACTGACTTCGTCGTCGTGTATTTTGTTGTCAACGATGTCTCCTTTGTCGTTAATGTTTGTGTAGTTCCCTTTGCGAGTTTTGTTGTTGTTGTTGTCCTCCTCGTCGATTCAAACGTCGTCTTCGTTGTCGTCACCGACTGTGATGAGTCTTCACTGACTTTGTTTCGCCTCTCTCGTTGCTTTCGTCATCGCTTTTTTTCGACGTCGTTCATATCGTCATCGGTATCGTCGTCGTCGTCGTTCTTATGTACTCGGCGTCATCAACACGGCTGAGTCTACTCTAATTGCCGCGGTCAGAGAGATAGTATTCCTCCTCTGCCCTGAATAAAATCTCGACCCCCGCCGAGAACGCTTTCGGAGCATTCCGTCGATTTTAACTATGTTACGAATTCGCAGAAACACGCCACGCGACTTCCCCCCTTCCGTAGACAAGACTCAAAGGTCAAAATCGCCCCACACGAAGGACCTGTCTCGGAACGGCCCCTTTTTTTCTCCACCTCCGCTTATTAGCTCAGATACTTAATCACAATCTTCCCTTCATACACATAAACCCCATAGGGCATGTGCCCTTCTTGTTCTCGTACCTCTACCCACCCCTTCCCTGGGCTCGTATGTACACCCCACCTCCACTCCCTCCCCCTGACCCTTCTCCCCTATCCCCCGTACCATAACCCAAGCCAAGTCTCCTCCTCGTCCTCCTCCTCCTCCTCGTCCTCCTCCTCCTCCTCCTCCTCCTCCTCCTCCTCCTCCTCCTCCTCCTCCCCTCCTCCTCCTCCTCCTCCGCGTCCGACGGTCTACCCTAAGGTTGTCAGTGGCGATGGTGGTTGTGGAGGGGGAGTGGGCATAAGGTTGGACGTAGATGGAGTCCTGCCCAAGGGAGGGTGGAGGAGTGGAGGGAGTTTTGGGAGGCCCAGAAGGTCTACCGGAGGAGTCTGCGAGGGTAGGACTTCTCGAGTCTTAACCCTAACGCTCCACAAAGTCTCTGTCAGGATCGTTGTTGATCCTTTGGTTTCACAAAAGAGTAAAAGGGAGGAGGAGGAGGAGGTTCAACCTTCGGCTGAATGACATCGCTGGCGACAACCAAAACAAGTGAGCAAATCGTCAGTAGCAGGAGGAAGGTTATCAAAAATAAAATTGTCATTAATAATAATAATAATAATAATGATAATGATGATAATAATAATAATAATGATAATAATAATAATAATAATAATAATAATATAATGATAATAATAATAATAATAATAATAATAATATTAATAATAGTAATAATAATAAATAATAATAATGATAATAATGATAGTAGTAATAATAATAATAATGATAATAATAATAATAATAATAATAATAATAATGATAATAATAATGATAATAATAATGATAATAATAATAATAATAATAATAATAATAATAATAATAATAATAATAATAATAGTAGTAATATAATAATAATAATAGTAATAATAATGATAATAATAATAACTTTGTTTGGCCTTGAATCAATATACATGAAGCGCAGATAATGAAAAGAACACATAGTTCGAAGTAACAATTACAATTGCCGAGGATGACACAAAAAAGCATGTAAGCTTATTTCCAATGTGGTTCTCATTAAACTGAATAAACAAAACAACCTAAACAGAGATCTCAAAAGTCTGCACAGCAAAAAGGTGTAATGTTTTTTCTCAAGATTTGACAACGATTCCCAGATAACGAATTAGAGAAATGTATAAAATGCCTCTTTAATCAGTTACAAATCTAAAGTTAACTGAATCACACTCAGCGAAATTGGTAGGAGGCCCCCGTTGATTTTCATTTTTAGTAATATGTATATATATATATATATATATATATATATATATATATATATATATATATATATATATATATATATATATATATATATATATATATATGTATGTATATACATATAGACATATTAAATGACGCAGACATATTAGCACGAGAGGCCCACTCTCTGAGAAAGCTGAAATACAAAGTAAACTGTATATTTCGACCACTGACTGTGATCCTCTTCAGCAGGTACAAACATAGTATAGGAATAGTATTTCCCTTTAAGCTTATCTTTCTCCGAGAGTGGGTCTAAGGTTTAATATACACATACATATACGTATATATACATATATCTAACTATATATATATATATGTATATACATATATATATACACACATATATGTATATATACACATATATATATATGTATATATATACACATATATATATATATATATATATATATATGTACATATTCAAACCGGACCAACTGAAAAACGCCTTTCGTCGATAGAAATAACAATCAATCTAAGGGTTGCCCCAAGAGAGCTGGGTTCTAATGTTGCAAATGGGCCCCAAGAGAGCTGGGATATTTGAGAAGCCGGGTATAAAGTTACTCCCAATTCGTCTGCAATGTTATCTACGATGCGTTCGTGGCCCATCGCTTGAACAGTCAATGAAAGAAAATTGGACCCTGAATTATGTTTTTTATTAACTTCTTTTCCAAAGATTTTCGTCTCCAATTCCAATAGGAACTAGGCAGCTTATCGGCACCATCGCCTAGATTTATTTGATACAGTTTCTTTTATTCAGAACTCTAAAAACATAGTCTAGAAATAAGAAACTTAACTGTTAACGTCGTGGTTCGGTACATGAGGCACTAGTATGTGCGATGATGAAAAAAATCCCTTTAGCCTTTGACGCCAGACGTGGTCTATTTACAAGACCATGCAAACATCGTAATCGTACGTTTGGCAGCCCCGCGCTCACTCTTGATGGGCCCAGTCACCGGCATCCCCCCCCCCTTTTCTCTCTCCCTCCCTCTCTTCTCCTCCTCCTTCTTCTCATGTCTTCGCAGCTTCCCGCTCCACCCCACTCCGACCCGCCTGAGCCACATCCCGCCGCCCGGGAAGAGTCAGTATCCCCGCAACGTTGACCGAGGAAGGGTGTATGCCCAACGTTCCCTCTGTTCCCTGGCGCGTGAGAACGGAGAACCAGCTTCGTCGCTGAACTCGTACAACGAACAGTGTCGTCATTTCTGAGTGTTAACCTGAGTGACTGCTGCTGTGCTGGACTCCTTAGAGATATACCAACGGTCACTCGGACCACAAGTGACTGTGAATTTAGTGCTACTCTGCTAACTAAAACTAAAGTGTCAACTTTCGAAGTGTATGTGCCTATGTGAGTGTTTGTGAACTCCCCCCCGGGATTTGTACTAAAGTGAATCGAATTCATACTTGTGGTTGACTGTAATCGACCGCTGTAGTAGAGTTAGTGGCCAGTGACCTGGAACGAGAGCAAGAAATTAAGCCGCGCAATCAGCATTCCAGCCGAATCACTTGAGCTACCGACATCAAGGGACAAAAGTGACTCGACTGAAAGTCGAAACCGGATGCAAATCAGTGTGACACTTTCCTTCTTTTCCTGTTCTTCGGTTAAGGAGTGAAAACGTTTCTCCCGTGCGAGCAATGGCGCTGAGTAGTG
This sequence comes from Oratosquilla oratoria, assembly GCF_046742065.1. NCBI lineage: Eukaryota > Metazoa > Arthropoda > Malacostraca > Stomatopoda > Squillidae > Oratosquilla > Oratosquilla oratoria. The sequence continues at coordinate 7,320,056 of NC_134777.1, forward strand.
GACAGTGAACACCCCCGCGGCTCCGTTTCACTTCCGTCAAAGAATCACGACGAAAGTCTTGACGTGGAACTTCTCAAAGAGATGTGCTCCAGCAGCTCAAAGATGTTTGCCTCGAGCAAAACTTCCTCGCCCTCCTCCTTTCATCCCTCCTCCCGTCGCCTCGTGACCCTCGTCTGCATCTTTTTGGCACTGACCCTGTCAGGGGTGAGGTCGACCCAGGTCACGCTCCGAGACAACGGGTATGAAGGCGTGGTCATCGCACTCCAGAATGACCTCCCGTCGTCACAGTGTCAACAAGTCATCTTGGCACTTGAGGTGAGTGTCAAAACCTGGCACGGGTCTCGGCATGCTCAGGGAGGCCAGTCACGTTCATTTAGACTTCAAGGGTCCTCACACGAAATAGATTTATATCTATCGACAATATCTCAAGTGAGTGGTAGGGTGGTAAATTTAAACGCCAAGAATCCGTTGAAGTTTTATTGCTGACGTTTCGTCCAACTAGGACTTCTTCACACTCTGAAGAAGGCCTAGTTGGTCGAAACGTCAGCAATAGAAATTCAACGGATTCTTGGCGTTTAAACTCACCACCCTACCACTCATTCTGTCTTCACACCTCAATATCTCAAGTATTTTCAATTATAATGACCATATTAGGTTTGTACTAAAGATCTACGAGGGGTCTGCAGAATATTTGGTTGATACTGAAAGTACAGAAGTGGCTTGATACGGAGCCCTCACACAAAATAGATTTACATCTATCGACAGTATTTTCAGTTATAATGACCATATTTGGTTGGCACTAGAGATCTACGAGGGGTCTGCAGAATCTTTGGTTGATACTGAAAGTACAGAGGTAGTATTTGTCAATAATGAAAGTGCGTGAGGATCCTTGTATGAAAGAAAGACTTATGGAATTGTTTATTACTAAGGGGTCTTCGTCCTGTTAAATCAGTCTCTCATATCTTTGCGACTGGTACAGCCTCTGTAGCCCAACGTCTATGTAATGTATATGTGATTGTGTACAAATACGTATACCAAAACCTGACCCAGAGTATGTATGAATTATGCAAATGTCTTTCGTTGTTAGATATCTGGAATTTCTATATGGAGTAGTTTCCTCATGACTGAACCGATTTAGTTTGAAATGAATTGCATTAACACAGAACAATAACGAAAGGTATATATGTTCTGAAATCTTATGAATCAGATTCCGAGATTTTCTATAGTTGTGTAGGGTCAACTCGGCTAAGTCGGCCCACCTCGTTTAGGTTAGGTAGGTTAGGTTAATTCTACAGTACATACTACATCAGTTACAAAGCTCCCTCTACGTCTGTCAGAGAATAGAAAGTCTCCAGAAATTCTACTTTTATCCCTCAAGCTGTTTATTTCTGAACTCGACGCGACTTGACGTCACGTCGGCGAAACACCTGACGGGCTGTCGTCACTTCAGACTCACGTGTCGACAGAGAAAACGTGCACTTAGTGAGTGCGTTTGAATGGATTTCTCTCGCAAAATTAATTATGTTTCACTTATTCTTTACTAAATTATTCACTTATCTATTTTCTTTATTAATTTTCATTTATGTATTTTTAGTTATTTGTTGCAATACGTTTTCTAGTTGCATACGCGCCAAAAGACTTTTCGGGTTATTTATATGGAAAGTCCTTGAGTAAAAAAAATCTTGCCTTGGAAATGCTTATTTGCTTTGATTATAACTTTGCTTGACAAATTATATCCTTTATAGATCTGAAAGAATTCATTCCATATACTCTTTGCTTATGCAGAAATTCTGATTTGTCTTTCCATTGAAAATAATCTTAATTCTTTTGAGTGTATAACTGTTTTAGGTATATCAACAATAATACAGGCGTATATCAGATATCTAAAACCGATTGCATTAACTTCAACTTAACTTTATATATATACATATCTTAGAATAACACTCAAAGAAAATTATACATTCGCAAAAAGACATACCATCAAAATAATTTTGATAGATAAAGTGGTTGTCATGGTTCTCAACAAATTCACATCACGACAATAATTCATCCATTCACTATTACTCAACCTAGTGTTCACCTATCACCAAAGTCGTTAAAGCAACCACTCCAACAGTGTTTTCTCTTATACAATTAATCCTCACGTTGTCTTCCCACGATTATAAAGAACAATTCAACCACTCGCGAAATCGACCAGCGGCAGTTCCAAGAAAAATATCGAGACAATTCGTATGATCGACTACTCCACCTCCCGCATGCGAGTTAACTTGAATTGTCGTATCCATTGCTTAACCTACCCTTGCCTTCCTCGCCTATGGCGCTGCCCGTGCCGCATGCAACGCGCCATGACGTAATGTCGGTGGTCAGGGAGATGAGGATTGAGGTCTCGAGTTCGACCTGGGCAAGTAGGAAACGATTACAGATGTCGTTCTTGAGTGGGACCATTAGCAAGAGATTGCTTATATACTTGAAGTAGCATATTTATCATATTTTTCTATTATCTGCTAAATTAGATAATTAGAAAGAAGACGATTGAAGTCTTGATTTCATTACATATGTTTTTCTTGTGTGTGTGGTCAAAAAATAATTTGTCTCTTCTTCAAAGAGCATTTCATACTATTTCCATTAATTTGCCAATATTCTTAATTTAACATATCTTAATACATAGAAAATCAGCGCCGCCCTTACTAATGTTTGTTAACATTAACGAATGTGATAATGCTTCCACATTCAAGTATCAAAAGCCGGTGGTCATTTTATACAGATCATGACAGTACTATTTCCTTTTCTTTTTTATACGTGAAGGAAGTTTTTATTGCGTTACTGTGCCTAAACAAGTATCAAAGTAACATTTTCACGTTAGATTTGCGGTCAAGTACATTACACATCTACAAGAAATATGTATGTTCATATCTACATGTAAATAAGCTCCACCGCAAGGACTCGAACCTTTGCCGTAGCGGTGGATCTTATTTCCATTTGTCAAAATGACACACAACATATCCACATGTATAAAGAATACCCTAAGATGATTCACCATGTATCAGAACTAACCAAATGTATCTTTCGTTGTTGTTTTTCTACTTTGTTTTGGTATGAATTAGGCTTCTTACAATAAAGGTGACATTCTATCAACAATAGTATTTATGTAACAAGACCGAAATACGTATTTGAATTGTTCAAATAAATCGTAGGTTAGCTTCAGTTGTACGTACAATATGTATCAAAACCTCGTCATTATTTAACTAAATAAATTAACGAGCATAGTGAGGATTTCATTTGTGGATCACCAAACCAGACCTAACCTAACACTTTCCCCACAAACCTTACCTCTGACATCCATACGAATAATCCCAACTCGAACCGTAGCCAGTTACAACAACCATTCATTCGAACAGAAGCACGATTGAAATGATACTCTTTCGAACCAACACCACACGCTCGAACCAGCAAATGCTTGAACTGACATACACTCGAACCGACACGCGCTCGATCTGGTATGCCTTCGATTAACACGTCCTGAAACCAGCCATTTCGTACACGTTCGAACTGACACTCGTCGGAGAATTCCAGGAAGACATTCTTAAACAGGTACTTTGCCGTGAAGAACTTTCATCGCCTACAAGCATCACACAATCCAAGTACCACTTGTAAGATTCAACCAAGGGTCGTAAAGCATTCTGACAAATACTATGACAGGATAAAAAATGGTTAATTCTCCTGTTCTAGCTTAAATTGTGTCGCTTTCTTTAATCTTAAACTTTCCGCTCACGGAAAACAAATAACTTCAATCAGACGTTCTACAACAATTTCAAGAACATGTCCTCTACATATCAGCGCTCTATAACCAGTTATCAGCCACTTATCATGGTTTATCAAAGTGACATGTGGTCATTTGTCAATATATCACTCTCCATACAATGTCTGTTTCGGCACTAACATGCAAGCAACCCGCAGTTGCTCACTCCGTAGACACGACGCAAAACCAGGATCCATTTAATCTGCCGTCAGTATCTCTATAACCTATTGTATCTGTGTTCATACAACAACAACGACAAAATAGATTTGCATAGTTCTGATACATCACGGCTCAGGTGTGAATGTTAAAGATTCGTGAGGGTCAACTTGTACATGTAGCATCTAATCCACCGCTCTTTCTCAGCAGCGACTCGCCTTTCGATACTGATTTTGATTAAATTGTGGTCAATAAACGTTTGCCTGTTACCGGGTGTTATGAGTATCTACACAGACTCGCCGTCCAGAAAGAGTGGTGTTTTGATTGAGGAGTGCCAACACCGGCCCCCACAAGTGCGCGCGCACACACACACACACACACACACACACACACACACACACACACACACACACACACACACACACACACATACACACACACACACTCATATCCAAGGGAGAACATCATGTTAGTTTGAAGTGACAAAAACCACAGGCTGCCATCCCTGTAACCCGTCAATCATACTTGAATCACAGGCTGACTGATCGATAGGAACTGTGCTTCACGTGGCACGTGGCACGTGGCACTTCTGCGGCAGGTACTTTGCTAGTCCGCTAATAGCGCCGTCTCTTGTGGTGGGTTGGTGGCTATCACTTGTCTGGCAGTCAGTGCACAAAGGATGAATCCTTTGGTCGCAGTTAAGCGTCTCCTGGGGTAAGCTCATTGCCCTTTTCACGGCTTCTCGCTATTGGGAATATCTAGAATAAAAAAAAAAATGGAAAGAACGCCCTTTGAAAGTAAACCAGAATAATAGAACTTATTTCTGGTACGTGGGATTTTCTAGATTTCAAAACTTTTCGTTCCAAATACTGACGGTTGAAGAATTATAAGAGATTCTCACGGCATTTGTTCAAGCCGAAACAAGTAGAGGTCACTGAACATTCCGCGAAAAGTGTTGGGGAACCATTACCTCACCCTGGGGGAGACTCCCCGACGCCCGAAAACAGACCTCAAGTTTCACTCTCTAACAATCAAAAAAAGGGTAAAAATTTCACGCTAAAGCGCATCCAGGGCTTATTTTTCAGAGATTATTGAAGTCTCCATAAGTGCAACGATTAAGAATAAAGAAAAAAGGAAACTGAGAACTAGATACTCGATGTAATTCGACATGTCCTCCCCGTCTCCAACACTCAATCCCTGTTTCATTCGCAATACAGTAAACCCCCGATATAACGGACGATATTGGGACAGAGGTCTCGTTATATCGGAAGATCCGTTTTATCCGATGGAAATACCGGACAGATCCGTTATATCCCGAAGTTTGTCCGGTATAAGAAATTAGTAGGATTAGAAATCACAGTAAACCCTCGATATAACGGACGATATGGGGACAGAGGTCTGTCGTTATATCGGAAGATCCGTTTTATCCGATGGAAATACCGGACAGATCCGTTATATCCCGAAGTTTGTCCGGTATAAGAAATCAGTAGGATCAGAAATCACAGTGTCATTCTCGCGGTGTTATGTGGTGCAATGCCCCCACGTCCACGCGACATGAAGCACACGTAGACAGCCCAGACACCCCCCACACCCCCTCCCACCTCCTTCCCCAACTCTGATGGCCAGCGTTATATTGGCCGAGTCCAATTTCAGTCCTCACGAGGTTCCCACGGTATTTCCCAAGTGTTCCAGGATCGACATCGAAAGAGAGAGAACAGAAAATACGTTTGCGTGTGTATGTGTTGTGTTTGTGTCCTGTGTTTGCGCGTATTTGTGTTCAGTTGTGCGTGTATGTGTGTGAGGAAGTAAGGAGAGAGAAGGAGAAAGAGAGAGAGAAAGAGGTAAAGTGAGAGAGAGAGAGACGGGCAGAGAGAAAGAGATAGATAGAGAGA
>NC_134777.1:7330902-7350902 GCF_046742065.1 Oratosquilla oratoria
AGAAAAAAAAAAAAGCTTAATTCTGAGTGCATGGCATTTCATCTCGAAGGCTTCTGGTATCGGCAGACTAGGTCCAAGGCCTCTAGCTGTTGGCTCCTCAATGCTTCCATTAGACTCTCACATCTCTCAAAGGCGGTTTGGGGGGGATGGGCACAGAAAGAATGACCTCAGGGGCCAGCTGGACTGAAAGTTCCAGTCAACAGTTCCCGGGTTGGTAGTGTTCCGCTACTATGTAGCACTGAAACGGTATGTCATTACAGTTCCATACATCATTCTCCCGACAGATCCAAATGCCGAAGGAGTAGCATACGAGTATGCTTCGGTATGATCATACGTACGTGTGTGTGTGTGTGTGTGTGTGTGTGTGTGTGTGTGTGTGTGTGTGTGTGTGTGTGTGTGTGTGTGTGTGTGTGTGTGTGTGTGTGTGTGATTCACCATGGTGTTGGATTACGTGTTGGACTCGTGATCGACTGCTATTTCCCTCTCGGAAGAGAGCTCAGAGCTCATGTATATGACCGATCTATGGGTAATGCTGTGACCTTACACGCACACACACGCACTCAACTCTCCGCCCACGAGAGTTGGAGTAACGATTCGCAGCGCAGCGATACTGAAATTATTTCAGCCCTGGGAGGTATTCGAACCCGGACCGCCGTTCGAATCCCGGCCAGGTTTGAAATAATTTCATTTGTGTGTGTGTGTGTGTGTGTGTGTGTGTGTGTGTGTGTGTGTGTGTGTGTGTGTGTGTGTGTGTGTGTGTGTGTGTGTGTGTGTGTGTGTGTGTGTGTGTGTGTGTGTGTGTGTGTGTGTGTGTGTGTGTGTGTGTGTGTGTGTGTGTGTGTGTAGCCACACGTGCACACGCACGTACGAATGCCAAGCCCCTCTTGCAACAAAATCTCCTGACGTCAACAGAATCCAGCCCAAAGGAAGAGTCTCGATATTCCATTACGACGGAGGAGGAACATCGCATTTCGCGTGCCCCGTGCTACGAACTCGCAGAAGGAATGACGGCGGTGCCTGCGGGAGAGAGGAGAGAGAGGGACGAAGGAAATGCGGTGACACTCCTTCTGCGGCTGCGGTTCCTTCCTTCCACGGCCTGCGGTTTCCCTCGTCGCCGCAAGTCTTTGTAGATCGAGTGAGGATACCCCGTAGGTGCCTACGGGGGCCCTTGTGTGTACATTGTGCTAACTAAAGGGTTTTTAAGTCTCCGTACAAAGGAGCCGGAGGGCCCTTTGACAACCTCGCGGTAACTGGGCCCCCTCGCGCTGGACTGCGGCGTTTGATGACTGGAATTGTGGACGGGGCCCGCGGCGGAGCCCGTGGTGGGGCCCGTGGCGGGGGCCCGCGTTTGATGGCCTCCTTGTCCTCAGGAATGTAACGAGTATTTTACTCGTTCTCGTTCTCTCGACGTGGTCCCTCCTTAATGACGCTATGGCGCCTTTGAGCTAACCGCAGACAAAATGTCTCCCTATCTATTCATCTATATAGCATGTATTTTGTATACATACATACATACATACAGACATACATATATATGTGTATATATATATATATATATATGTATATATGTATATACATATATATATATATATATATATGTATATATATATATATGTATGTACAGCCAAGTCATAAATTTCCTTCCTAAGGAAAACAAATCCTTAATAAGGTATATGGAAAATACCTTTAAGAAAATTATTAATGCACAACTAGCCATCACTTTTAATGAAACATGCATTAGAGAAAAACTCCTGCCCAAATACACTGACAATATATTTATATATATATATATATATATATATATATATATATATATATATATATGAAAAGCTGATTACAGGTACGAAAAACGAAGTGTGTGTGTGTGTGTGTGTGTGTGTGTGTGTGTGTGTGTGTGTGTGTGTGTGTGTGTGTGTGTGTGTGTGTGTGTGTGTGTGTGTGTGTGTGTGTGTGTGTGTGTGTATGTGCGTACACGTGTGTGAACGCATGTTACTCGACATATATGTGTATGCGTGGGCGCATGTGTACGAATGTACGAGCATGCGTGCGCGCACAAGTGAGAGAGTACTTACAAGCATCTCGTCGCTTCCGAGCTCCCGAAAGATCCATAAGAGATGTCGCTGCTCCCAAGCCATTTCCTTAACCTTTGACACAAATCCATTCCAGGTTTCAATGCACCCCGGCACCACTCGCTCTCTCACTCTCTCCTTCTTGCTCGTACCTGATGGATCCCCGGTTCCTCTTCTCATTAGGATTCTCTGCAGAGTCCTCGGTTTCCTAGACCGAGCCGCTTGGTCAAGTTTCTCTGCGTCTAGGATCCTCGTGGACAGTGGATATAACATGATCGAAAGATTAACAGATGTTGGTGTCCCACGCTGATGTGGAGATCTTCTTTAGAACTCATAGGTAGCGTGAATCATCCGTACATAATTTCTTGTGGCTGTTGTCGTGTGATTTCATTTAGCCGGTTCATGGTTTCAGCGCGAGGAATTGTTATTGTGTGTGTGTGTGCGCGCATATATATATATATATATATATATATATATATATATACAAAGTAGGCCACTTGGAAAAAGAAACTAACGAAGCAGAGCACTTTCGTGTATTACATCCAGTGCAAAAAGTACTTTTTCCACTGGATGTAATATACGAAAGCGCTCTGCTTCGTTAGTTTATTTTTTCAAGTGGTCCACTTTGCATAAGTGAATACACGTACCCGTGTCCTTATTAGCATATATATATAGAGACTCGAATTCGTAAGTCTAATATCACCATGAGCCAAGCCTGTTTCAGGTACATATTTCATATACATATAAAACCTAGACAAAACGAGAAGATAAAATATTTTTTTCTATGACTACGTTATGAGATCAAATAACCAAACCATAAGATTTACCACGACGTAGGTAAAACCCAATTTAATCATTAGAGTAATCGAATTTGGTATGGTTGAAAGATCTACATTGTAACAACCATTTGCTAGTGGCTAAAAGGTCCTCAAACATATTCAATTTGTATAAACGAGGTGAACATGTGAGTTTCATCTTCAAATTTCACTGAATTACATTTCATAATTTCCTACATTTTTTCAATGAAAAATAATCCGATAAGATGTGATAATTACACAACAAAAATTAGCGTAATGGTGAAGAAAATCTTTGATTCTTTCGGAATACTGGAAGGACCACCTCCTAAAAAAAATATTTATATAATTATTCTCCCGCAAGTCCTCAGTGGGTCATCTACGGTAGGACCAATTAACTCAATTGCCGAGGGACAAAAATGGCCAGTTTCACTTTAGTGATGGCCTGACCCAAATGGTGAAGAAATGAAAATTTAAATGATAATTATTGTTAATAATAATGATCATGGTAATAGTAATGATGGCAATGATAATAATGATAATAGCAATAGTAATAATAATGATAATGATAATAATAATAATAATAGTAGTAGTAGTAGTAGTAGTAGTAGTAGTAGTAGTAGTAGTAGTAGTAGTAGTAGTAGTAGTAGTAGTAGTAGTAGCATGTAATTATAATAATAATAGTAATGATAATAATAATGATAATAATAATAATAATAATAATAATAATAATAATAGTAATAATAATAATAATAATAATAATAATAATAATAATAATAATAATAGTAATAATAATAATAATAATAATAATAATAATAATAATAATAATAATAATAATGATAATTATAATAATAATGATGATAATAATAATGATAATAATGATGATGATAAATAACAACAATTCATACTAAACCTGATTAAAAATATTAGCATAGAGTTACATTATAATTCCCCTGCAAATCATCTATGTCAACATTATATCTTATATTTCCAAAGAAAATAGAAAAGTTGATGAGCAGGTAAATATATATAAGTGGTCCGCTTAACATATATATACTGTATGTGTAGCGTGAATCATCCGTACATATATATATATATATATATATATATATATATATATATATATATATATATATATATATATATATATATATGCATGAAATATCACAAACTCGTGAATCTAAATATACGCTTTCGTCTATGTAGACATGTACCCTGAAGATGTCTATATAGACGAAAGTGCTCGGTCATCACTTGATTATTTCCTTTGGTGTTTTTCCGCATATATATATATATATATATATATATATATATATATATATATATGTATATATATATATATATATATGGCAACTTGTCTGTCTCTTGGATTTGGCAACCCTTGAACTCTTTTATCTCGTCCGTCTTGCTGAATTTCCATTCCAATTTTTGTGTGTGCTACTGTTTGGTCCCTTCCCCGTCCACCGTATTTACGAAATATCTCCTTCCGCTGTCGCCACGCCATTTACATACAACAGAAGTTTTTTTTCTTGCAAATATGAATGTTTCAAGGACGCAATCCCCCTTGTATGGAAGTTGGCGGGGTCAGAGCACCCACTCACACTAACACTCCCGTGTCTGCTAGACGCTTTATGTCCATACATTCAGTGTATTAATTCTACACGCTTAAACGCTCGCTTCTCTCTCTCTCTCTCTCTCTCTCTCTCTCTCTCTCTCTCTCTCTCTCTCTATCTATCTATCTATCTATCTATCTATCTATCTATCTATCTATCTCTTCTTTCCTTGTTTTATCTCTGTGATAGGGGTCATCACTCACTGCAATAACTGTTTGCTATAGTGTCACCTTTTTTTATTAATCTTTTATGTTCCATGTCATATACTGTACAGTTTATCAATTTGCAAATATGTACACATTACATCGCCTTTGTTTTGCGTAATTTTTTTTCGCAACACGATGTCCACATTCTATCACGCTTCTGCAGCAGTAAAGAATAAGTGTGTGTGTGTTCACTTGGTCTTTGGATCACGTGTTGGACACGTGATCGCCAGCTATTTCCCTCCCGGAAGAGAGCTTAGAGCTCGTAGGTCCGATCTATGTGTGTGTGTGTGTGTGTGTGTGTGTGTGTGTGTGTGTGTGTGTGTGTGTGTGTGTGTGTGTGTGTGTGTGTGTGTGTGTGTGTGTAATTGCGTGTATGTGTGTAAGTACGTGTGTGTGTGTGTAAGTATGTGTGTGTTCGTTTACGTATGTGTACATAATCTTACACTTGAGTAAACATGTTTACATAAGCCTGTCACTGGCGATCCCGACCTCCACTCGGGGGGTCCCGCCAGCAGCCGTCGTACTTTAAGAACCTCGAGAGGTTCGCGTGTGACGCTGAGGACCCATCGAGTGACGTCAGGAGTCGTGGGGTCTCTTGCGGAGGGTGACCGTTGTCGGTGACCACGGGGTCGACCCGCGGTGACAGTCTGCGGTAGGGTGGAGGCGCTCCTGAAGATTTCCTTGAGATCCACAAAAAAAAAAAAAAAAAAATCATCATCATCATCATCATCATCATCATCATCATCATCATCATCATCATCATCATCATCATCATCATCATCGTCATCATCGTCATCTTCTTCTTACTACAACAATCTGAATTCGTTTAATATTATTTCATAGTATTCTATATGCATTCGTTTTAATTTATTTGATCTTATTCAATTTTATTTAATTTTCTTTTATTTGAATTTATTCTATTCTTATTTCATTTCATTTCACCTGACTTCATTTTGTTTGGTCTCATCTTAATTCGTTTTGTTTTCAGTTTTATTCAATTAATCCTAATCATTTGTTATTCTATTACAAACTATTTTCTTCTTTTTCGTATTGCGACGTCAAAGTCGCTACCGTACATGCGTAAGATTCATCAGTCAAAAAATGACTTCATTATCTTCCGTCTGTTTTGTTTTTTGTTTTCTTCTTCGTATGTTTTACGATCACATAAGCATCACGTTCTCGAAGGGCAAGAACGGAACAGTGTTCTGGAGGAGATCTAAGAAGATTTATGGTTTACGTGGGTGCAAAGAACTCTCAGGACGATGAGTGAGCTAGGGTGAAGGGTCCGGTAAGCGGAAAGAGTAAGATCGAGAGGGCAGTACGGTGAAGGGTACCGTGGGTTGGAAGAGTAAAATCAAGAGGGCAATAGGGTGAAGGGCCTCGTGGGTTGGAAGAGTAAGATCGAGAGGGCAGTAAGGTGAAGGGCTCCGTGAGTGGGAAGAGTAAGATCGAGAGGGCAGTACGGTGAAGGGCACCGTCAGTAAGAAGAGTAAGATCGAGAGGGCAGTACGGTGAAGGGCCCCGTGAGTGGGAAGAGTAAGATCGAGAGGGTAATAGGGTGAAGGGCCTCGTGGGTTGGAAGAGTAAGATCGAGAGGGCAGTAAGGTGAAGGGCTCCGTGAGTGGGAAGAGTAAGATCGATAGGGCAGTACGGTGAAGGGCCTCGTGAGTGGGAAGAGTAAGATCGAGAGGGCAGTACGGTGAAGGGCCTCGTGGATTGGAAGAGTAAGATCGAGAGGGCAGTACGGTGAAGGGCACAGTGGGTTGGAAGAGTAAGATCGAGAGGGCAGTACGGTGAAGGGCCTCGTGGGTTGGAAGAGTAAGATCGAGAGGGCAGTACGGTGAAGGGCACCGTGGATTGGAAGAGTAAGATCGAGAGGGCAGTAAGGTGAAGGGCACCGTGAGTAGGGAGGATAAGAGCGAGAGAGCAGTGTGGGTGGGTGACACTCTTCGTGAGTTTTCGAGAAGTCTTGAGGGCGACTCAAGTGATCTCGGGGGGGTTTGCGAGTGTTTGGGGGGACCAGGCGAGGGCAAGGCGTGGGTGCGGCTACGGTCTGCCCGAGTGAGGGCCAAGTGGCTCAAGTCAACTCCTTCGTTCCGGTGTGTGCGTGCGTGCGTGTGTGTGTGTGTGTACTTGCCTAGTTGTATTTTACGGGAAGGGGAGCTATGCTCGTGGTGTCCGTGTGTGTGTGTGTGTGTGTGTGTGTGTGTGTGTGTGTGTGTGTGTGTGTGTGTGTGTGTGTGTGTGTGTGTGTGTGTGTGTGTGTGTGTGTGTGTGTGTGTGTGTGTATTAGTTGAATTCAAGGTTCTCTATTCAATAACCAAAACAATTCATAATAAAAAAGGGTAATTAAGAAAGGTCAGAAACAGAGGTCTCAACAGAAGACTGTCAAAGGAAATAGATAAAAAAGGGGAAGGTGAAAAATGCTTTAGGGAGGATGTAGAACATTAGGGAGTGGAAGGTGGTGGTTAGGGACCAAGGGATACAGGGCGCTAGGGAGAGGAAGGTGCGTGAGGCGACAAGGAAAAATAGGGAGATGGTCGAGTCCCAATGGAATGGAAGGGAGTGGTGGTGGACGAGATAGGGCGGGGAGATAGTGGACAAGCGAGGGGGGGGGGAGGAAGCATTGAGAGTTGCAAAAGGTCGAGATAGGAGGAAGAATTATGGCAAGTAGTTGTTGTTCGGGAAATGTAGTTATACACACATGTACACACACACACACACACACACACGCACACACATACACACGACTCGTGCCGCAGTGGTAAAGTTCACGGTTCCCACTACGTCGGTCCGGGTTCGAATCCGCCCAGGGCTGAAATAATTTTAGTATCGCTGCGCTGCGAGTTGTTACTCTCTCGTGGACGGGGAGTTAGGTGTGTGTGTGCATTACCCATAGATCGGTCATATATGAACTCTGAGCTCTCTTCCGGGAGGGAAATAGATGTCGATCACGAGTCTAACACGTGATCCAAGACCATGGTGAATCACACACACACACACACACACACACACAAGAAAAAATAGTAATCATACAGGGAAAGGCGAATCAAACAATCGAACTACTTACACAGTCGTAACCATGTAGTGAGCGCTGAAACTATCAGTTGTTTTAAGAAACGGTTAGACAACTTTATGGATGGGGATGACAGGTGTTAATGGACATGGAACTGCCTAGTGTAGGCCTTATGGTCTCTTGCAGCCTCCTTCATTCTTATGTTCCTATGTTCTTCTTCTGTTGCCCAACAAGAGTGAGTGGCGTCTTGCAAGGGTGGTTAGGTTAGGGTAGGTTAGGTTAGGTTAGGGTAGGTTAGGTTAGGTTACGGTAGGTTAGGTTAGGTTAGGTTAGCAACGAAATGGGGAAGGGTGACAGCGAAGTGTTATCACAAACAAGTTTAGCAGGATAAAAGTTACAGGAAACGACAGTAACGAATGACGTGTGACGTGATTGTTAATTCGTTTAATGATTTGTTTATTTGTCAAAGAACAACAAAGAGGTTTCGTACGTATATGAAACTATTCAGCGTGGCAAAGGGATCAGAGATATAAATGTACTTCAGTAAGTCTTTACACCTTTTTGCTATTCTTTTTTTTTTTTTTTTTACAAAGGATTACAAAGGAGGGGCATGCCGATAGGAGACCTTTTGGTCCATAACTAGTTCGTTTTCATTCTACCTGCCACCAGGCGATTTTATTCAACCGAGAGGACTCCCCACCATAGCACAGAAGTATCCAGTCCATGAGCTCTGACTAAGGTGATGCATAAAAGACTTAGGGTGACTTCGCAGAGTCTCCAGAAAGCCTTCGGGTGACCAGAAGTGCCAGCCCCACGTGCTAGGGTGAGGATCAGGGTGTCTGGCTGGATTCATTGACGGTGGCTGCGACCTTATGACCTTGACAGTGTACATGCGATAGAAGCAGCAGGGGAGGGAGGGAGGGAGGGGGTGGGGGGTTTAATGGGCGTTTTAGCGGATGCTGCTAAGAAGGATCATGGGGGATCATAGGGTAATGATTGTATAGACCAGTGGTATTACATAGGGGCTAGGCTGGTATTAAGGCTTATAAAGGTATATAAGGCGACATGGTATGTAGATGGATTTGAGAGAAGGAGTTATGAGTAAAGGCAGCAATGACTGCAACAGCTCTGTAGGGAAGAGGCCAAACGCAGAGTATGGGAGTCCAATATATTTTACGTTTCGCCCAGCAGGGCTTCTTCAGAAATAACATCGATGAAAAACATTTTACTCCTTATATAGCCCGAGCCTTGCGGGGAGAAACAAACATTAAAATGGTGTACTCACAATTTGCGCAAATTGCTTGTTACTTGTAATTAAAATTGCCAATGGTTTGTTAATTGTAAAAAATCCACTATTCTGATTTATATTTTCTATGAGGGATATAAACGCCGATTCTAAACATCTACGTTTCATTGTGTGGTTTTCATATTTTAAAATCTTGGAATTATTCCAATCAGCATTGTGGCCGGTATCGAATCTATGTTTAACAATGGCATTATTCATATTGTATGTTTTCATATCATATTTATGTTCTAATACTCTCTTATCAATACCACGGAAACTTTCACCAATGTAAACCTTTTCACAACCTAGACATGGCACACAATAAATACCTGCTTGACGAATATTTTCCCTGCTCTTATTTCGGTTTTTAATGAGATTACCAACTGTTACTGAGCTGGTTTTAACAACCTTAACACCAGCCTTGTTTAATAATGGGGAAATATTGTCTGCAACTGAGGTATTAGGTAATATGATCTTCTTTGTATATTCTTCTTTTATTTTTTCAACTCTTTTGTGAATAATTCCAGCTTTCTTCTTGGCTTTTAGAATAAAATAAGGAGGGTATTTTAGTTCAGTAAAAGCGTTAAAAATTTTATTAAATTCTTCATCCAAATACTCCTCTGAACATATTCTTAAGCCTCGAAGATAAAAACCTATGATAATTCCCATTTTGGTTTTCTTATCCGTAGCAGAGTAAAAATGTACATAATCATTATTATTTGTCTTTTTTCTAAAAACTTTAAACTTTACATTGTTTCCGTCTCTTATCAAAAGGGTATCAAGATAGGGCAACATGTCGTTAGTTTCATATTCTGCTGTAAACTTGATACTATCTTCTACAAGATTTAACTGATTTAAAATCCTACTCAAATCTAACCTACGTGGAGCTATTATAAGTACATCGTCGACGTATCTTAACCAAACTAAGTCTCTAGGGACAATGTTGCTAAAACTAGTATTTTCTAAATGTTCTAGAAACAAGTTCGCCAGCACTGGGCTTAGTGGTGAACCCATTGGTAAACCTGCTGTCTGTCTGTAATAATTATCATTAAAAGTAAAACAACAGTTTGAAATACAAAGGTTCACTAGTCTAATAAAATCACAAACAGGTACAGGCAACTCATCATGTTCAGACAATACATTGGTTAACACTTCGAGTTGAAAAAATAAAAGAAGAATATACAAAGAAGATCATATTACCTAATACCTCAGTTGCAGACAATATTTCCCCATTATTAAACAAGGCTGGTGTTAAGGTTGTTAAAACCAGCTCAGTAACAGTTGGTAATCTCATTAAAAACCGAAATAAGAGCAGGGAAAATATTCGTCAAGCAGGTATTTATTGTGTGCCATGTCTAGGTTGTGAAAAGGTTTACATTGGTGAAAGTTTCCGTGGTATTGATAAGAGAGTATTAGAACATAAATATGATATGAAAACATACAATATGAATAATGCCATTGTTAAACATAGATTCGATACCGGCCACAATGCTGATTGGAATAATTCCAAGATTATAAAATATGAAAACCACACAATGAAACGTAGATGTTTAGAATCGGCGTTTATATCCCTCATAGAAAATATAAATCAGAATAGTGGATTTTTTACAATTAACAAACCATTGGCAATTTTAATTACAAGTAACAAGCAATTTGCGCAAATTGTGAGTACACCATTTTAATGTTTGTTTCTCCCCGCAAGGCTCGGGCTATATAAGGAGTAAAATGTTTTTCATCGATGTTATTTCTGAAGAAGCCCTGCTGGGCGAAACGTAAAATATATTGGACTCCCATACTCTGCGTTTGGCCTCTTCCCTACAGAAGGAGTTATCTTGTGATATACCACGTAGTGTTGCGTACGGGTTGTGGTATGAATGTCGTGTGGTATACGAAGGTTTATGTTGTGGTGGTATGTTGGGGAGGTGGGTATGGTCTCTTGGAATACCACATATAAATATTTCCGTCCCTGGTGGTATTTTTTATTTTTATTTTGGCTTCCGCTAGACTTACATTCATCTTGGTGGTACCCCACGAGCTAAATGGTCGCAAAAGTAGTAATAGAACTGCCTAGTGTAGGCCTTATGGTCTCTTGCAGCCTCCTTCATTTTTATGTTCTTATGTTCGTGGTGACGATGAGAGTAGCCTACATTCACGGTAAGCATAAATGTTACCTGCATTCATCGTAACCAGTATTGATGAGAGCTGTGCGAACAGTCCTCGCTTATGGCGCGCTGTTCCTGAAATAGAACGAGCATAGGCCTACGTGGAGTAATATTTCGATAAGCGGCTTCTTGAATTCTCTCCTGTTAGATAAGGCGACGAGTCCTAAATAGACTTCAGCGATAAGGAACGGGTCAGGAAATCGGATACAGTCCTTCAGGATACTAAAGATTTTACGGGTCTTGGACAATCCGACTGAGGACGAAGTCTATTTAACGGAGGATGGAAGTGTTATATTTTACTGATTACATTATATTTTACATGTTTTCATTATCACTGCCATGATTATAACCATTATTAGTACCTTTAGTATCGTAATGATTATTAGAAAAGAAAAGTAAGAGCTACTATCATTATGATTCGTTATTATCGTTATCGTTATTATTATCATGGTGATAGAAAATTATGGTGATTATTGTGATCGTTGTGGCGGTGGCTGTGATGGTTGTGGAATTGAGCTCACCATTCGGCAGTGAAGCATAATCTTAGGACTCGAAAGACTTGAAACAGGTTTTTGTCGTCTGCCAACGATCAAATGACTTTACTCATCCGAGTGGAACTCCCCAGCAACGCCAACTACAGACCAACACGATAAACCCTCATCTTGAAGAAACTGTTGGTTCAGAAATGCTCCATACAATTTCAGTCAGCCGAGTGACAACCCGAACCTCGTAGTCTCAACGAGGTCGTGGGTGAAAGAAAGACAAACTTCAGATTTCACTCATTCATCTTAGTGAAGTATTCTTTTGATTTTTTTTTTTTTTTTTTTTTTTTTTTTTAAGTTTGCTCCATACGATACTCCATGCCTGAACGAAGTATCAATGATCTGGGACGGGACTCCACTTTGGTGTCCCGATCGTATTATAATAAAATCGTCCGAAATCGTCGTCAACAAAAACAGCAGCGAGCGTCATATTGAAAGACTGTGGACTTCTATAGTACATAGAGCCGATTTCGGTGCCATGAAAGACTTCTGTCTGGCTAACGCCAAACCAATCTACTTAGTAAGCCTTCCTTTTTTTCTTCTGAGGCTGAGACGAGAATCGAGAGTGATTGCGGGTTCCCTGCTTTACGACGAGGTTTTTAGAAGCTCCTAGGTCTTTTGGCCTCAATAAAAGTCCCCAACGACTTCAACGCCGCAATATAATAAGCACGTCGACGACGCGCGGAATTGCTCTTCAAAATAATCGTCAGTATTATTTTCGTCTCCTTTTTTTTTTCATCGTAGTCGAGTCAGTCATCGTTTTTGGTTACGTCCTTGAATTCTTTCTTTCTTTATTTATCTTTTTATCCCGCCTTTTTATGGACCAGGAGGTCTCGTGCATCAATCGCGCCCTCCAGTGTACAACAAAAAAACATCATTACATTAGCAATTGCTCAAATCGTAAAACAAAGTCAAGTGTTCTGGCCATCATCAATGCCATGAACAATTCACTGTTATTACTGTCAGCCCTTCTTGCCATTAGGCTGCAATTTCATTGTTGTAATACGCCATCCTGACCCTAACGCCCATGTTAATTCGTTCTTAGCCCTTGGAGACCACGTGGCAACTTTCAAGAGTTTTGCTCGAACACAAGAGGAATCTGTACTGCCGCCAGACGATTTTATTCAGAGTTAGGTAGGTGGAGGGAGGAGGCAGAGGGAGGAACCTCCCACATTGGAAGAATTTATGTCTTCTCGAAAACTCTGACCACAACCTGTAGCCCGTCATACCTTGCGACAAGACGCATCATCGACATCAACTCCCATCATCTCCTTCACCCAACGATCAATTAACAGATGCAGCATCGACAGCATCTTCTACGGAGCCGCTTACGTCATTACCTAGATAGTGATCATTAGCAATAAGACTGCCCCAGTCCCGAAAGGGGCCCCAGAACGACCTACGAAATTACAGGGCCACAAGGAAGTCTGCTTAATGGTTCCCACTATGTTTAACTCACGACTCGTATAACCCTCAGTACCCCTACCTTCCTCCCGAGACCGTCTTCATTGCTGTATTCAGTAAATATCACTGATGTGTATATCATACATGAAATAAACAGGATTCTTGGCTAATCGTTGGTTAAGACATGATTCTGGAAGCAACTGCTCGAACTGGCAAAACTTGCCTGAGAATTAAAAGCAAAATCACAAAACGTCTCTTTACTTAGCGCGAAGGTGTGTGTAGTTTGTCAGTCTGCTCACTAATAGATAATCACTAGGTAGTTCACTAACCCTGTAACGATCCATGTACACAAATCATGATGATAATACATACAATACCGGTAGTCACAGAAGTATGGGTTCGTTACTCTACAATATATTGAAAACTTCAATGGTTTATTTACACTGTAGCGATGATGCTACTGTGAGAAGAGAAAGCGGTTTTGGTGAGTTCGTCTCCTTTATTTGTAAGGTAAAACCGAACTAACTCTACATGCGGCCAGGAGCCGATATATATACCGTGTGTGTAGTCACCCGTTGTGCGCAATTACATGACTGCACTGGATTAGGCTTGGTCGCGTCGAACAGGGTCGCACTGTCATAGGCAGGTGTGTGTGGCTGGCGCGTCAGGTCTAGCCGCGTGGGCGAGACAACGTGTGCTCCACGCCACGTGGTTTGTACAACACCATCCTGTATGGTTCAGCTACATATGGTCCATACATTGATTTGTCATGTATCGGCAGGACTCCAAACGATCCATACAGCTTCTTATCATAAGTGGGATGAATCAACTCCATACCTTTTCTTCTGATCAACGTCAGTGGTGTTAGACAATTTCTACCACACATTTCGGGGTCACCGGGTACTCGATAGTGGTTCATCTTCATCAACACGGTGACGCACTTTATGGATTTTGTTCTGGCAAATTTGTGCAACTAAGGAGTAGGCTCTGGGGATTTCTTGACTGGGCGAGAATCCCTTCAGGATAGAGAACGCATCCTCCTTTAGTAGCATAAAATTGCCTGGAATTAGAAAGAATAAACTCTGATGTATGTCATCATGTTCAAGGGATTCGTTGATAACTTAGTATTCAAACTTCGTTTAATTCCCATTGAGCTTCGGTAGGAAGGAAGAAGTTGGCAAAAGTTGAAATAAAAGAGGAGGAGAGAGCAAGGAGAAAGAAAGAGAGAAGGAGATGAGTGAAGATGTAACCAAAGAAATCCTTTGCTAATTTTTTTTCACTGGGAGGTCTCGAATCTTCTCCAAGAGTGATTTGTTCTGTAGGAGTTGCAAGACACGAGAAACCACTTCTTCAAGAGGACTTAAATGATGCAAGCGGCAGTAATGGTAATGGTACTAATGATGATGGTAATGGATAGCAAAATGGCACAGGCAGAGGTGTGTGTTAGTGTTGTTGTTGGTCGTGGGGGCGTTTATCGTTGTGGCAGCAGCGGTAGTGATGTTTGTGATGGAGGTGGTGGCAATTGTATTAACTAAGATGATGGCAAAGAGGAGAAGGATGGATTTAATGACGCCGTTACCGGAGAACAGAGGAGGTTCCTGCCGAGATGTGCAGCGACAGAAGGAAACAAAGGTCAATTGTGGAACAACCCGTTCAAGTGCGACTTCAAGGAGAAGCTTCTCAGCTCTCAAGATGGAGGTGGAGAGCCATGGGTAGCAGAAGAAAGGGCCGTGGAAAAGAGAGGGATAGGAGAGAGGATAGTAGGAAGGGTAAAGACGGGAAGAACAAAATGGAAGAAACGAAGAAGAAATAAAGGAAGAGAAGAATTAGTGTTGCAGGAGTGGTGTTGGATGTGAGGACGGCGAGGGAGAGAGAGAAGAAGAAAGAGAAAACTAAACGTAGAATAAAAAGAATATGAAGAAGGGGAGGAGGAAGAGGACATGGGGCAACGGGAGAGGAAGTAGAGGAACAAGAATGAGAAGACAGTAGAAAGGGAAAAGAAAGGGAAGAGGATCAGAAGGAGAAAGATGTGAATAGTAGGAGGCAGTAGAAGAAAGAAAATTTAGGAGACGAAAGGTAAATAGTCCACTGAAGCCTGGCAAAACATTTTATAAGAAAGCAAAATAAAAACCTATTGACTGTTGAATGTTATAAGCACTGGTAAGACGCAACCATTTAAAACAAAAATTAAAAGATATTTATGAAATAAGTAAAACTGCAATTCCTCGAAATCAAAAAAACTACAAAGCTTAATGGTCATGAGCACTGAAGAAAAGGTCTGCAAAAAAATAATAATAAATAAAATAAAATAAAATAAGAAGTGGAGGAGTATAAGATGGCGACTGACAATCGCCTGTTTGTCCGCAATCATCTGCCATCACTTCACACTCAAGTTACTGATATCAGTTCTTGTGCTTGAGTTACTGGCCGAGTAAAAAAGTCATGACTAATATTGGCAGTGATACTGTAACTGGAATTGTTATCACTAGCCATAAAGATACTTGCATTGTAAATGGTACTGTACTGTCAACGATATTTCCAATATTCAGTAATAACATAAGTACTGATACTAGTACAACAACAACTACTACTTCTACTACTTCTACTACTGCTACTACTACTATCTATATTGGTGGTATTTCTATGACCCCTGACAATGGCAGTACAACTGATGACTGAATTAATAAAACTGAAAATGAAAACACAATTGGTGGTAGAACTGCTACTGGAGATGCTTTCACCACTGGTAGATGGACCACTGGTCCTGGTACCAGCGTCATTCAAGTAGATACGAGCCCCGATCATCTTACCACTTGAGGTCGTTTGAATGAAGAGGGGTGGCACCCGCGGGAGGCACTCTCGTGTCGTGGGAATTCGCTGAGGAGGAGGCTGGTGCCAATGGGGGTGAGTGAGGTGAAGGAGGATGAAAAGGAGTCGAGGGCATGAAGGACGGACGGGAGACGAAGGAGGAGGGAGATAGGGGCTGGGGACGGCCAGGATAGAAAGGAACAGAAAAACATAAGAATGAAGGAGATTGAAAGAAAACATAAAGCATACACCAGGCAGTTCCATGTCCATTACCACCTGTCATCCCCATCCATAAAGCTGTTTAGTCGTTTCTTAAAACAAACGACACTTTCAGCGCTCGCTACATGGTTACTAAGCCTATTCCATTCGTTGATCACCTGTTAGTAAACAAATTCTTGCCTATTTGCTTCTTAAATCTAAACTTATCCAATTCAAATCCATTACTGCGAGTCCTGGACCATTTTCTTAATATGATGACCTTGATTGCGAGGAGGAAGTGTCACATGCTCACAGAAGAGATTAGTCAAAATAGATTATGTACTCTTTGTTCTCTTTGTTGCCGAAGAAGCGCTAAGGATAGGAATGAAATGGTTTGCCGTCTGACAGACTAGATCTTGAAGTGTCACCCTATGAGGCTGAGTTCATAACTATGGGTGCTTAGAGGAAGTTAGACCACGGGCAGTGATACAAGGGGAAGGCGAGACAAGAAAAGTTGAGTACTCTACAACATCTGAATAGAATCGCCAATGACGACGATGTCAATCAAATAATTAACCACTAGCTTAACCACTAGCTACAAGTGGGTTTGGTTCTTCCTAAAATTGAGATTAGGACGGCAGTTAGCAGTCGATTCAAATCCTGCGGGAGTTAAATCAACCCCGAGGTTGGAGAATTTTGTAGCCTCGGTAGCGTAGTTAGTAGAGCTATGACATGGCACGTGTAAGTCTCGTGTTCGTGTCCGGGGACAACTTTCGAAAACATTTGACTCTACAACATGTTTATCCTAGGAGACAACAACTAACTCATTCCCTTTGTAAATCGGGAATGATCGCCTTGCAGAGAAAATAAAGTCAGTGGGATTGAAGAAGATTAAAGTAGAGGTCAAATATAAGGAGTGAGGAGTGGGGCACTCAAGATATATAAGGAAGATTGGAGTAAAGTTGATGAAAGTGAAGTTGAAGGAGGCTCAGATGGCGTTGAAGAGGACAAAGTGGTGGTGGTGGTGGTGGTGGTGGTGGTGGTGGTGGTGGTGGTGGTGGTGGTGGTGGTGGTGGTGGTGATAATGATGATGGTGATGATGGTGGTGGTGGTGGTGGTGTCCACGGTAGTGGTAATGATGATGGTGTTGGTGAAGGTGATGGTGAAGGTAATGTTATTGTTGGTGGAATGGAGAAGAGGAGGAGGAGGTGGAAGAGAGAAGAGCAGAAGGAGCGGGATGCTAAGGGCAGGAGCGGAGCGAACGAGAACAAATTGCCATGAATTGCACCCATCCAGACACTGTCGGGGAAGCCGTTCAAACGTTGGCCAATTGTCGGATAAAGACGCAGTTTAAGTCGACAACCCGTACGGCCAAGCCAAACCGTGTAACCAGCCCTTTAGTCAGCCCTGGTCTTCAGCCGGCCAACTAGCCCTGAGTCAGCAGCAATCTTCCTTCTGCTGAGTTCATTCCTATATCTTGAAGTCGACTTGAAGAGGACGCGACAACTAGCCAAGATTTCAGTCAGCTGGTCCAACGTATAGCGTTTTTAATTTTTTGCATAGATTTTTTTTTTTCTTTTAAGACTTCAACGACGTCATCGGTTTTGCTACTTAGCATTCTCTTTATAAAACTTCTTAACTTCACGAGTTCTCAAGACATACTTCTGGCCAGATCGATCGACAAGTGTCTTCTTTTTCGCCCGGCCTCAGACAAGTCGTCAAAAACGGACATCACAAAGAAGAGGAGGGCCGTCCGGGATCAGGAAAAACCAAGTCATTTCTCACGACTCTTTCCCACATGAACGGCGAGCAGAACGATCTAAAACGATTTCCGATGGAGAACAGCTTCCTGTTATTCCTTTGTCAGCTCAGGCGATGAAGTGAGAACGGAAAACCGAAAAACCGAAGCTGAGATACAAAACCCGCATCACCCAGAACGCTTCCTTCTCCCATTAATTACACCTGAGTTCTTGTTCGACAGATACCACTTCGGGCATTCTTCCTCAGTATTGTTCATTACAAAACGAATTGTTAATAGATATCCTCCCCCTTCCCTTGACCTGACCTCATGTCATCCTCAGGTCACTAGAGAGTGAGAGTAGTTGTATTGACTCCTTCCTTACCTCCTTTTCTTTTGTAAGAGGTTCCTCTTTAAAGATAGCATCCTCCTCCCACTTTGTACTACTGAGGAGGATTGCAGTTAGCAGTCGAAATATACAGACCTGCTTATTCAACTCTTTCTCCTTTTTTTCCGACTGCGGTGTTAGTTGTGATTTACAAACTGTGTTACTACAATTCTCACCAGCGATTCTTTCCTGAAGAACAATTTCCGTTGATCCCAGAGCCTGCGGACGGCTGGAATTCAAGACCAGGATAACTATGGCAGAGGAAGAAAGTTTACCCGGAGGAGTTGTCAAGAGTGGAACACCATGGATCCACTACAAACTGCTCCCAAAAGAGTGAGAAAGCGAAGGATACATTAAACGGATTGTATCCAAAAGTGAAAAAAGTCCAGGATTTGACAGTTATCCGGGAGAGGTACATACATACATACATGCATACATACATGCATGCATGCATATATACATATACCAAAGGCTTTTTCCCCCTTACAAGCGAGGTAGCCAAAAAAAAAAAAGTATAAAAACTACCCTCACCCATTTCATCCCTAAATACACTCCACTCCACTCCACTCCACCCTCTTCCCTCTCTCCGGGAAACGGCATAACGAAAAAAAAATTAGAAAGAGAAAGAGTAAGAGTAGCAGGGGCAAAAGTAAAAGATGGTGGTGGAAAAGAAGAAGGAGGAGGAGGAGGAGGAGGAGGGAAGTGAGAGGAGGAGAAGGAGGAGGAAAGGGAAAGAGGATGAAGGAGAGCTGGAGTTGGAGGGCCTACTCTATGGTTCTGGGGCCGAATTTATAAAAGATCCTAACCCCTAAGTCTAGACATAAATCTTCAAAATGGCGAAGATTTTACCTAAATCAGATGTCCATAATGTCGAGGTTATGTCTAGACATAAGCATTTAGGTCGCCGACATAATAGGGATTTAGGTAAAATCTCCGCCATTAGGGTTAGGATCTTTTATAAATTAGGGTTAGGATCTTTTATAAATTAGGGTTAGGATCTTTTATAAATTAGGGTTAGGATCTTTTATAAATTAGGGTTAGGATCTTTTATAAATACGTCCTCTAGGGTCGTCACTCCCGTATGCAGAAGGAGTCTGATATCTCTCTTCGCTAACGGATTCACCATGGCCTTGGATCACGTGTTGGACTCGTGATCGACAGCTTTTTCCCTCCCGGAAGAGAGCTCAGAGCTCGTATTTGTTTGTTTACTTCCTTGTTTTATAGCTTGCTTTTTTGTTTCTATCCACCGTTCCTTTATTTTTATACTTTTTAGCACCTTCATTATCATCGTCTTATCTTTTCGCATTCCTGCTACATCTTGTATTTCCTTTTCTCCTCTTTTTTCACCAGCTTCTTACTTCCATTTTCTAAACAAACTTTCCCCGTACTCGTCTTCCTTGCCTTTCTCTTGCCTCAAACTCGTTTTCTTATTTTTCCTTCTCTTCCTCCTCGTTTTCTCTCCCACTTTCCTGTTTCCCCTCCCCCTCCCCACCCCCACAGCCTCCCCCGTCGAGTCTGTAAGGTCAACTCCCGTCATCGCGATAGATCCGCGACCATATCGCAAAGGTGAATCAATCTCAAGAATAAATAATGACACTGGATGGTCCGCAATTATTCGCCGATTCGGGCATTGTGTGGCGAATCAGGGGGCTATTCAGCGGGTGGCCCGACGCTCCGGACAATACCGACGGGCATAAAGACGGGTTCTCTATGGCGGGCCATCCATCGTCCCTGCTCCGTTGAGTCCAGATGAAGACCCTCCTTCCTTCGCCCTCCC
>NC_134777.1:7355902-7358402 GCF_046742065.1 Oratosquilla oratoria
CATTTTCTTCGTTGCCTTTAATGGGAAAATCGTCTTCCTGTTATTACACTTAAGTCTGCGCCGTCACGCAACCACCAGCTTCACCGATGTCGTCGTTCCAATCGTCGTAACTTTCGCTATCACCAACTCTCCCATCATTACCCACCACTGCCACCACCAGCAACCATTACCAGCATCCTCCCTCACCCGCACCCTTACCACCAACAGCCCCTACCACCAATACGATCACATCTTCTTTCACCAGCAATGTCACGACGTTCACCACCCTACCACAAATAACAGCCACTAGTGTCACTACGAATACCAGAATATCGGCTTCCAATACCAATATGCCTACCACCACTTACTAGTGTCACTACGAATACCAATACCAACATGCCTACCACCACTACCACTACTGCTACCTTGTACTCCACCAGCACAACCACAGCCTCCACCTTCACTACTACCACTTCCACTTCCACTTTCTTCTTACTTTCCCAAATCCTCCTCCCTCTGCCTTCCTTCTTCCCCTCGTCTCCCGGTACTTCATGTCCGGTGCTTAAGAACAGAGTGCTTCTCGTTACCGGGCCCGGACACCCTGCTCGGTCCGGAAGTGTCCTCTGGAGGAGTCTGGGACCAGATGGTGCCGGAAGAACTCCCAGGGCCATGACGTCCTTCCGGAATCCCCGGGACTTGGCCGCACGTGAAGATGCTTGTCAAGGAATAGCGTTGCCTACTCGCTCGCGCGCTATATATATATATATATATATACATATATATATATATATATATATATATATATATATATATACATATATAAGATTGAAGGTGAAAGAAGTAGACGAGAGTAATATATCAAGACCCTGCGGGTCGAAACGTTAAGGCGTAAAATTCTCTCCATTACTCCCCGTCTACTTCTTTCACCTTCAATCTTATTTGTCATAATATAGTCAATATACATACATATATATATATATATATGTATGTATGTATGTATGTGTGTACAACGCTGAATGGCTCCCAGTGAACAAATTTACTTAAATCAACCACAATTCACTTTAATTCTAAGCCATCAACGTCGAGGAGCTCTAGGAGGTATACATGCAGAAATTGATACGTGCTCAAGTATATATATATATATATATATATATATATATATATATATATATATATATACATACATATGAATGTGTGTATGTATGTGTGTGTTTGTAATTCAAGTAAGGAATCATTTATTTGTGCTATATATTTATACTTATTCAACGATTAACATAGGATCTTTTGAGGACACCACGATTAAATTAGTCTCGGATGTAGTTAGCGGCCAAGACTCCCTGGGTCCAATTAACCGCTCGCTTAATATCCTCCTCCTTGCATTTCCCCCTCCTCCCGTCCTTCTCCTTGTATCGCCATCACCTCGTCTTACTTCTCCATGCCCTCGTCCAATCCTCCTCTACTGCCCTACTTCTTCCCTCTCCCTCTCCCTCTTCTCTTGCAAGATGCTGTAATGATTATAATTTATTTTATATATTTTTTTATCATTTGTCTGTTTGATTTTCGTTTATTATTAGTTATATGTCAATTTACTATTATTTACTATTTTCCTATTTGTTTATTATTTAACTATACAACTATAACTATATTTAACTATACAACTATACATTAACTATGCATTTATTTATGTATTTTATTTGTTATATACATTATCATAGTTTTTACTTATTATTCTGTTATTATTATTGTTATGATTTCTTTTTTTTCGCATCCGACCTAGATATGGACCAAAAGGTCTCCTATCGGCAAGCTCCGCCTTTGTAATCCTTTGCAAGGCTTTGCCTTTCCCATCTCTCTCCATCTTGCTTCACCTCTCTTAATGTTTACCTTATCTGTGCGTTTTCTACCTACAGATCCTTGTATCTCCCTTTCCTCCTTCTTATCTGCATCCTTATCTTTTACTTCCTCTCGTCAATATTTTCCTCTTCCTATTCCTCGTTTTCTTCGTGCTGATGATGCCGGTGTTTCTGATGTCGTTGTTGTTGTTCCTCCTCCTCTTCCTTCTCCTCCTCCTCTTCTTTCTCCTCCTCCTCCTCCTCTTCCTCCTCTCTCTGTTGCTGGTTATCCTTAACCTATAATCTTCCTCTTTCCCTCTCTCTTTAAACTCCCTCTCTCTCCTTCTCTCCCTATCCCTCTCTTCCTCAAGCTTATGTTTGCAGCTTCGAGCGTAATCAAGTGGGGATCGTTAAATTCACCACAACGAATGGACGAAAGGTAAGCATCATACCCAACCCGTAGGTTACCTCCTCCTCGTACTCTTCCACCCACTCCCCATCTTCCCACTCCCCCTCCTCTTCTTCCCCTCCTCTTCTCCACAGTCTCCGTCGTCTGTGTTCTTTACCTTCTCATCGAGCTCTTTTCTGCTCTCTTCCCCCTCTCTCTTTGTTTATTTCTGCCTCTTTTTAATGCTCTCTTCTCTTCCCCAATCCCCATTGCCTTCCCCTCCCTGCTTCCACCTTTCCTT
>NC_134777.1:7363402-7378402 GCF_046742065.1 Oratosquilla oratoria
ACACCTCCTGAATAAAAATAACTGTCACAGTGCCAGAGATCCAATGGCACTGGTACTGTCGTGAAGGGCAACGTAACTCTCACCGAAGTGTGTCTCCCAAGTCACCTGTGAAGTTCATAGTGACAGTTACGACTGCCTGAGTGCCTACCAGGAGGTTCTCTAAAAGTACCAGTAAAGAACACCAACTGGGTGTCAACGCGGGCATAAGTTCTCTCAGTTTTAGATAGTGTAATTTTTATTCCTGTTATTCCTACGATTCTTTTTACTATTTTCGACGATATCATTATTGTGATCATCATCATCATCATCATCGTCATCTATCATAATTATTAGCGTCATTGTTACTGTCCACATGTCAGCGTATATGAGTATCTATTATAAGTCAGCGTTTCCCAAACTTTTCCGACCATAGCACCCCCTGTTGGCATGTCTAAGCAGTCCAGCACCGCTAGCTTGTTATCAAAAGGATAAGATAAAGCGAAGTGTACTGCTTGATGATTTATTTTCTTGATTCCTTTGAACTGAAACAAATTGTCAATATCATTTGTAGAAGAAATAAGAGCACCCTAGAAAAATAAGATAGCATGGAAAAGTCAAATATGCACAACTGGGAAATCAATTATACATATATGGATGTGATTTTTGTGTGCATCACTTCCCAGCACCCCCTATAATTGATTTCAGCACCCCAGGTTGGGAAACGCTGATCTACGTGAATCCTTGTCTCTGCAATATACGTACTGAATAGTAACTCAACCTTACTAATGTGTTTTCTTGATCACTTGACTGTCTCTCTGCATGAAGAATTT
Organism: Oratosquilla oratoria; assembly: GCF_046742065.1. Taxonomy (NCBI): domain Eukaryota; kingdom Metazoa; phylum Arthropoda; class Malacostraca; order Stomatopoda; family Squillidae; genus Oratosquilla; species Oratosquilla oratoria. The sequence goes on from NC_134777.1 coordinate 7,364,212, forward strand.
TGTTTATTCAAAGGTGCATATCGACCCAGCTTTCTCCGCGGCAGAAAAAAAAAGTTAATAATTTCATAAAACAAAGATCGTGATTTCGTGTATGAGTGGACACCCCAATCACGCTTCTTACACCCCGGCACCCCCGTTCCGTTTTCTCTCGCCCTTTGCCACCGCGGGGGAGACTCGGGGAGGGAGTGGGGGTTCGAATCCTGAGGGTTTATTTCACCCTTTCATCCCAGTGATATCAGTCACAGAGAGAGAGAGAGTTTGTGTGTGATTCCCCATGGTCTTTGATCACGTGTTGGACTCGTGATCGACAGCTATTTCTTTCCCGAAAGAGAGCTCAGAGCTCATATAAGACCGATCTATGAGTAATGCTGTGACCTTATACGAACACACACACACAACTCTTCGCCCACGAGAGTTGGAGTAACAACCCACAGCGCAGCGATACTGAAATTATTTCAGCCTTGTGTGTGTGTGTTTGTGTGTGTGTGTGTGTGTGTGTGTGTGTGTGTGTGTGTGTGTGTGTGTGTGTGTGTGTATTCACTTGGTCTTTTGGATCACGTGTTCGACTCGTGATCGACAGCTATTTCCCTCCTGGAAGAGAGCTCAGAGCTCGTAGGTCCGATCTATGGGTAATGCTATGACCTTTCACACACACACACCCCAACTCCCCGCCCACGAGAGTCAGAGTAACGACCCGAAGCGCAGCTGTACCGAAATTTATTTCGGCCCTGGGCAGGATTCGAACCAAGCACTACGCGCACCACCATGCTAGTAGTACATCGTTCTACCAACTGCGCCACCGAGTCGTGTGTGTGTGTGTGTGTGTGTGTGTGTGTGTGTGTGTGTGTGTGTGTGTGTGTGTGTGTGTGTGTGTGTGTGCCTGTGCGTGTGCGTGTGCGTGTGCAGGCGCGCGTATATGTATGGCTGGGTGATTATATGTCACACGGATGGTAAACACAGACCACAATCATATACAAATATGTCACCGTCGCCAAAATATAGTAACGGGACGGCCGCGCGAGCTCACGTACGTCCGCTGACGGCAGAGGCGATGATTCGTGACGGAGCGTCACCTACACGTCACAGGCACGTCACGCGTGCATGACGGGCATGAATTTGCGCGCAGGAACAGAAGCGACAGATTTCCTTATTTTCTCCCTGTTTCTCTCCTCCTGTCTAGTTTTCTGTCCAGATGTAGGTTATCGTTGAAACGAGATTAATCACTGAACGAAATCAAGCTGATCTTGTTTGTACAAATACGGAGGCTCCTTGCGACCAGTCATGCCAAAAGTTAACCTTTGTTGAGTTTCGAATTGGATATGGAAAAACTATATATGTATTTCAGCGTACCAGGAATTTCTTTGTCCAACTCTTTATATGCATACATACATGCATACATGCATACATACATACGTACGTACATACGTACATACATGCATACATACATACGTACATACATACATGCATACATGCATACATACATATATATATACATACATGCATACATACATACATACATACATACATGCATGCATGCATGCATACATACATACATACATACATACATACATACATACGCACATGCATACATACATACATACATGCATACATACATACATACATACATACATACATGCATACATGCATACATACATACACACACAAGGTAGTTGGAGAATGCAAGGACCTAATATTCAGTGTAAGCATATCTGTTGAAAAGGAGGAGGAGGAGGAAGACGAGAGGAGGAAGAGGAAGAGGAGAAGGAGGAGGAGTCTTTTCAAATCCTTTCAGAAGCACTATCCTAAAAAGACAGTCTAGGTCTTCGAGGCGCCAACCAACTCCGGTCACATAATCCGGGCGAACGAATCCGGGTCGACGATAGCCGGGACAAGGGATTTCGTCTCGCGCGCGCGTCCGGGGAAGGTCTGGGTCGACACAATCGGTTCTCTTGAAATCCGGGTTTTGTCCGGGAGTTCAATCTCACGGGTCGGCTGGCGATGGCGTATTCTATATGCATCTTTCGTTGTGATTAACGCCTTTTGGATTGGTTTTGCCTGACGTTAAGTGATTTTATTGCTCCAGAGAGAGAGAGAGAGAGAGAGAGAGAGAGAGAGAGAGAGAGAGAGAGAGAGAGAGAGAGAGGAACCTATACCACGAGCCGTATAGCCAAGACCATGCCCATCACTTTTGCCCAATGAGCTCAGGTTCCCAGGTCAAGGAACAATCGCCATTATGCAAGACGGAAGCCAACACTCCTCAGACTTTATTACATTGATCACTTAATTACTTTATAGTTCATTGTGTAACGAACATTCCTCAACTTCGAATAATTCGCAAACAAAGCAGGACGACCTAAATATTTCCTTTGTCAAACAAACCCACAACAGCGGCAGGAAATTATTATGATGTGGTATGATCTTTGTCCGGGTTCGAGTTCCAGGTCCGGTATAGTAGGGTCTGGTTACCACTCCCTGTGCTCTGGGTGGTGACGTCATGATGCTGAACTGCAAATGTTTTAATCACAGAGGTGAATTCACGCGAAGGATTTGTAGAGTTTCATGAAAGAAGCAAGGGTGGATGGGACTACAGATCTTTAGAATCCAACTGTCGGAATAGCGATCTTCCAGCAAACCATAATTCTACATATTCTACAATAAGGATAAGTTGCAGATATGTCTTTATTCTTAAATGGCGTGTAGGAAATGAACGATAAAGACAAGTAAATTAACCTTTTGAGTCGAACAAACCCGCGAAGATGAGGTGGAAAGAAGTTCTGACATTTGGCGAACAGGATGCAGGAATAGATTGAGGACCAATAATCCAGTTCCATCTTGTACTTTACGTCACACCTTATTTTATCCTCTCTGGAGCCAAGCCATTCCATCCACCTCCATGGCTCCGTTTGAGTGGAAAGAGGGCTACAGCATTTCTTTAGTAACTCCTTCCGTTCTAAGTGAAACCTTTCCTCTCATTCTTACTCTGTCATACTATTCTATTCGCCTTCGTGACAGCCCCTCAGCAAGTGAAACTTTTCCTCTCATTCTTACTCTGTCATACTATTCTATTCACCTTCGTGACAGCCCCTCAGCAAAGGAAAGAAGTTAAACGCCCTCTCTGTTACAAAAAAATTTCTCTGGCTGCAACGATACGATCACAGCCGTTCTTGTGAATGGAACACCTGTCTCTTTTTTTTTATGGCCTTATTATTTGGGTGTCGATTCCACGTAACAAAAGATTACGGGGAAGTTGGAAGTATGAATCACTTCCTTACTGAACGAGTAAAGAGGACTTTTGCTATCAGATATCATGCGAGGAAAGAAATTTGCATAAACAACTTCATTTTTCTTTTTAAACTCATTTCAATTAATATGGATCAGATAACGTTACGTTTTGAGTTGTCCTCTTGAACGAAGACGCACACACACACACACACACACACACACACACACACACACACACACACACACACACACACACACACACACACACACACACACACACACACATGTACACACAAACACACACATGCACACAGTACTTGTACTCTTTTGGACAGTGACAGACAATCTGCCAAATCTGCACAACATACATTGAAATGGAGGCCAGAATGTATGTACCTCTGTGTTGCGTGCACGCGCGAGTGTGTGTGTGTGTGTGTGTGTGTGTGTGTGTGTGTGTGTGTGTCTGTGTGTGTGCGTGTGTTTGTGTGTGTATGTGTGTGTGTGTGTGTGTGTGTGTGTGTGTGTGTGTGTGTGTGTGTGTGTGTGTGAGTGTGTGTGCGTGTGTGTGTGTGTGTGTGTGTGTGTGTGTGTGTGCGTGTGTGCGTGTGCACATCTATATACACAGTACATTTACCTCATACCGGTCCAACAGGTGATATTTCCTAAATCTGACTCAACCTGTTCTGTCCGGTAGATTCATTATCTAAAGTGTTCTGACTCACTGCCGCTCCCGCAATTGTTCCCAGTTCTCATTATCCAGCCAAGTCATTTGGTTTGGACGAAGGGGGCATCGGCAAAGGCATTTCCGGAACGATCTGATTCATTCGAGAACAATTACAAACCAATTAACGAGTTATTCGAGCTGTTGGCCATCAGGGTTGAGGAGAAAGTGTCTCCGGCCTTCAAGTTCCGAAGCTGAAGAATGGAACGCGACAACGCGACATGACGTAATGTCGACGACTTTTAGTCTTTGTAACGACTTTTGCTCAAGAGTGGTATCAGTAGTTCCCATCTTATATCTCGCCATTTTTTTCTTCTTTTTTATCCTTTTAGCTTAAGAGATGTCACTATAGTAAAATGCTAGAAAGGAACTTTAAACTGCGGATATTTCCTTGTCCATTCCGACTCCTTCCCCTTCACCGGAAACACCCACGATGGTGAAAGCAACAACGTCTACAATTACGAAACAGTCAAGGACTAATTACATTCATCTCCTCGTTATCTGGAGCTGATAACAGACTTCACCCAGATATCCTATAACTCTCAGCAACTTCGGTAGTGGTGAAGTCGCTACCAGATGCTCCCATGCAGCTGCTGCAACTGTTCCACGGGCTTTTGGAACGGTCATAACCGACCGGGACGGACGGTTAGAGGACCGGCGACGGGCGTGCCCCAGTCTCTGCAGAACGGAAATAAATCCGTTGATGGAAGCTTCTGGCGCCCCGTGGGAAATGTTTCCTTGAATATATTAGAGAAAAATATCCGCGTGGTCATTGTCATATCTCTTTCTAAATCTCTCCCCCTCTCTCTCTCTCTCTCTCTCTCTCTCTCTCTCTCTCTCTCTCTCTCTCTCTCTCTCTCTCTCTCTCTCTCTCTCTCTCTCTCTCTCTTGTCAAAGTCTCTTTTGCAACCCAACCCTTCCTTCGCATGTTAGGAGGCCATTGGGAGGGGGTTCTGTGTGTGTCATTGTTATGTTTTTCCTTGTTTTTGACCCGTCTTTGTCGGTTCGTTTAGAAGCGGGGGGTGGGGGGGACTTGTTGTAGGACTCCCCCCCCCCCTTCCTTCGGAGGGCCCTCTTCGGGGTCTCTCTTTGTTCCTCTTGATCACGCAAACAGACACATCTGATTCAGTCGACGTCTCCGGGTGTTTATCGGGGGAGAAGTTCGTGTTTAAAATGAACACAGAACTACGTTTACATATTCTCTTGAGTCTTAATATATATATATATATATATATATATGAATATATATATATATATAAGATATATATATATACATATATATATGTATATATATATATATATATATATATATATAAATGAGCATTTTTAGAAGCTCTGCTAAGGGTTTTGAACCCTGGACCGTGCGTCGATAATCACGAGGCCAAGACGCTAGCGACCATGCTACATCTTGGCCTCGTGATTGTCGACGCACGGGTCAGGGTTCGAATCCCAAGGCAGAGCTTCTAAAAATGTTCAATCTGTCTTTAACATACACATATATGTATATATATATATATATATATATATATATATATATGTGTGTGTGTGTGTGTGTGTGTGTGTGTGTGTGTGTGTGTGTGTGTGTGTGTGTGTGTGTGTGTGTGTGTGTAGGGGATCTTTTCTTTTCCTGTTTCTGATCATAACCTTTTCTTCGTCCTTCTCTGTCGTCGTCTCCATTTAAGTCTCTCCCCTACTCTACCTTATTTTCCTCTTTATTATCTTTCCCTTCCTCCACTTTAAATCAATCTACTTCTCTTCCTCTTATCTCATCACCACCTCTTCTACTTCTTTATCTTAATCTGATTCTTTTTTCCTCTTATTCCATCTCCATCTCCACTTCCATTTCCACCTCCTACTCCTCTTTCTCCTCTTTTTCCTCTTTCTCCTTTTCCTTCTTTCTCTTCCTCGTCCTCCTCCTCTTCCTACTCCTCCTCTTTTTCTCCTCGCCCTCCTCTTCTTCCTTCTCCTCCTCTCTCTCCTTCTCTTCCTCGCCGTCCTCTTTCTCCTTCTCATTCTCCCTCTCTTCCTCCTCCCCATCCTCTTCTTTCTCCTCCTCCTCCTCCTCCTCCTCCTTCGCCTTCCCTCTGTTTGGTCCCGTTCCGACTCCTTTGTTGAGATCGTCAAGTACTTTCACCAGGAATAGGTTCGTGATGAACTTCGTGGTCACCTGACCGGGGCGTACCCGACCCTCCTCTCTTTCTCCCTCTCTCTCTCTCTCTCTCTTACACACACAAGACCCCCCCCCGCACCTTCAGCTACCTGCAGTCCCTCTTCAACTCCTATTCACCCTCCATGCAACAGGGCTCTCCATCATGTAGACATCCACCTGTAGCTATACCACTTCATACTAGGGTTGATCCAGGAAGCACGTTGGAACTTACGATGTTGGAGATTACGATGTCGGAAATTAACGACGTTGGGACTTAGTGACGTTTGAATTTAATGAAGTTGGAACTTACGATGCTGAAACTTACGAGGTTGGAATTTACGATGTAGGAAATTAACGACGTTGGGACTTAATGACGTTTGAACTTAATGAAATTGGAACTTACGAGGTTGGAACTTATGATGTCGGAAATTAACGACGTTGGGACTTAATGACGTTCGAATTTACAAACACCGAAACTTAATGACATTAAAATTTACGACGTTGTAACTATGCCGTTGGAATTGAACGATGTTTGAAATATCCGATGTTGGAACTTACGACATCACAAACAACGACGTTGTAGCTCACAGTGTTACAATTTGCACCTGTGATGATCAGATCAGAGAGAAAACGTCGATGTGACGTCACTAATCGTGTGACCGTTTAGGACAGCGTTTCTCAAGGAACCACTGCGCAAAAAGATAATAATAATAATGAAAATAAAAAATAGATAAATAAATAAAAATATATACCATATCTTTCTCATTTTATTTTCATCGTAATAATAGGTTAGATAGGATGATGTCTATATTACATTATTACAATAACCAAGAATATGTCGTGCGTGTTTAATTATATTACGCATATGAAATTAAGTAAGAAATCAAAAAGTGCATTAGCTTATCTCACTTGTTCTCGCGGAACCCTTAGTGACCTTTTGCGGAACCTTAGGATTCCGGGGAACCCTGGTTGAGAAACGCTGGCTTAGGAAATCAGTTATCTTTTCCTTGTCCAATACGGTACGTCGGTTATAACTTGCTCCCCCCTCGTGACGTCAGACGAGATCTTTGCTCTTAACACGAAAACTTTCGACCGTAAAATCTTCACATCATATTTCGGATTTGGCGATTCGAACCCTGCAACCGGCGAGTTGGACCAAGGGCATGGTTTAATAAATTCTACGCTACAAAGTCCTCTGTGAGGGGCACCGTCCTAGTCTCCTAATTGGGGAAGTTTCGTGACGTGAAACCGAACCATCAGAATCAAGAAATTCTTCAAGGTCAAGTGTAGACTCCAAATAAGCTGAGCTGGGCGCGTTACCGCTGGACAGGTAGTGCGTTACCATAAAAATGTATCTATATATATGTATACATATACGCATTATATATGCATATATATATACACATATATGTATATATACTGTAATAGGCATTAACGGAAATACACCCCCAGATTTTTCGGTAATCCACTGCCTGTCCGACAAGATATGTCAAAATGACGATATGTTGATAATGACGATAGGCTAATAATGACGCCATTCCAAGGATCCCCGTACTCCGTTACACTCCGTGTATCTTCACTTGGCGAAAGAGTTTTCCATGGTGGACATCTCCTCTGGGCCCTTTCCCGAACAGACGGAGTCCCAAAAGACCCCGTCATCCGTGACGGGCCCCGGGCACGGAAACGCCACACTTTTGCACAGATAAACCCCGGAATTATGGTGTACTGTTCGCTGGTCGCCTGAGAGATCTGATGCTCTGGGTGTTTAGAGCGTCAGAACTGTGTCTTCTGCGGAGTGGGTTCAAGCTCTTTCATCTTCTCTAGATTCCCCATCCCCGTTGCCTCTCTGTAGTAATATTCTAGTTGTGTGGGAAAGTCAGCAAAATGGTTAAAAGATAAATAGTGTTAAAATAAATTAGAATAAATAGGGTTAAAAATAAATAAAAAAAATAGTAATATAACAAGTAATATAAGTAATATAACACGTAAAATAAATAGAAATAAATGTGGTTGAAAAATAGATAAAAATAGTAATATAACAAATACAACCTTCATAGGAACGATTACTGCTTCCGTCGTAGAAACAAAAAGACGGAAAAAGAGAGAGAGAGAGAGAGAGAGAGATATGGGGACTGTTGGAAAATAAAAGTAAAAGGATATAAAGTGCGCCAAAGATAAGAACCGCAGTTAGTATAGCGCCGGCCCGCCAACCCCCACAAGAACCGATGGGTCGGCCTGATATCTTCCTTGTGAGTTACGGCATCTCGCTCCGTACTGGAGGAAGGGTTTTCCTGTGTCGTGATTGTGGAGCGGCTGTTGTAGTGTTCTTAGTGCTAGTGTCCGTGGTTCTGTTGGTACTGGTGCACTGGGAATGGTGAATGGAGGATGACGAGTAGTGAAGGAAGACGAGTGATGGGTCTTGGAGTGGGTGCCGATGGTACTGGAGGAAGGGTTTTCCTGTGTCGTGATTGTGAAGCGGCTGTTGTAGTGTTCTTAGTGCTAGTGTCCGTGGTTCTGTTGGTACTTGTGCACTGGGAATGGTGAATGGAGGATGACGAGTAGTGAAGGAAGACGAGTGATGGGTCTTGGAGTGGGTGTCGATGGTTCTTGTATTCGTGAGCTTACAAAGAGACCAAACGAGGGTGTATATAGACCTTGGGGGCTGAATATGCATACAATCCATCCACAGCTGCCACGGGTCTGTATTCACCCACGTGTTTGTGGTTTTTCGGCACCGACCCAAAATGGCCCGTTCCTCGCAAGGACACGCAGGGGGTGACTTTGGACGGGGCTGACGCGTCGCGTAGGTGAGACGCGTCGCGTGGGTGAGGCGCGGGCGTGGGGTCTGAAATGGGCGTGCAAGTAAGGAACGAGTCATTCTACACATCCCCCACCCCCACACACCAAACTGTGTTCATTGTTTGACTTCCACTTAATCTTTGAGGTCCTAAAAGTGACAACTTTGTTCTGCTTATAGAAACCACTCTGCCTTTTACCCGTGAGAAATCTTTGAGGCGTTGAAACACTTTGTAATGGTGGGCTTGTGGTGGCAAGACAATTGTGGTTTGCCCGCTTCGAAGTTACAGTCATCTACATAGAGAGCAAAAGAGAGAGAGAGAGAGAGAGAGAGAGAGAGAGAGAGAGAGAGAGAAGAGAGAGAGAGAGAGAGAGAGAGAGAGAGAGAGAGGGAGAGAGGGTGGGGCAGAGAGAGAGAGAGAGGATATGGTGAATGCGTATATATATGCATGTGTGTGTGTGTGTGTGTGTGTGTGTATGTGTGTGTGTGTGTGTGTGTGTGTGTGTGTGTGTGTGTGTGTGTGTGCGTGTACATATATATACATATATGTATATATATATATACATATATACATATATATATATATATATATGTGTGTGTATATGTATATATCATCCTAAGAATCAAGATCAAAATTCTATGAATTCCTCTTCGGAAGGATCTCCAAAAGTGACGATGTTCTTCTTACTAAATCGACATGAAAACTCAGTACAACATTCGACACTGTCATCGCCCGAGATCACTGAAAAGTTATCATAAGTCGGCTGTCTTAGGCCTGATAGGTGGCTGTGAGTCACGGTGAGTCAGCTTAAGGCGGCTGCAGCCCCCGCCAAACCGTTTGGCGGATTAGGAGGCTTAAAGCAACACTCTTAGTGTGTCTACGCGTATACGTGTGCTCACACACGCCATGCGATTAATGACCGTCTGCGAATATTTTCTTTTATAAAGTATACTCGCGCGTAAGCTCACGCACGCAAACTCACGCGAATAGCGTGAGTATGCGACGTCAGGTGTATCTACCTCACTTGTCCAGAACATACAATAGAATATGTGTAATAAAAACACTTGGAAAATTAAATGGAAGGTGACCGAACGTTTTCGTCTATTTAAGACACCTTTGAAAATGTCTTAGATAGACGAAAACGTTCGGTCACATTTCATGTCATTTTCCAAGTGGTTTTATTACACATTTTGTGAATCACGTGTTTTTTGTGATTTATTCGCATACAATAGAATATATTTACTAGTGAGTATATTCACGCGCTCATACACATCCACGCACACACGTAGACACACACGCTTATTCCCTTTTCCGCATTTTTCTTCCTCATATGCAAAGACATACAAACATACACACAGACCCGTGGCGCAGTTGGTAGAGTTCCCGGCTGCCACTACGGCGGTCCGGGTTCGAACCCCGCACAGGGCTGAAATAATTTCAATATCACTGAGCTGCGGCTTGTTACTCCAACTCTCGTGGGAGGGGAGTTGGGGTGTGTGTGTGCGTGTAAGGTCACAGCATTACCCATAGATCGGTCATACATGAGCTCTGAGCTCTCTTTCGGGAGGGAAATAGCTGTCGATCACGAGTCCAGCACGTGATCCAAGACCATGGTGAATCACGTACACACAATACACACAAACTCGCGCGTATACACACACAAATACTCTCAGGCAATCATTCACCTAGAATGGGACAAGTTATCACACTCAATCTCGTCTCTTACATTCTTGGAATTGAGCTCTGATTTTCCCTTTCCACTTTCTCGCCCTCTTCTCATTCTATGCCCAGGGGGCCCCGCCGCCCTCACTATCCTGCTCCGGGATCCCGGGGTTTTCGTATCCCGTCTACATCCTCCGTGTCCTCGCGGTGGCATCCAAGATGTTCTACCAAAGTCCCCAGATGCTCTTCACGATTGAGATCTCATTCGAATCAGTAATTGTTGGGTATATTCTCTAAGCCTCACTTTATCCACCTCCTCAAACTTCTAGTTCTAATCTTTACTCCTCCCCTTTCTCCTCCTCCTCCTCCTCCTCCTCCTCCTCCTCCTCCTCCTCCTCCTCCTCCTCCTCCTCCTCCTCCTCTTCCTCCTCTTCCTTCTCCTCTTCCTCCGTCTTTTCCCTCTTCCTGCTCCTCCTCTCCTACCAGAATTTCTTCATCCACGTCTGTACTCCTCCTCCTCCCCTTCTCCTTCTCCTTCTCCTCCTCTTCCTTCCCCTCTTCCTCCGTCTTTTCCCTCTTCCTGCTCCTCCTCCCCCTCTTCCTCCGTCTTTTCCCTCTTCCTGCTCCTCTTCTCCTACCTAGATTTCTTCATCCACGTCTGTACACATCGCCATAAAATATGTATTGGTTCAATGGGGGTTGTCAGCCTCACGACCTCAATGTCTTAGGTTTGATTTCTTCTCAATGAATTTCGAATCTCATGAAATGAACAAGGCTACCTTCTTCCACTTTCCACCTTCCACCATCTCCTCCTCCTCCTCCTCCTCTTCCTCGTCCTTTTCATCTTCCTCTCACTTCTCATCCCCTTCTTCCTCCCCTTCGTCTTCCTCATCCTCGTCCTTTTCCTCCTCTTCTCACTTTTCATCCCCTCCTCCTCCTCCTCCTCCTCCTCCTCCTTCTCTTCCTCGTCCTTTTCCTCCTCCTCGTCCTTTTCCTTCTCTTCCTCTTCCTCGTCCTTTTCCTCCTCCCCTCTCTTTTCATCCCCTTCTTCCTCCCCTTCCTCTTCCTCCTCCTCTTCTCACTTTTCATCCCCTCCCCTCCTCCTCCCTCTCCCCTCCTCCTTCTTCTCACACCCCAGTCCTTTGTCCAACTGCACCCAAGCACCCCTTCTTATCATTCCATCAGTTATGATCCCTTTCGTAAGTCGATACTTCGAAATGTCGTGTCATAAGCCTTCGGAACGGGATATTTTCTTCAGCTCAAAGACTCGTTTCATGATCCGTCCAAAGCTCCCGCTTTGTCCTTTCAAAAAGAAAAGAAAAAATCCATCCCATATCTCCCTCTTATCCTCCCCTCCCCCCCCCCCCGCCGTTTACCCTCGTCTGTCTCCTTCCCCGCCTCCAGCGATATGAAAATAATTACTTTTTCTCCGCTCTTTTCTAAAGTGAGGTGAATCTTCAGTATGGAAACGGCCTCATGAACCCAAGTTACCATCATTATTTTCGTGCTTGTTACATCTTTCCATGGCTTCCCATTGTCCTGGTCCGCTATTAAGCCATCCTTTTCTAGCCAGGCCCCCCATCCTCGATTCTCCCTCCCCCCCATCCCCCCATCCCCCCACTCTCCTCTTCACAACTTTACCACCCCCTATTTTAGCCCCCCACTATTCATGTGGTCCTTTAATGCCTCCCCCCATCCGAAATATACTCCCCCCCAACTCTCTCCCCCTCTAGTTCCTTTATATTCTTCTTCTATTATCCTTCCCATCCCCCCAACCATCTTCTACACATCCCGGACTTTACGTCCCTCCTCCTCTTCTTCTTCTTCTTCTTCCCTTCCCTGTGAAATGCCGCTTCCAGTTAGGGTAGAGGCGAGCCGTTACACTCTGTTCGGTGAGGTGTGTAAAACGCCTTCCGCGGTCACCAGCAGCAGAAGTTGAGACCGAATCGGGATCTCTCGGCGTCCCACTGTCTACCTCTCGTCGGCCTGTCATCTTAAATCCCACTTCCGATGTCTTTCCTCTACGTTTTCTGTTCCTCGTCTCCATGACAAAGCGTCGCCGGTGGTATGTTGAAGCTTTCTTCGCGTTGCATCGCTTTTTTTTCTTTCTCTCTCTCTCTCTCTCTCTCTCTCTCTCTCTCTCTCTCTCTCTCTCTCTCTCTCTCTCTCTCTCTCTCTCTCTCTCTCTCTCTCTCTGGCGCCAACGCGCGCATACTTTTTTCTCTCCTTCTTCAGGGGCGAGATTTTTGTGTGAATGTTTTTTTCTGATTTAATATGCAAGTCCGTGTAAAGCAGTTTTTGGGTTTCCAGTTGTGTTCTAGATCTTACGGCAGTTTTGCAGAGCTGGGCGCGTTCATTTGTACACACAAACACACCCACACACACGTATATGTATACTTACACATGCATATATACATGCATACATGTTATATAAGTGCATGTAGGTATAGATATGTACACATGTGCACCCTCGTGTATTTCAAGATGGTCCCGCATCATCACCAACTCAACTCGCATGTAACTCATCGTTGGCTGCCGGCTCGCCACCTCGAGGGAACGAAGCTTCTTTCATCTAAAGACTTTGTCCCTTTAACGTTCATCCTTCTTCAGTCTTTGTGGCCATCGAAGGCCCTGTGAGTCCCTTTCAGACACGGCGCGGCCCTAGACGAGTGTCTGTCTGTCTTTCTGTCTTTCTGTAGCTTTGCCGGCATATGAAGTAAATGAAAATCAGGGATGGAATCTGTGTGGCGGGCTTGATCCGTGTTTGGCCGTGTGTCTGTCTATCTCTATCTCTTTCTTTCCTTTCTCTCTCTCTCTCTCTCTCTCTCTGTCATACATACATGTATACACTATACCGTTATAGGCTCTTACCACCAACCACCGAAACGTCTCCTCTGGGAAGGGCACCAAACATCGTCAGCGCAATCGGTCTTCGCCCCGAATGCGTTGGCCGTGTCGTCGCAGATAAGCCTCCAGGTACAACAATCGACGCTAACTAACTCGTAGAACCTCACAGGCTCGACTCGGTTATCTGTCCCTTAACTACTGTGTATTATGAATCAAAGCTCGGCGACCGACTACGCGACTGTAGTAGTAGAAGAGAGTGATAACGTTGCATTTACGAGGCTGCAGAGTTCTGTTCTCATGGCCCGAAGAACTCTTCTTCAAGACTCTTGCTGCTGTCCTCAGAACCCTCCTATCCTCCGAGGTCTATAGTTTCTTTAAAGGACTTAGTGCTGTCTTAAGGAGTCTCCAGTTCCGTCCTTGGGTATCAATAGGATCCAACAGTGCTGTCCTTCGAGGCCTATTGCTTCTTCAGGGGACTCAATGCTACCTTAATGAGCCTTCAGTTCTGTCCTTGGGTACCAATAGGATCCAACAGCTCTGTCCTCAGAATCCTGCTGTCCTTCGAGGTCCATTGCTTCTTCAGGGGGACTCAATGCTGCCTTAAGGACCCTCCAGTTCTGTCCTTGGGTACCAATAGGAACCAACAGTGCTTTCCTCAGAATCCTGCTGTCCTGAGGAGCCTCCAGTGCTGTCCTTAGGTACCAATAGGATCCAACAGTTCTGTCCGCTGAGACCCCTATTGCTGTCCCATGGGCGCCCGCGGGGCCACGAACGAGGGAAACCCACAAATCT
>NC_134777.1:7383402-7395902 GCF_046742065.1 Oratosquilla oratoria
CTGCCTTGCCACCTACCCCGTCGTTATTTCAAATACACACTAATCGCCGGCCATCAGGCTATTAACATGGGCCGGTATCACGTCACATCCATGCCAATCATATCACATTATACCTGAGGGACTCCCTCCTTCCATTATCATACACCATCATACCGCATACTCATCCGTTACATTACATTATACCTAAGCATCTCCCGTCAACGAAGTCCCCCATCTATGTCAGTCAAACTTCGATCCTCTATCATACCTCCCCTTCACCTTCCCGTCCCCGCTTCCTCTTCCCCTCCACCTCCTCTCTCCTCCTCCTCCTCCTCCTCCTCCTCCTCCTCCTCCTCCTCCTCCTCCTGTTTCGTACACCAGCCCACGCCAGGGCGTCATGTGTACATGAACATATCTGGTTTCCAAAGTACCTACTCCATTCAGAAGCGGAGCTCGCCGAACTGCCTCGGTCCTGTTCTTCCAAGAGTGTACAGGAACGCGTCTTTTGAGAACTTGAGACTTCTTTAGTGGTCTCCCTTGTGCATAAACATGGTTTTCATTCTTCATTCAGGACCTTTCATCATGTGAAATGTATGTAATATATATATATATATATATATATATATATATATATATATACATATATATATATATATATATATATATATATATATATATATATATATATATATATATATATATATATATATATATATATATAGTTGATGGTGGTACGTTGATGATCGACGACGACAATGCTCCGGTGAGGTGAGATGAAACAGGTGAAGTTGGGCGGTGATGATGAGGTCTTAGTCGTTGATGCCAACGGAGACTGTGGAATATATTTATATATGTGTGTGTGTGTGTGTGTGTGTGTGTGTGTGTGTGTGTGTGTGTGTGTGTGTGTGTGTGTGTGTATGCGTTAGTGAAAATGTTTTTCTTTTTTAATCCATGTACTTTAGTGAAACACACCGTATCGGGGAAAACTTATTCTTTTACTCTAGCTATCACATGATTTTCATATATCTCTACGGCACTTTTTGAGGAGCGATGGTGTCGTGATCGCTCTGTAAACAATACAAAATGCATCGTTTAATCCCCGTCTACATCGGGTAGGATTTTACTATTTCATTCATCTCCGCAGCTCTCTTCGGTGGTGAATGGATTCAGCGAAAGTTATACAGAAAAAAAGTTCCTCACATTCCACAGTCCGGACTGACCACTCTTGCCCAATGGTCAACCGGAACAGAACATAAAAAAAAAAAAAATTAACCGGCCAAAGGACGTGTACCAGCTTCCACCCACCCCTCCCCCTTACCCTTACCAAACCCCAGAACCCCCCCAGAACCCCACAACCCCGGCAGATCTGATCAAAACCACAGCCACCATCACCACACACTCTGGGCGATAGAAGCCCGATCTCCTGCGCTCCACACCTTGAGCTAAGCCACACACTGGCCACATCCTCTACTTCCAGAGGGATTCCTGGACACCGTAGACGGACAGGATGAAGTTCGGGGGCAACAGTAAACCACACAAGGCAGGCTTAGTAATGAATAGGGTTTTCATTCACCCTAGGGGGGGGAGTCTCCGTTTTCTTTCAGTAAAAAGATTTAGAACATCCTTTGACATTCTTAGTAGTTTTCCATGACCGGATGTATTCTTTCTGATTTGAAATTAAGTAAATAAAAATAAAACGAATAGATAATTAGGTGATCTATAAATGAGGAAGCCGAGAAGACTCGGGCGCGCGCGTCTGGAGGCCAGAGTCAACGTGTGATGGCTGTATGAGCATTGTACAATTTTAGATCAATGCCTAGCCACCTCGCAGGGCGAGTAATGGTTGAAAAAATTTATAAGAAATATGTCTTCGGGTAAATGGTATAGCATTCTTGAATTTTATCATATACACACATCTTCATTGTTTCATCTCTTTTTTTTTTTTTTTAGGTCGAGTGCGTTTCATGTATGATATTACTAATTCATTAATCTAATTTTCTAACTGAAATGTACGCGACAGGTTATCTTATTCGGGGTTGTGTAAATCTTAGCGTAGAAGTCAACAGAACAGGATGTAGTAGCAATAACGGTTGTAAACCAGGACATCAAAGGAGAAACAGACGACATTACGTCATTCCCCCGAATACTCAACACGATAACGAACAAGAGAATTCGTGACGTCATGTCGCATAACACAACCTTGCAGACATCATCCGGACAGAAGAAGCTGTCTTATACGATGCAGAGAACCTCGGTTCTATCACTGCAGCGTCTTCCCTTCCTACGCAAAGACAAAATCTGTCCCATGCCATTCCTGATCATATTGTCGTACCAAACAAGACAACGTTTCACCGCACTGCCAGATATCACCAAACCACGTGGAGAAGACAAACCCCTCCCTGTCCTGAATTTGCACAGGAAATGGCATGGGACCTTCCTCCCCCTCCCCCATCAACCACCATCTTACCTCCCCCTCCCCCCCACCACACACTACCCACCCCTCCTTTCCTTGCTTCGCAAACCTGCTGTATGCAGAGCGTCTGACGGAAATCAAGACCCTACGAACGGGAAAAACTTGGGGTAGTATGAAAGCATGACCCACTCCCCCCTCGCCCCCTCTCTCCCTCTACCTTCCTCCCCCCTCCCCCCTTCCCCCTTCCCCCTGAACCTGACTATCCCTCATCCCCTCCATATCCTATACCACCAGATTCTGGTATGAGCTAGGACATCGAGGCTATCTAACAATTACTATTACCAACACTAACAGGGCTACTGTTGTCATTAAGAGAAATAGTTACCACTGTTGTCAGAACCACTACTATAACGACCAATTACCCCCACCAACACCGTCACTACCACCACTGAGTTGTCCCAGGTTTGACCCTAACGGATAACGCTGACTGTCCGAGCACCTCAGGCAAAGGTGGCAGTTTCGGCTCCAGCTAAACGCCAAATGTCTTTCTCACCATCATTAGCAGTGTCACCCACCACCATCACCATCGTGGCCTCCTACTCCACCACGAAGACAGCCTCAAGTACCACCACCTCATCCTCCAGACCACCTCAAGGACATGGTTAAAGCAACGAGGGAGACACTGAGAGTGACCGTTTCTGGTCTCAGTAGCGTGAGACCACAGAGGGTGGAGGAGGAGGAGGAGTGGGGAGGTAAGGGGGGATGAGCTGGATTAGGTACGGGAGAGGAGAAGGAGGAGGAGGAGGAAGGGGGGGTTGAGGAACCCAGAGTTGGGGGGATCGAGAAAAGAAAATGGGAGGTGGGAGGGGGGGTGAAATCGGATTAGGGGGGGTCCGTTTGTTTCAAGGAGGCCCCCCGAATTTCTCAGGATAGGCTATTTAGAACTGTCATTTCTGAAGGCAGAGGTTGGCCAGTTATTGTTCCATGTGTGAATGACCAACACTTGGACTTTGCGACCTGGCCTCCACTCCCAACCTCCCAACCTCCCTAACTCCCTAACTCTCTACCTTTCCCCTCATCTACTCCTCCCCAAATCTGACTCCCTTTCTACCCCCCGCCCCTTTCTCTCTTTCTCTCTAAAGATTCTTACTGGAATCTCACCATTGGGCGGAACACTCAGTCTAAGTTGGGGCCAAATTCTGTAGCATCTCTCTCTCTCTCTCTCTCTCTCTCTCTCTCTCTCTCTCTCTCTCTCTCTCTCTCTCTCTCTCTCTCTCTCTCTCTCTCTCTCTCTCTCTCTCTCTCTCTCAGAGTGAGAGCAGTGAGGTGACAGAAGCATCAGTGGAGTCTTACTGGAATCTCACCATTGGGCAAAACACTCAGTCTAGGATGGAGCCAGATTCTGTAACAACTCTCTAAGGTGTAAACTTATGGTCTCAGAGTCTGCCGCAGACGGTCTTCCCCTGTCCACAACTTCGGGCCATTGTCACTTTTTTTATGTTTTCCCCAAAAAAAACCGTGCGATTCTCTTCAGCAAGGATCATTTACATATTTGTTCACTTATTTTTATTTCTTGTTGCTCGTCATCTGTATTCTCCTTTTTCTACTTGGTCGTTTTCCCTCCCCCTCTTCTTCTTCTTTTCATATTTTCCCTCCTACTCTTCATCGTCATACTCATCCTTCTCCCTTTCTTCATTTTCCTCCTCCTCCTTTTCCTTTTCCTCCTCCTCCTCCTCTTTTTCCTTCTCCTCCTGATCTCCCCTTTCTTCCTTCTTCTCTTCCTCCTTTTCCTCTTCTTCCTTGTCTCCCTCCTCGTGGGCAACTATGAAAAAACTCCGTTGGTAGCTTACCTGGCGACCGTCTCTTCGCACAATGTCCCCCGCTTTTTGTTGAGGTCCTCCTGTCTGCCTTCTCTTTCTCCTTCTGTCCTTCTCTACCTCCTCCTCCTCCTTTTCTCCTCTCCTTTCTCAGGCAAACCGTCCCTTTCTCCAGTCACTGATCCGTGCTTCCTCTCTACTTAATTATATCTCCAGCTTCTCTATCGCCCCCTCCTTCCCTTCCTTATCTTCCTCCTTCCATATTCGTATTCTTCCTCTTCTCCTTTTCCCTTCGTGTCACTTCCCTCCACTTCCTCTGTTTCTTTATCCTCTTCTTCCTCTCCTTATTCAGCGCCCTTTTCTCTGTCTTTATTTTCGTTGTCTTCTCCGATTCCATCTTTATTTCTTTCTTTGTCTTCTTCTCCGTCTTTTTCTTCTTTTCCGTTTTCTTCGGTTTCTCCGTTTTCTTCTTATCCATCTTCTATGTTTTTTGCTTTTTTCCTTATTCTTCTTTTTCTTTTCTTCGTTCTCGTCCTCTTTCCCTTCCCTACCTTTCAACCTTTTCTCTCCACCACACCTGCCTGGCGACAAAAAAAAGACCAAGTACACTAACGTTTAACTACTTAAATGCCCCGTATCCTCTGTCTCCCTCTCCTTTCAGTTTTTTGTCCGTGAGTCCTTACACATGCATGACTCGACGTTCTCATATACCTTAGATGTCCCCCCGAAATTGACAGTTTGATCCCAATTGCCCTTCGCCGGCTCCTTTCATCTTTGGAGACTGCTTGCTTTCGCTGTCGTTCCAACAAAGAGCTATGCCCGCCCTTTTCGCCCTCAAGTTGGAAAAAAAATGTATATACATTGTCTCCTGAAATCTGAGCCCGTGGTAATCGCTCCTATGCTCAGCTTGTGCTCGTTATAGATAAAGTACAGTTACCCTCGCTTCTAGAGCATTAGGATTGATGGCATGCATGTATGTCTATGTACATTGTGATGTGTAATAAAACCACTTGGAAAATAAAATGAAAGGTGACCGAACGTTTTCGTCTGTTTAAGACATTTTCAAAGTGGTTTTATTACACAATTTGTGAATCACGTGTTTTTGTGATTTATTCGTGTACATTATGATATAAAAAAATTACAATAACTCCATGGAAGATCGATGTTCAATAGGTTAGAATAACCCATACAGACTCTTGTCTCCATTGCATTCATAAATACTTTCGACTTAAATCATGATTACAATGATGTATCAGCTACAACTGTCGACAACTGTACATAATTTCACTTGTACTGACGTCTCGTACTTTTGATTTGCCTCCTGCCAAGTGATGATTTAACTCAACTAAAGAACAAATCCTTGTGTATCCCGTGTCCTTTACATATCATATTGTGCAATAAAACATAATATTACACACTGAGGATGTAATATACGAAAGCGCTCTGCTCCGTTTGTCTATTTTCTAAAGTGGTTACCTTGCATATTATATTGTATGTACGGATATTACATACGAGAATGGCATGTCTTCTATGTAAATTAATTGACTATTGGGTCTCTGTACATAACCTTCCCGTTTGATTAATTATCTTAGTGTTTCCTTTTCAAGTGACCTCTTATCCTTCTTACACGCACGCACACACACACACACACACACACACACACACACACACACACACACACACACACACACACACACACACACACACACACACACACACACACACACACACATACACACACAACCTCGTGGCGCGGTGGTTAAAGTTCTCGCCTGCCACTACGGTGATCCGGGTTCGAATCCCGCCTAGGGCTGAAATAATTTCAGTATCGCTGCGCTGTGGGTTGTTACTCCAACTCTCGTGGGCGGGGAGTTGGGGGTACGTGTGCGTGTAAGGTCACAGTATTACCCATAGATTGGTCATACGAGCTCTGAGCTCTCATCCAGGAGCTTAATAACTGTCGGTCACAAGTCCAACACGTGATCCAAGACCATGGTGAATCACATGCACTAATACATAAATACATTATATCAGTACATATATACAAATACATACTTATAATATTTCAATGCATGTGTGTGTGTGTGTGTGTGTGTGTGTGTGTGTGTGTGTGTGTGTGTGTGTGTGTGTGTGTGTGTGTGTGTGTGTGTGTGTGTGTGTGTGTGTGTGTGTGTGTGTGTGTGTGTGTGTGTGCGTGCGTGCGTGCGTGTGTGCATGAGTATGCTGCTGAGCACCCACCGCCCAAGTATGTCCCTAAAACCGTTTAGCTCAGGATATCTTATTAGGACCAGTATAACGTACTCAATCCCCCTCCCCCCCCTGCACCCTCGCCTTCCTTCTATCAAGTTCCTTTCAGGCTTTAATTGACCCGACGAGTTGTCCTTTTATGAGGTGAGCAGCCAAGGCCTCTCGGGCCCTCCTTACCAAGAGGAAACTCAGAATGCACAGCATACTTCAACCGAGTCTCTCTTTTTCTTCTGTCTCTGTCCTTCTATCTCTTTCTCTCTTTCTTTCAACCTTTCTCCCTCTCTCCTTTTCTCTCTATCTATATATTCATCTATCTTTATTTATCTATATATCTATCCCTCTATCTCTCACTCTCTCTCTCTCTCTCTCTCTCTCTCTCTCTCTCTCTCTCTCTCTCTCTCTCTCTCTCTCTCTCTCTCTCTCTCTCTCTCTCTCTCTCTCTGTGTGTGTGTGTGTGTGTGTGTGTGTGTGTGTGTGTGTGTGTGTGTGTGTGTGTGTATGTGTGTGTGTGTGTGTGTGTGTATCTATCTATCTATCTATCTATATCTATCGTTCTACCTATTTCTCTGATACTTTTAATCCTTTCCTTACTAATTTCCGCCCCCCGAGCTTCACCCTAGTCTTAGCCTTGCCGAAAAAAAAAAAATCCTTGTCAACACCCTTAATCACACCCTACAATCATTCTCGCCCTTCACCCTGTCCGCACAATCTCACACGCGCATCTTCACCCTATCCCCCTATCACCCTAGACTCCCCCTTTCCCCATCTCCACCTTATCAATCCCATCTCTCCCTGTCCCAATCATTTTCTTCTTCTTCTTTTTCTTCTTCTATTGTCAATCTCTCTCGATCGTTACTGCTCATTCTGCCTCCCGTTTTCTTTGACAGACTTTTTCATCCCAAAGCGTAATCGTCCTTTCGTAGAGTGAAAAGAAATCTACCCACCAACTCTCCCTCCTCCCTCCCTCCCTCCTTCCTTCCCTCCCTCCCTCCTCCTCCCTCCCTCCCTCCCCACACCTCTTCTTACTCTCTTATCTCCTTCAATATCAAGCTCTCTCTTTCACGAATCTGTCTGTCCCATGGAAGAAGAGGGCTCTCTTTATCCCCCCTCCTCTCCCCCCGCCCCATCCCCCCCAGTCGATCATCTTCTCTCTTCCCCCCCACCCCGATATTGGATGCTTATCTTTCTATATTATCACCCACACCCCTTTTCGTGATTGATGATTTCTACCTCCCCTTCTATTCCATCAACTCCCCATTCACTCCCCATTCACTCCCCATCCACTCCACATCAACTCCCCATCCACTCCCCTCTGGTTCACCGTCCTCATTCCCGCCAACCTCTCTTGTACAGGAAATTAAAATTTCTTTGTCCTATTTTACCTACAGATACATTTACATATACTCACGTATATATATACACACACGGTGTCGTGCACACACACACACACACACACACACACACACACACACACACACACACACACACACACACACACACACACACACACACACACACACACACACACACACACACGTTGGCGTCATCAGCCTACTCGTTATCTACTCTTAAGTGGCGATGAAAAATAAACAACCCTACCCCAGTTGTGTGTTGACTCTCTCTCTCTCTCTTTCTCTCTCTCTCTCTCTCTCTCTCTCTCTCTCTCTCTCTCTCTCTCTCTCTCTCTCTCTCTCTCTCTCTCTCTCTCTCTCTCTCTCTCTCTCTCTACATACATATGTGTGTGTGTAGTATGTACAACACTGAATGTGTCCCAGTGTACAGATTTACATTTATCAACCACAACTGACTTTAATTCTAAGCCATCAACATCGAGACACTCGAGGAGGCATACATGCAGAAATTGAAACGTGGTACGGGCAAAGACTCGAACCTGCGCTAGCACGTGACAAGTTATACTTTTTTCTCGAGGATATCCACTATGCTCACGATATGTAAGAACAGCAGCTAACTGTTTCCGGGGAACATTTTGGGACTATTTTCGTCAAGGAACCAAACATCTTTGGCTGAGGAACATGAAGGGGTGCTGCTTTAGTACGTGGCCTACCTTTTTGAAACTGGTTTAGTATGTGGCCTGCTTTATTTGAATGTGTCCTACCTCAGGAAAAAATTAAAACAAACAACAATACTTTAAAAATGTTTTCATTTAAACCTAACCTAACCTAACCTAACCCTAACCTGACCTAACCTAACTTAACCTAACCTAACCTAACCTAACCTAACCTAACCTAACCTAACCTAACCAGACGGAGAACTGTTATTACTTCAAAATTACAAGCTGGGCGCGTTCCTCGGTGCGTTGAATAGGTAGGCCACATATTATACAAGAGAAAAAAAAATTCGTAGGCCACATTCAAATGGTGGGCCACTCTTGATGCTACTATGCAAGGGACCGAATTTGTTTCCTTGGCTGAGATTACAACGAAATTAATTTTGCGTGCGTACGAGACTTTATCTCCCCGATTGCGTCTGTCAGTAATTTGTGAATCAATTATATCTGACCTGAGGGAGAGAGAGAGAGAGAGAGAGAGAGAGAGAGAGAGAGAGAGAGAGAGAGAAGAGAGAGCGCAAACTTTGATTCGACCGCCGCGTCATGTCACTTAAGCGCCCAATTGTTGCTCTATAGCACCTTCAATATAATTACGAACATTATGTATATGCATAATGTGTATATATGCATGTACATACATACGTATGTATGTATATCTTTACTTTTAATTTACACCACATTCACCATCAGACGTACCCCCCTCTCCCCCCCTTCCCTTCTCCCGCCGTTATGATGACTGAAGAAAAAGTTTATACCCCCCACCCCCCGGCCCGACGACTTCCCCCCCTCCCCTCCTCCTCCCCCACCCACATCATCCGTCCTCACCAGGGCTCCGAAAGCCTCTGATGAAAAGAATGCTTACTCGCCTCAGCCTTAATGGTTCCAGGAGGTCAGCCCCTCCCCCCACCCCCGAGGTATTAACCCTTTGTACCAATCTCCCCTGGGGGCGTGGCCTGGGGACACAGGTGTGGTCCTCTAAGGCTTTACATGCGGTCCCCTGGGGTTACAGGTGTCGTTTGTGAGGTGCAGGTGTTTGGGTGTGGATGTGGTGAGGTTTAGCATGTAGGTAAACAAATAAATGTTCTACTAAATAATGAAAAGATCTTATTCACATCATGTAGTAAGGTAAGAAGTATCACATAGTGTGTGTGTTTGTATGTGTGTGTGCGTGTGTAATAATAATAATAATAATAATAATAATAATAATAATAATAATAATATACGGTTTATTGGGTATAGCACCATTACTGTTGAATATATACGGCCTACAGAATTATGAAACTATAAGACTAAGACAGTGAAAAGATGTTGTTACAAGCATTAAAAAACAAAAAACAGTGTGTGTGCGCGCGCGTGTGTAATATCCACCAGACAATCCATTATTATATACAATGTACTCAACGGGGAGAGCATCTCATACCTGATCCCTAATTAACAACAGAAGAGGAGGTTTGAGGGAACTGTTTGTGTAAAAACCCACTACTACCGGAAAGCAATATATTATGTTTCCACTACTTTACTTGCGACACTGCTTCTGACCCAGGGCAGTGGACAGGGTGCAGGGATGACCCGTCATCTAGGAGGTGCTAAGATGGGAGGGAGGGTGGAGTGGTGTGGAGTGTTTTCGGGGATGGAATGGGTGGGAATGATTTTATGCCTTTTTCTTTTTGGCTACCTCCCTAGTAAAGGGGAAAAAGCCTTGGTATATGTATGTATGTATGTATGTATGTACTTTACCTGGTGCGACCAGATACCGGGAATTACTTTCTACTTTCTCCTGATCTACCGGTAGATGAGAGGACTTACTATCTACACCCGACACGACCCGAAAAAGGGACGAAACATAGGGAACTATAGGAGGAAAGGGTGAAAGAGAAGGGAGAGATACCAGCCAATTGTTTCATCTTATCCTTAACCTTTCCTGTTCCCAGATATTTGGTCCACCTTCTCCTAACCTTTCCTAATATTCAGTGACCCCACTACCCCCTACCTCCCTTCCTCTTTCCCTCTCTCCCTACCTCACTCCTTCCGTTCCCCCTTTTCTTCTTATTTAATCTCAGTCATATGTATTACGACTTTGTTCTTGAAATAGCCGTGACAAGCGAAACGTCCTACTAATACAATAAAGGCTCCGTCCTCACCTCACATGGTGTGTTTATTTCGATAGTTATCAGGTACTAAAGTAAGAATTGGTGCTTGGGTTTTGTCTGCCACATACGTCTAGTACCTTCGCTGGACGCGTTCCTCGGTGAGTTTCGCTTTAGTTTGGCCGCGGTTAGCGCTCCCAAAATATTAAAACAATATAGGTGCCGGTATAGTATATGGCCTATCTTTTGGATGTGGCCTACGAACATTTTCTTTGGTATAGTATGTGGCCTATCTTTTGGATGTGACCTACGAATTTTTTCTTTGGTATTGTATGTGGCCTACCAGACTTTTATTTCGGTATGAACCTGTCTCTTAACCTTTAATAGTCTAGGGGCGCTAACCGCGGCCAAACTAAAGCGGAACGCACCTAGGAACGCACCGATGAACGTGCCCAGCTCTGTCTAGTACTACAGGAGGAATAGTACAAGTGACTAGGGTGGGAAGTGGAGTACCCACATCTCGTGTTATAAGCAGACTAGGTGGAGTAAGGGGTGACTATTGAATTCGTCCGGTGCTACCGGGAGATGAACAGGGCGTGCAGGAAGAGGAGAAGATAGGCGGAGGAGATTTGAATACGGACTGGATCATTAAGGCGTTGTCCGAGGGAGGAACGGTGAGGCGGAGAGGAAAACAAGAGGAGGAGAATTAGCCCTGAAATAAGGTGGTGACAAGTAATAGCATATAAACGTATGTCATTATCCCCCGGACGAAAGAAAACGAAGGAAAAAGAAAACATCTCAAGTGTCGCGCTCCTTGGCCTACGGGATAGCGAGCCCGTCCCTGGTGTTATCATTAGTATTCGTTCTAACTTTTCTAAACGCCCGTGCTTGTGCCCGGCAACGTCTCCCCCGAGCGCGGGGACTTCCATTTCCAACCTCTCCTCCTCCCACCCACCCCCTCCTCCCCGCCTCGAATACCTCCTCTATCCACCTCCCCCTCTTCACCTAGTCCACCACCGCTCACTCTCCCTCCTACCCATTCTCGCCTTTCAAGACTCGAATCATGAAAGGGTTGAAACTCGGTTGCTACTTCTTCGCTCCTCCCAATCCTTTTACAACCTCTCTTCTCCTCTGCCCTTCATTGCCCCTCCTATGCCCTCCATTGCCCCTCCTACCCTTCACTGCTCCTCCCAAACCTTTATGTTTGCATCCCTTCCGTGGACTGTATTGCCAGCTGTATCTACAAAGGAAAAAAAATGAACGCATACTTTTATATGCATACACATATTCATATGCAAATACGTGTGTCCGTGTGTGTGTGTGTGTGTGTGTGTGTGTGTGTGTGTGTGTGTGTGTGTGTGTGTGTGTGTGTGTCGTGTGAGTGTGTGCGTGAGGATGTACATATCCATAAACATATATCAATGTTGGTCGGCAGGTACCTGGCCACACGCTATGCACCGATGACCGTTGACCGCAGACGCTGGACAAAATGCAGAGGACCTGAATTCTCTGTCACACATTTCATAACAAAAGAGAGAGAGAGAGAGAGAGAAAGAGAGAAATAGAAAAATAAAGAAAATCCCTTTCGGTCTCAGGAAAAATCTCCAAACGCCCCGACCGTCCACACCGGAGATCCAGAGCCCTTAAAAACTTTTAAGAAAATTAAGGTCTGATCACTCGACATGGACATTAAGGTCCGTGTATTTAAAGCGAGAAAACACATCTCCATCATCCCTGAAGAAGAAGAAGAAGTTTCAGGATCCAGAATTCAGGACCTGAACCTCTTTCATCCGGTTATGTTAATTTTTGCTCTCTGCCATCCAGACTTCGTGGGCCCTTTTGTCGCTTAATGGTGGCCAATGTGTAGTAATAGCTGGTTGAGTTTTCTT
>NC_134777.1:7400902-7403402 GCF_046742065.1 Oratosquilla oratoria
ACAGACAGACACACACACACACACACACACACACAGAGAGAGAGAGAGAGAGAGAGAGAGAGAGAGAGAGAGAGAGAGAGAACATACACGCACCTGTCCCTAGATACGAAGCCGTCTAAACTCACCACCAGTCATTCTTTCAACCCTGGAACCCCAAAGTATCAATGTTTTTTTTTTATCCTACCGTATACACAGGGTTTACTTGCCCAACGCCGCCACCGTGCTAATCAGCACCCCATCACAAGACCAATGGTGATGGTTTTCTCCGCCACCCGAATTGACTGAAGCCATCCATCAACAGCGCCCACCGGTCATCACGCTAAATGTCTTCTTATTTACCAATTATGACTTGGAAAGAAGCCTCCGTGGACAAGGGGCAAGCGTTTGATTTAAGAGGCTACTTTGATTACTTTGTGGGCGATTTGCTGTAATGCCGTTCAGGAGTATTAGGAGTTTTTTCCCCTTCCTTTTATGGGTCTTTGTTTTCGATTGGGAGGAATTATATACGGTTTATGATGGCTACAACTATGTATCTATTGTCTATAACTTTATAATACTTACATTATATATATATATATATATATATATATATATATATATATATGTATGCGTAAATAACCACTAGGAAAAAGTAAATTAACGAAGCAGAGCGCTTTCGTGTAATTACATCTTCAGTGCACTGAAGATGTAATTACACGAAAGCGCTCTGCTTCGTTAGTTTACTTTTTCCTAGTGGTTATTTACGCATTTGTGAACACACGCTCCTAGTGTTTTTATTGCATATATATGTATACCGTATATATCGTCAACAACTTCTTTATCTCAATATTGTATATACATACATACATCAGTACACGTATACATACATTCTCATGTATACTAATACAAGGACATACACGTACGCAAACTACACATATGCAAACATATACAAATACACATATAAACATATGTAACTAAGTTACTAAAATGAATTCAAGGCAGTATAGACTAATTCAACTCCCACGAAAAGTTGATTTAAGAATGCTAAAACGGATTTGAAACTACCACGGTGTAAAGGCTATTATAAAGACCAAACCGAAGCTTACTTGTCCTCAGTCTTCCCTTCGGGCCAAAGATTTATGAAAAACAGGAAAGTGAAGCAACAAAGAAAGAACGAAATACTTGACTCACTTGGGACCACAAAGATGGACGACAAAACACCATCGGTCAGTTTTTCTCCCAGGGAATTTTGGTCTCCGTCAGGTACTCGACGCAACTTAAGCGGACCTGAAGGGGACAGGCGACTTCAACGACAGTCTCGTCCCCCTCCCCCTCCCCCCTCCGGAAGAGGCCCTTCCAGGACAATAACAGATAAGCGTTATCTGATCGAAAGGAAAAGATAAAAATACGTGGCTGTCGAATAATAGTGACGGTGAAGAGTAAAGTCATCATGCATACACACACACACACACACACACACACACACACACACACACACACACACACACACACACACACACACACACACAAACATATTCATATAATTATCATGTGAGTATATAATACAGCAGTCGAAACAAAGAAGGTTGTTTTTCAATGTGTATGGGTGATGTAATGGAAAAAGGAGCCGCTTTTTTGTTTATTCTCTCCCTTTCTCCTTTCATACATCTCCCTCAAAGTATACCTCCTCTTCCTCCTCGTCCTCCTCCTCGTCGTCGTCCTCCTCCTCCTCCTCCTCCTCCTCCTCCTCCTCCTCCTCCTCCTCCTCCTTCTCCTCCTCCCCCTCCTCCTCTTCTTCCTCGTCCTCCTCCTCTTGGAGGCCAAACACGCTACGTCATGCAGAGTCTAATCCGCCATCACAACAGAGCCCACTGGCAAGGAAGAAGGCCCCAGACCTTCAGGGGCCATTTTGACGCCTCGTTGCAAATACCGGGGGTCGCAGTGAGGAAACACAAAGCACCACATACACCAGAGAGCACCCAGGGGTCCCGAAAAGACTCACAAAGCCCCACAGGGAGTCGACACAAAATACCAAGTGATCGTTCAAGTCCCCCTGGTATCTGGATTCTTCTGAAGGGATGTTGGGATAGCGATCGATAAAAGGATTTAATCCTACGTAAGGACTCTCAGGTCTTCTTTCACTCGATGCTCTTTTCTTCTCCTTTATTCTCCCCTTTTTTTTCTTTGTGGAATCTATTGTCTACTCAAAAGCGATTGTTCGATCCAATTTGTTGCTATGAGTCATGGGTACAATCTCGTCCAGAATTATTTGAGCAAACTCACTTTACCACTCACCTTGATAAGCCGTGGGATTCTCACGCGCGGGGGAAAAGTATAATTCAACTTGGGAATCTCACGTCACACATTTCCAGACAATTTCCAGTCTTGTGGCATATACACCTGCATGGACGCAAGCGATTTTCTCACGCTGTTACAGAAGTATGAGTCTGCACATAAAAGATTATACACATAGGTCCATATGTACATGAGTACACATAGCACATGAGTACACACAATTGTA
>NC_134777.1:7405902-7410902 GCF_046742065.1 Oratosquilla oratoria
ACTGAATTTTACCTATTCATTTATTCATTTTATTTATTATCATTTATATTATTACTTTGATTTATTGGTTCATCTATTTATCATTATTATATTTTTTTCGTATCCGACCTAGTTATGGACCAAAAGGTCTCCTGTCGCCATGCTCCTCCTTTGTAATCCTTCGTAAACAAAAGGAATTCTCCTACTTCTTACCCATTCCCTCCCTCTCCCCTTCCCTCCGCCCTCCTCCTTCCTACCCTCCACCCCTCCCAATCGTCCTCTCTCCACTTCCACCCCCTCCCCCCTGACCATCCCGACCCTTCCACCCAGGTGGATCCGAGGTGTCTCGACCCGTGGTGGAATACTCTCTCCCCTCCAAGGCTTATCACGGATTTGGGGGATTTAGCGGATTCGCCGAGGATAGTCTCCCAATTTGACTGCTTAGACAGTATTTTGCTATGCACGGACGTCCCCCGTGGCTACTTAGATCTATGAACACCACATTAAGTGAAGGTAATTGTGTGTGTGTGTGTGTGTGTGTGTGTGTGTGTGTGTGTGTGTGTGTGTGTGTGTGTGTGTGTGTGTGTGTGTGTGTGTGTGTGTGTGTGTGTGTGTGTGTGTGTGTGTGTGTGTGTGTGTGTGTGTGTGTATGGGTGTGTAAGTTTGTGTGTGTGTGTGTGTGTGTGTGTGTGTGTGTGTGTGTGTGTGTGTGTGTGTGTGTGTGTGTGTGTGTGTGTGTGTGTGTGTGTGTGTGAGTTTTTTTGTGTGTATGCGTGCGTGTGTTTGTATGTGTATAAATTTGTCTGTATGTGCTTGTGTGTGTGTATGCGTACGTGTGTGTGCTTGCGTATGCGTGCGTGCGTTGGCGTGTGTGTTTATGTACATCTCGCTAGACCACATCGAATCGGAGCCATCCACAGCAAAGGAAAGTTTTCCCACAGAAGACACCATATCCAAATTTCACAGATTATTCCCCGCCTCAGCCCGTCAAATCCGTTTCTCTTCGAACATTGTTCGTGGGGGGACGTGTCCGAGCGGCGGGGCGATTGTCCGGGACTGTTACGGTTCGCCCGCAGTCAGGTCGGGATCCCGGATCCGTTCTGGTGGTGGGGGATGTTGTTCCATGTCGCCGGGATCACTGTGACCACCAATGGCCATTATATACCCGAGCTGGACACAACAAGTGACGGTAAAGACCTATGCAGCGCTGTTGGACAATAGTCAATAGTGGACTCTTTGAGGCTTCCTTATTCTTTTTTAAATCGCCCTTTGGGATGAAATCAGAGAATCTTCCAGTGTTTGTCAGGTTAAGCTTTGAAACGAGCCTACCTGGAACCCGGTACTTTTTTATATATTGATTTATTCATATTTTCATATACTTATTTATCAACTTATTTATTTTTCGTGTGTGAAAAGATGAGAAATGAAGATTAAGTTACTAGTACCTGTTACTAGTATAGTACACTGGAACCCGGTACTTTTTATATATTCATTTATTTATATGCTTATTTATTAACTTATTTATTTTTTGTGTGAAAAGATGAGAAATAAAGATTAAGTTACTAGTACCTGTTACTAGTATAGTACACTGGAACCCGGTACTTTTTATATATTCATTTATTCATTTATTTATATGCTTATTTATTAACTTATTCATTTTTCGTGTGTGAAAAGATGAGAAATAAAGATGTTACTAGTACCTGTATGTCTTGTACATTTGTACTGAACATCATTTGGACTTTTGCATTTTTACTTCTCTCTCCTTCCCCTCCTCCTCCTCTCCTTCTTCTTCCCCTTTTCTCTTCCTCCCCCTTCACCTTTCTCCCTCCCTTCCACCCTCTTCCCTCCTCTCCCTCCCTTCCACCCTCTTCCTCCCTCTCCCTCCCTGCCTCCCTCTACCTCCCTCCCTCCCTCTCACCTTTCACGGCCCCCGTCATTTCTCCGTCGTCGGTAGCCCCTGGAGGCTGGGAAAATGGGTTTTCCATCAGATTTTTAATTGTGTTTGCTATTAGAGGAGGGAACGGGGTCGGGTCATGGCCTCTGGATTCGTGACCGGGCCATGGAGGAATTATCTCCTTGTTTATTCAGTGGCTGCGAGCGAAGCTACACTTTTCGTTGTTGTTGTTTTTCTTTCTCCTCTCTTTTCGTTGTATCCTTTTTATCTGCTTCTATCATTCTATTTGTCTATCTATCTACCCTTACACACACACATACACACACACACACACCACACATACACACACACACACACACACACACAAACATACATACATATGTACATGCATACAAACAAATATAAATTCACACATGCGCGCGCGCACACACACACCCTCACACACTATCAGATAATTTCTATGACCGTCGCGCATATACATACAGTCAGAAAGAACACATACGTATGAGTGTAGGAGCGCATATATGTGTGTACGTCTCGATTAGAGAAAGGAAGGGAGGTGATCCTCACATCATCAACAACATTTTTGTTGTAATTCTCGACAAGATGATGATCACTGTCTCCGTCCTCCGGTTACAACCTAAACCAATCACGGGTGACGTTGTGCCCTAATGTGGTCAACCTCCCTAACCCCCTAGCACCACCCCCAACCACCTCCTAGAGCCTCCGGGTACAACGCGTTTCAACACACGTACGAACACACACACACATGCAGAGCATCACTAGGTCCTCTCTGTGTCTTCGAACTCGACGTTCTTTTGGTCTAAGGAGCTTCCGCCAGAGAGAACCGTGACTACGGCAGAAGCCGACGTCCTTTCCAGGGAAAGAGGAGGTCACCGGTAACTGCTGAGGATCAAACTTGGGACTATGCGGTTAACAGACCAACTACCGTATGCGCTGGATAAGACGGTACAAAATTATTGAAGTTAACATTTTTGTTTGGAAAGCCACACAGAGACGCGCATGGATGCATCCACCGTTTATACCCTCTGACGAAAGAATGAGATCTAAGTTTAATTTTGGTCTTCCCCACGCGATTTTATTCAGTTAAGTGAAATAAAAAATATCTTGTAGCCTTTACTGTGGAAAGAGATTTCTGCGTTTTACTTTACCTGTCGTCAAACGATTTTATTCAGTTGTAGGAAATTTCAGGTTCTCAACCAAAGGCTACATTCCTACAACACCCTTGGCTCTATGTCGTACAACCAACGTGGGTTTTGCTTTAACGGTTTACAACTAAATTATTTTCTTTTCTTAAATAAAAAAGAAGAGGGAGGGAGGAGGGTGGAGGGGAATGGAATATAAGGGAAATGGAATGGGTGGGGTTGGTTTCTATGCCTTTTTCTTTTTGGCTACCCCCCATGTAGGGAGAAAAAGCCTTTGGTATATGTATGTATGTATGCAAAGTAGACCACTTGGAAAAAGAAACTAACGAAGCAGAGCGCTTTCGTATATTACATCTTCAGTACAACTAACTTCGGTCTTGCCCTTTTCATCCTCGAGTGACTTTCAGTCTTTGTGATTACGACCCTCCTGTTTACAACTTCGTCACATTGTCGACCCTTGCGACCTCTTAGTTCATCGTGTGAACCCTTCGTTATATGCCCCCTTTTTAATCGGTCTACTAATGCTACTCGTCGTTTGCCTTTACGTCTACGAAGTCTACCCCAGTTACGGACAATTTTCCCCCATTATTTCTTGGCGTCTTTGTTTCTGGTCATTTACGAAACATGTTTATTCCGAATCAATGACATTGGTGTTAGGATCTTCTATAAACTCGAACCCCACGAGTCTTTAACCAGACTCGTTTCTGTCCACGACGACGTCCCAGTTCGTAGCTCCTCCGCCCTCGTTCTGAGTCCCAGCAACGCCTGTTGACGTGAAGCCAGCATCTCCAGTCTCGTCTAATGTACCTCATCACATCCGTTGGTCTGACCTCCGCCCCGTGCACCACGAGAACTCTCTATTGCTTCGACAACCTACCCTTTGGCAAAAGGAAACCTCCCTGCCCACCCTTCCTCGTGACCTCACAACCTCTTTGTGTTCCCAGGTGCCTTAGTGGTAACCTCACTTATGTATCACAAACTTACCAATCCCACTATGGGCCGAATACCTCCAGGTAGAAGGAGGGGATCTGACTTCGAGTTAACTTGATGTTATTCGCCACTCTGTAACCTTGAATTTCGTGAGCATCAGTGATACTATCGTTATATGGATATGTTTTTTATCGGAATGTCTGTACAGATATTCCCTCCCCCCTAAAGAACCTATTTCGAAACACCATAGGAGTATTGAGGTATATTTTCAAGAACACTTGATTAACACACACACACACACACACACACGTGGCGCAGTGGTAGAGTTCTCGACTGCCACTACGGCGGTCCGGGTTCGAATCCCGCCCAGTGTTGAAATAGTTTCAGTATCGCTGCGCTGCGAGTCGTTACTCCAGCTCGTGGTCAGGGAGTTGGGTGAGTGTGTGTGTGTGCGTGTAAGGTCACACTATTACCCATGGATCGGTCATATATGAGCATTGAGCTCTCCTCCGGGAAGGTAATAGCTATCGATCACGAGTCCAACACGTGATCCAAGACCAAGATGAATCACGCACATACATATACATGCATATATACACGCACGCTCCTTTGCCCTCTGTACCTAGAGATTTTCTTATTTGTTTTCATGTTTTATCTCATTCTGTACATCATTCCTATCACAGTAACATCTCATCCCCAAAACCCGCCGTATCGAGTGTCACTTTATATATTCTATTCTGGTTGACGTCAGAATATTTCATTCATATCCATGCCACCCCTTTACAGCACGGAAAAATGAACTAAAAATTAATTAGCGAAAAAGACACAAAAAGAAGAAATAATTTCACGGCATCTGCACGCCGTACAAGAACGGTTGTAATAACGTGACCGCAATAACAGAGCGTTAAGTTTACAGAAAATTAATTATATGCACCAGAAACCGTGCTATGTCTTCCATCTCCCTACGAGTCAGATTTTTAATAGTCTGGACCCCATCAAACGACATTTTTGTGCCAAGGCCTTCTCCTCTT
>NC_134777.1:7413402-7473402 GCF_046742065.1 Oratosquilla oratoria
AACTGTTTGTTTATTATTCAACTATAGCTATGCATTTACTTATGTATTATTATTTATATTATTATAATTTTATTTATCTATTTATCGTTACTATGATTTTTTTCGCATCCGACCTAGTTATGGACCAAAAGGTCCCCTGTCGGCATGCTCCGCCTTTGTAATCCTTTGTAAACGATCAAAGCGAAATGCCAATTCGAGATTGTCCTTCTCCCCTTCAGAACCACGAGATTCCTCAACCCTACAAGATCAATTGTCATGAACTAAATCAAAGTCATCAAAGCTGCCCATCAGAACCAAACAGGTTTAATCAGACCTGAACGGCTCAGAAGTAGAAAAATACAAACATGTTTCTGGGCCGGCTATTAGCGTGCGATAATCTCGTAAGACGAAAATTATCGGCATCCACGTCCATGGCCTCGATCTGGTCAGCTGACCGAAAGATCCGCGCGACGGATTTTATG
This sequence comes from Oratosquilla oratoria, assembly GCF_046742065.1. Lineage (NCBI taxonomy): Eukaryota > Metazoa > Arthropoda > Malacostraca > Stomatopoda > Squillidae > Oratosquilla > Oratosquilla oratoria. The sequence goes on from NC_134777.1 coordinate 7,413,864, forward strand.
GGATAAACAAATAAACATCGAGGTCCAAGTTCAGCTGCCGACTGGCGGGAGAAGAGAAAGGGACGGGAGAGGACAAGCGGAACCGAGCAATAGACACAAAGCAAAGACCCGGTCATCCAGGGTCATCCAGGGGGCACAATAATTTTCACGACGGGAGATCCGACAAACGCCACGCCACCGCATTCACAAACCAAAAGGCTTCAGGATCGGCTTCAATGCTCTTTTGGGCGCATCTGCTGCGACAAGGAGAGAACCGAAAGCCTTTTCGAAGCATCTGTTGCGACAAAAGAAAAAGTTTGTAAGCTTGGCTTACTTTATCTTATCTTATTTTATTTTAATCTTATTTCTTTTTTATTTATATATTTATCTATCTAATTTATTTATTCTTTGTTTACATTCGAGTTACCATAGAGCACAAAATCAGCTAAATAGACACGCGCATTACAAAGGATTACAAAGGCGGAGCATGCCGACAGGAGACCTTCTGGTCCATATCTTCTCAGAGAAGGGGCTCAGTATTTTAGACTAGGGACGCTCAAATGCATCTTAATTTTTTTTCTTTTTTTTTATCGACCAGTTTCTTTTTTTTTATCGACCAGCTTCATTTTTTTCTTCTTGTTTGTACCTCCACCTTTCTTCCTTCTGTCTTGTTTCCCCATTAACCAGATGCTGAAGTGAAGGAAACGGGGGGTATCTTATTTATGAGGCAGAAGTTCCATGCCCCGACAGCAGGGAACCCCTCAGCAGGGAGCCCCCTTCACGAGGAACGCGATCCGGAGTCCCCTCGTTTCCACAGAAGCAGAAACCCCTGGCCCATCCCCGGCCCCCGCTCCTTAGGGAGCCCCACGGACTGGTGGGATGTCCTGCAGGGTTACGTCTGTGGGATCACGGGGACCCAGAGCTAATGGGGACCTCATGGGACTTTCACGAAGCGTATTTCTTCGAGCTACCGGTTCCGTTTTGCATTAAATGATACATGGACTCAGAAACTTGCTGTACGAGGAGAGGCTTAGGCACCTTAACTTACACTCTCTGGAGAGATGCAGAGTACGGGGTGATCTAATAGAAGTGTTCAAGTAGATCAAAGGCTTTAACAAGGGTGATGCGAACAGGACAGGACTCGCAGTAATAGATTCAAACTGGACAAATTTAGATTCAAGTAGGAAATAGGGAAAAATTGGTTTACTAATAGGGTGGTCGACGAATGGAATAGACTTAGTAACCATGTAGTGAGCGCTGAAACTATCAGTTGTTTTAAGAAACGGTTAGACAACTTTATGGATGGGCATGGCAGGTGGTGATGGATATAGAGCTGCCTTGTGTAGGCCTTATGGTCTCTTGCAGTCTTCTTCATTCTTATGTTCTTATGTTAAAGAAATCTATGGGTTTTATTCTGGTTCGTGTAAGACTACTTCCTGCAGTTAAGGGGTCACACTTAGGAAACATGAAAAGAGAGGTCAAACAAGGTCATCTTGCATATAACCGAGGTGCCTATGACCCCCAGAGAACGTGACACCAGATTCTTTGGGTACAAATATTTACAATTAATGTTATCTTAACCCTTGAAATAGATTTCCTAATTGCTAATAAAGTGTTTGCGTACCTTGAACCCGATCATATTGTTATATGTTTTCAAATCAACAGTATTTATAAACCACGACAATCAGATTATTTTTCCTATGGTTAAAAAAAAATCCCTTCATCAAATTTTGGGTGCGAGATTGGGTCGATAGTTTGAAATGGGCTATGATTTGCTGGTCTGTCATTAGCTTGTTTTCCCTGTCGATCTCGTTTCGTCGGTGCGGAGTATCTCCCTGTCCATCTCTTCGTATCGACACCTCGTGACCTTCAGGGGGTCTTCGGAAGGCTACCGAACCCTCAATCGTTTCGGGTCGTGGCTCCCTTTGGTTTTACGGGAGATAAGGTTCCGCCTTCGTGAAGCAGGTCCCGAGAGGAGGTAACATGGTTTTGTGGTTGAACTGTGAAGTAATACATTTGAATCCTATTTGTGTGTGTATATATATATATATATATATATATATATATATATATGTATATATATATGTATATATATATATATATATATATATATATATATATGCAAATGGAGTTAAAAACGACAGCATTGTTGTAGTTATTCATTTTTTCCTCGTATTCTCGATTTTCTTGATTAGAGTTTTGCCATTATCCGGGTGAATTGAAACTAGATTACTATATTCTTCCATTTCTTTTCATTATTTGAGCTCAACGTTTAGTCTTAATGGAGTCATTTTCAAGAGTAAACTGAAAAAAATACATAATTATAGTAATGGTGTCAATTAAGTAAAAATTATATATATGTATATATATATATATATATATATATATGTGTGTGTGTGTGTGTGTGTGTGTGTGTGTGTGTGTGTGTGTGTGTGTGTGTGTGTGTGTGTGTGTGTGTGTGTGTGTGTGTGTGTGTGTGTGTGTGTGTTTGCGCAATGCTTACGGAAGCTGGTGTATGACCCTACGTGTTAAGTGTGTGCGTATGTTGTGCCAATATATATGTCAAGCATGCCTACGAGGAAATCTGCGATATCTGCATAGATATGCAGGTACCAATGGGTCCGGTCCCGGCTATCGGGAGAAATTTACGAAGAACCCCGGAGGCCCAGTTCGACTGTAACATTCGGGCGCCTGTCCGGGATCTAAGGTTAGGCCCGTAAGAGAGGTATCGGCCGACAGATCTTGTTGCCCTCGGGTATGCGAGGAGCCTCGCGACAAGTGGTCCATTTAGGCGACTCTTGGAGTCTGAGGGAAAGTAGCATAACTAATTTAACACGTGTTTCTGGACGCTCGAAGAAGGTATGATAAATTACTTTCGATGTTAATGAAACATCGTTAAGTACATCTGGCCAAGAATGGAAATCCCTTATTCCAATTTTCCTTCATTCAACTAAAATGTTTACTAACTCTAACATAAACACAAAGGATTACAAAGGCGGAGCATGCCGACAGGAGACCTTTTGGTCCATATCTAGGTCGGATGCGAAAAAGAAATAATAATAATAATAAAATTATAAATAAAAACTATAATAATGTAAATAACAAATAAAATACATAAATAAATGCATAGGTATAGTTAAATAATAAACAAACAGGTAAATAGTAAATAATGATAAATTGACATATAACTAATAATAAATGAAAATCAGACAGACAAATGATAACAAAACAAAAACAAATAATATAGGATTGCCTTTATGTGATATGGCTCTTTGTGTGTGTGTGTGTGTGTGTGTGTGTGTGTGTGTGTGTGTGTGTGTGTGTGTGTGTGTGTGTGTGTGTGTGTGTGTGTGTGTGTGTGTGTGTGTGTGTGTGTGCGAGAGAGAGAGAGAGAGAGAGATAGTGAGTAGTCACGGTTTACACGTTTGAAAGGAAGCCAGCAGAGGTGAGGGCGATTATGACCGTCTCATACATATGCATAGATTTTGATATCCATACCACAACCACCTTTACTAATGTTGCCGCCTTTGCCGCAACCATTATCACCACCACTGCCACCACAGCTGAAACCACCACCAACGCCCCAGGCACTTTCACCACAGGTAACACCACCATAGTTTGCACAACCACCAGTACTATAGTGAACTACTATTGTGTTAGCTTCGGTAACGCTGGTTGTGTTGATGTTACAAATGTTAGTTATGGCTTTGATGCGGTTGTGGATGTTGTTGTTGGTGCTGAAGTCCCGGTTGGTGGTGGCGTTAGTTAATACAACGTTTACTTGAGCCAGAGGTATCACAAAACAGTATAAAAGGATATGCAAGTACTCTACAGATGAAGTACCTCAGTCCATGTTCTTATGGTGAAACGTTGACTTTCCTCATAAGATAATACTGCTTAGTTCAGGTTTGTAGGGTGTAAAGTCACCTCGTACCAGGTCACCTCGTAACTTGTACGAGTCATCTTCTACCTAACCACAAATCAATACAGAACTCTTAAGGCGCAATTGTTCAATGTATGAAAGGACAATACTAGTGGCAAAAAATAAATAAAAAATAAAGTCTTCGTGTGCCTTCATATCACACAACAGAGCACCCCTTCACGATTCTTCCGTCTTTATCATTACACACATGAAATTCCTGGTTTCAGTGTGTCTTCCTTTGGACATTTATTTTCATTTCTTGTGACTTAGGTCTTCGCGTGCCTCCAGATCACACAACGACGCAACTCTGTGCATTCTATTTTCATTTTGGTTCTTTTTCATCTTCGACTAAGACACCGCCCACCCGAGACCAGCCTACCACGGAGGAAAATCGTCTGGCACTAATCTCGCAAAGGATATTAAAAAAAATCACCGTACTGGACTTAATGTTATAATATTTCAGTGACAATAATATCCCAATATTCTACTATTAGTAACCACGACCCTCTCCTGTATTTTCAATATCAACTAAATACCCTTATAAATCATTCTATATTCATTTGTGTTCACTTGATATGCTTTGTATGTTCACCTATTTTGAGTCCACTGCAGGACTATCGGCCTATCCCCTGAGCCTGAAGTACAACCTTTGTACCTCACCATGGTACCTTAATCCTCCTTGGTTAACTTTATATGGTCAGTACTGAGTAGAAAGATTTTCAATATTGTCAATAAATGTACATCGTATGAGTCCCGTTAAAGAAAAGACAAAAAAAAAATCCCTTGAAATCTTTCTCATCCGTAGACGTCTTAATCCTCCTTGGCTAACTTTATATAGTCAGTACTGAGCAGAAAGATTTTCAACATCGTCAGTAAATGTACATCGAATGAGGCACCCTAAAGAAAAGATAAAAATAATCCCTTGAAATTTATCTCATCCGTAGACGTCTCAATAATGCTTGGTTAACTTTATATGGTCAGTACTGAGCAGAAAGATTTTCAACATCGTCAGTAAATATACATCGAATGAGGAACCCTAAAGAAAAGATAAACAATCCCTTGAAATTTATCTCATCCGTAGACGTCGTCATCAAGTGACCCAAAGTCCAGGACCCCAATAGTGACCGCGACCACGTGGCGAGAGATTCACCACCAGGGTCCTTGGCGGCCTGCTGTGGCCCACCGAAGGCCGCAGCTGTCCACAGCTTGTGACCACTGTCATAGAACGACCGCCTGTAGACTCAGGTCTTCCGAATATTTCAAGAAATTTTCCGAGATCAGGGTCTGAATACAGATAAATGTATGATTTTCTTAACATCTTTATTTTTATTATTATTATCATTATTTTTAGTAGTCTTAGTTGTAGTAATATTTTATTATTATTATTATTATTATTATTATTATTATTATTATTATTATTATTATTATTATTTCATTATTATTATTATCATTATTGTTATTTTATTATTATCATTATTGTTATTATTATGATGATGAGATGGTGATGATGATGATGATGATGATGATGATGATGATGATGATGATGATGATGATGATGATGATGATGAAACAATTACTATTTGCAACATCTGCTGAACAATTATTTACTGCATAAAACAAAAGAAGACGTGAATCTGAATATTTTATGAAAAAGATGTAATATATATATATATATATATATATATATATACATATATATATATATATATATATATATACATATATATATATACATATATATACATATATATATATATATATATGTATATATATGCAGACAAACCACCAAGGAAAATGATAAATTGATGACCGAGCGTATTCGTCTATTTAGACATCCTCAGGGTACATGAATAGACGAAAGCGCTCGGTCATCAATTTATTATTTTCATTGTTTTTTTATTCTGCATATTTAGAATCACGAATTCATGTGATATATATATATATATATATATATATATATATATATATATATATATATATATATATATATATATATATATATATGTATATAATTCTCTTTAAACACAAATGTGTATCCCGCATACTCATGTAAAAATACACATCTACTGAGACGTTTACAAAGAATGTGAATGCCCTGTAGTAGGAAGCATTAGCCGTTGTTATCTGTCACTCCAAATGTGTCCTGGAGTGTTCGTCAGGAACGAGAGGACACTTGGAGTGTAATTACGTGTTTGGGAAGCGGGGAGGGGTGGGGGGGGGACCAGATCCTTCGATAATACAAGGGAAAGGGAGTGACCGGACAAGGCTTCCTTGTAACGAGCTCTCTCTCTCTCTCTCTCTCTCTCTCTCTCTCTCTCTCTCTCTCTCTCTCTCTCTCTCTCTCTCTCTCTCTCTCTCTCTCTCTCTCTCTCTCTCTCTCTCTCTCTCTCTCTCTCTCTCTCTCTCTCTCTCTCTCTCTCACTCTCTCTCTCTCTCTCTCTCTCTCTCTCTCTCTCTCTCTCTCTCTCTCTCTCTCTCTCTCTCTCTCTCTCTCTCTCTCTCTCTCTGTCAGTGTTCAAGTGATCTCCAGGAATTTAAGAAACAGAGCTATTAAAGTATAGTTTCTTGAGACAGAAAGATTAAGAATCGATATCCGTTGCAGACGAATTAAAAGAAAAATCCGTTTCTCTACATTTTTCTTCACTATTGTGGATCTTTAAGGTTTTGTGTCTTCGTAGATCTACCATCATCACTACTACCATCGCCACCACCACTTATATCAATGTCAACATCATCACCAATTCCATCACCAAAATAACTATCATCATCATCCCCACCCTGTACCATATTTGATATTAATCTTTGAGGCTGACCCTCTTGCATATTTTTTTTATATATTTCTCTATTCGAAACGCCCCATCACACCCCACCCATCCCACACCGTACCCCACACTAGCACCTGTAACTTCCCTCCTCCTCCTCCTCCTCCTCCTCCTTTTCCTCCTCCTCCTCCGAAGGTCCACCTCTAACCCCCTTTTCTCCAAAACCTTCCTTCGTTTCAAACCTCCTATTTTTTTTTTTTTTTTTTTTTGTCCTTTCCCTCGCCTCTCATATTTTCTTTTTCCCTTTCCCTCTCCTTTTCTCTCGGCTATGTTTTCTCCACCTTTTCCTCCATTCTCTGTCTCTTTTTCTCTGTTCTCTAATCCATTAACCAACCCCAACCACCTACAACCCGTTTTCTTCCTGTTCCCTCTCTACTGTTCTTCAAATCAGCCACTAGCTCTCACCTCATTTTCCACGCCTTCTCCCGGTCCCTCTCTACCCTCCACCCACAGTCCACACCCTTCCACCCACACCCAATCCCCCTCCTTACCTTCGTCACCCCGCCTCACCCTCCCACCCACCCACCCCCTCACCCGAAGACAAATTGGTTCCTCGGCGGAACTGCGCGGGACGAAGAGAAATAGGAGAACTCAGGAATTTGGCCGTAAATTTCGAACCGGAGACTAGAGTAATCGGAACAAGGCGAATAACGTCCAGTTTGGCTGGAAGAGAGTAAGAGTTGAGGACGTGCAGGAAGTCATAGTTGTAGAAGGAGTGAGGGTTGCTGAGGAGGAAGGAAGAAGGTTGTGGAGTCCAAAGAAAAAGGAGTTATGGAGGCAACTCCACGGTGAAGGTGCTGGGTATACATAATTATAGGTTGAGGAAATATTGGAAGGTGGGTGTGGGTGTGTGGGTGTGTGGGCGTGGGTTAGCAAGTGCTAGCAGCAGGATTACACTGTCGTTGTATGCTGTGTGTGGCTGTATGCTGAGCACGGTCGTGTAAATGTATACTGACAGTAGGTGTATAATGAGCATATTTGTATGCTGAGTGTGGATGCTTGCTGAATAAGGATTCATGCTGAATAAGGATTCATGCTGAATAAGGATTCATGCTGAATAAGGATTCATGCTGAATAAGGATTCATGCTGAATAAGGATTCATGCTGAATAAGGATTCATGCTGAATAAGGATTCATGCTGAATAAGGATTCATGCTGAATAAGGATTCATGCTGAATAAGGATTCATACTGAATAAGGATTCATGCTGAATAAGGATTCATGCTGAATGGGATTGCATGTTCAAAGTGGGTGAATGCTGTGCTCGGGAGTATGCTGGGTATAGGTGTATATTCAGTGTGGATGTATCTTGAATGTAGATTGGTATTTGCAATGAATGTGTGACGAACGAAGAAGCAAACTACAGTTAAATATAGGTACATAAGAACATAAGAATGAAGGAGACTGCAAGAGACCATAAGGCCTACACTAGACAGCTCCGTATTCATCACCACCTGGCATCCCCATCCATAAAGTTGTCTAATCGTTTCTTAAAACAACTGATAGTTTCAGCGCTTGCTGCATGGTTACTGAGTCTATTCCATTCGTCGACCACCCTATTAGTAAACCAATTTCCTTCTTAAATCTAAATCGGGTATCCCCATATTTGTTTCATCGAAAACATACATTCAAGACACACTGAATACACGAGACCAAAACTGAAGCATTGCGGCCTACAAGAACACCGAGAGGCGTATAAGGAAAATCACACAAGAAAAGGGGATTAGGGCAAAAGGTGTAGAAAGGATCGAAGGTTGCGAGGTGTGGACCAGGTTGCGAGGTGTGGAAGAGGTTGCGTTCTTGTTGGACCCACTCTGGAAGACTCATCAGATTAGACCCCGGCTGCAGCACGGGTTTGGAAATAAAGAACGCCTCGGAGACGGGCGTGGATAAGAGAGGGCGTGCCAAGCGCTCCCGGCGGAGTGGGCGCGGCCGGGAAGGAGGAGGCCCGGGAGCTTGAAGGGGCGGCTGAGGAGGAGGAGGAGGAAGAGGAGGAGGAGGAGGAGGAGGAGGAGGTGTAGTGGACCTTGCGATGGTCTCTGTCCAGTAGGAAAAAGTAAACAGGCTGAAGAACGTGGCAACGGGAAGGGGCAGGAGATGAAGGGAGGTATGGAAGAGTCTGAAGAAGGGAAAGGGAGGATGAAGAGAGGAGATGAAGGGAATGGGAGAAGGGAGAAGGGAAGGGTCGAAAACCCACTCTCTCTCTCTCTCTCTCTCTCTCTCTCTCTCTCTCTCTCTCTCTCTCTCTCTCTCTCTCTCTCTCTCTCTCTCTCTCTCTCTGTCTGTCTATCTTTTTGTCTTTCTGTATTTCTTTCTTGCTTTCTTTCTCTTTATTATTTTCTCTCACTTTTATCTGTTTTCCTCTCTTTTTATTTCTTTCTCCAAATCTTCCTTCGTTTCAGACATCCTTCTCCTTCTTCTTCTTCTTTCCCCTCACCTTTCTTATTTTCTCCTTCCTTTTCCCTCTTCTTGCCCTCTTTCTATATTTACTTCTCTCTCACTTTCTGTCTTTTCCTCTTTCATTCTCTCCCCTTATTTCTCTCTCCCTCCTCTCTCTCTCTCTCTCTCTCTCTCTCTCTCTCTCTCTCTCTCTCTCTCTCTCTCTCTCTCTCTTACTTTAATTCTAAGCCGTCAACATCGAGAAACTCGAGGAAGCATACATGCAGAAATTGATACGTGGTACAGCTAAGAACTCGGACCTCCGCTAGCACGTAACAAGTGACAGTGACTTAACTGGTTGCGTGCTAGTAGTAACACGATGTTTGACAAAGTTAGGTGGTGCTGGACTAACTACACCTCACTGCAGAGGGTGCTGAGGTCGGAAAAGGTTAAGAAACGCTGGTGTGTCCGATTTCTCGGAACAAAAACCAGAACAGAGGCGAGGAAATGCCAACCAGAGGGACGCCAGGCAAAGCCAGGTGGACCCCTACGGCCCCCCTCCCCTCTTTGAAAAACAAAATCGGAAACACCTGCAGAAGTGAAACGAGAGGAACACCTGCGACCCGGTCGTAACGGTCTCAACCGTCATTTCCTCCAGATGACGTCATCAAATTTGTGTTTATGAAAATAAAGCCTTCGAAATTCTTTTCATCCTTCTCCTCTTCCTCCCCCCCACTCATACTCCTCCTCCTCTTCTTCCGTCACTTCCTCCAGATGACGTCATCAAATTTGTATACATGAAGATAAAGCCTACGAAATATTTTTCATCATCCTCCTCCTCCTTTTCCCCCACTCTTGCTCCTCCTCCTCTTCTTCCTCCTGAAGACACTACATATTTATGATTTCCACATAAAAACAAATCTGAACGAGGTAGTATCCTAACATACATACATATACCAAAGGCTTTTTCCCCCTTACAAGGGAGGTAGCCAAAAAGAAAAAGGCATGAAAACCATTCCCACCCATTCCATCCCTAATACACTCCACTCCCCTCCACCCTCTACCCTCCCTCTTATCTTGGCACCTCCTGGATGACGGGTCATCCCTGCATCTTGTCCACTGCCCTGGGTCAGAGGCAGTGTCGCAAGACACAACACATCCACAGCAAGGCCGCTTCATTAAATCGGCGACCCCAAAACTCCGTAGCAAAACAATTAGATCCTCAGACATACCGCTGGTGATGGACTTCCTCATCAAACCATTTCCGAAGACAGCCTCCCCCACCCACCCCCCAACACCCTCCTCCCTATCAGGATACATATCACGACTTGCCAATTATATCTGCCCCCGCTCACTGGCGCTACTTCATACTTTGATATTAAGATGACACGAGCAATTCCACCCCTCTCTATTCTTTTCCTCCCTTCCCCTTCCCCCGCCTGACAGGAATGATGTGATTTACTGCGATACAAGCACGTCATTCTCATATCCACGCACAGATGAGACTTGGCCTCACGCTGTTGCCCAAAATCGGACTCCACAGCCTCCAAACTCGGACTTCCCAACCTCCAAAACTCGGACTCCCACCATTGCCCAACCTCCAAAACTCGGATTCCTGCCGTTGCCTAACCTCCAAAAATCGGACTCCCGCCGTTGCCCAGCCCCCAAAACTCGGACTCCTGCCGTTGCCCAACCTCCAAAAATCGGACTCCCCAACCTCCAAAACTCGGACTCCTGCCGTTACCCAACCTCCAAAACTCGGACTCCCCAACCTCCAAAACTCGGACTCCCATCGTTGCCCAACCTCCAAAACTCGGACTCCCCAACCCCCAAAACTCGGACTCCCGCCGTTGCCCAACCTCCAAAAATCGGACTCCCCAGCCTTCAAAACTCGGACTCCCCAACCCCCAAAACTCGGACTCCCGCCGTTGCCCAACCCCCAAAACTCGGACTCCCCAACCCCCAAAACTCGGACTCCCGCCGTTGCTATGTCCACTGGGATCGTGATCAGCCCGTCATCCTCAGTTAAATGATTTGCGGTTATCGCCTCCTCCGGGAGCCGGTTGGGGTTGAGGGGGAACTGAAGAACCGTGTGTATAAACTCGGCCCAACGCTAATTACAATCCTGACACAGTGCCGTCGTCTAATAGAAAGGTCACGATCAGAACCAAGTTTTATTTGTCCAGAAGCTTCGGGCAGGTGGAGAGGTGGCCACTACTGTTCTTCGTCCTCCTCCTCCTCTTCCTCTTCCTCTTCCTCCTCCTCCTCCTCCTCCTCGTCCTCCTCGTCCTCTTCCTCCTCCTCCTCCTCCTCCTCCTCCTCCTTCTTCTTCCCTAAGGACAGTGGGAGCTATATTCCTCATTTTCTTAGGCTATCGTGTTTCCCTGATGACCAGATAACCCTGGAGACGGTGCCCGAATTGGCTATTACGGTTGTATGGCACCAACTTGCCTATTTTCACTAGCGATTACAACCCCCTCCCCAACCCCCCACAACCTCCCACCCACCCACCAGTGATACCCACCCAACCCCAACCCCCACCCACGCCTCACCTTTGCTGACCCGCTCAATACTTCACACACACACACACGCCCAAACGCGGCTGTGCACATTTATATTTCTCTTATTAATGTTCCTTTCCACCCCTCCCTCCTCCTCCTCCTCCTCCTCCTCCTCCTCCTCCTTTCTCCACATCCTCCTCTTTCTTAATTATCTCTTCACTATTTCCAGATATTTCTGCATGTATGCCTCCTTGAGTTTCTCAGTGTTGATGGCTTAGAATTAAAGTGAATTGTGGTTGATATGTACATATATATATATATATATATATATATATATATATATATTGTATATATACATATATATATTATCGTCACCCTCCTCTTTCGTCTTCTATGTCCTCCTTGATTTCTATTTCTCCTCTTTCCTGCCCAAGAACTCCAAAATCCCGAAATCCCATTATCCTGTCCCTCTTTTTTTATTGCCTGAGCTTCCCACCATGTCTTCTCCCGTCCACCCTTTCTTTCACGATGGGGGTCCTTATTGCCTCTGTTCCTCGTTTTCACCACCCACTACCCTTTCTCCCCTTCTCTCCCCCTCCCCCACCCTGCGTCCCTCAGCCTCTGAAAGCTAATGGGTAGTCTTGTCGAAGGGTTGTTATTGTTTCTGGTACAGCAGGTAAAGTGAGAGACACGAACGAGACGCTATGACGTCATGTCGGTGAGAATGGAGGAAGGCTGAATCTTCGTTTGAGATGTTTGCAAGTGGTAGACATTCTGTCTAATTGCTCTAATAGGACTTTATTTCTCGGTCATCTTGATGGAATAAAACGTGTCGTCGTTTTAAAAGAACTAACCGTGGAATTACTCCGACAGTGTCCAAACAAATTATCATCCTTCTAGTAATTGGTTGTTCTTGATAAATTCGGAAGACCTAGTGTCATCTAGCTTCAAATTCCTGCAGCCTGTCGTGGTCAAATAAAGAGTTATGGTTCGGAAACGATTGCTAAAATTGTTGCGATACTTTTAGCCCAGAAATGAATTTATATAAATTGTTCTATCGACGTATTTGTATATATATGCAGATCTCGCAACCAGATACATCCATTCCCAATCCTTGAAGATCCCATGTTCATTTTTTAAAGAGATTTTTGAGGCGTCGGGTGATTTTTTCATCTTAAGAGACACTGGGTCGCTAAAGGTTTTCAAAAATAGTCAGTTAACCTCTTCGTTGTGGTTTATTACATTAGCCGTTTATTCTAGCAGTCACCTCTCAATATCATTTAGTTGGAAAAAAAATTGTAGCAAGGTCAAATGTGCTCCAGGAGCTTAAGAAAAAAAAAATAAAAGTCGCTATTGTAGGTCTTACTCTTACTAACGACACACGATGGCAGACTACTGGACCTATTCAAATGATACGATCTGCGAACCTGAACTCTGTAAATAAGTTGACGTACTCTTATAAATTTTCTCTTCTTGCTAACTGACTTATTTTCTAAAGCTGTCGGGCCAATTCAAGATCAAAGTGGGGTCTTCCATTGACCTCAACCCCATTTCAAACTCAATCCTCAGATGAAGAAAATAGGCTGATGGTAACCAAAACAAAGATCCATAAGACAGCTTCACCGTATTTAAGCGGAACGTTCATCGTCGACGACTTGTGAGTGACGTCATATCGTCGATGAGGAAAATGGCGGAGCTGAACGACAAATACACCATCGCTGCAGCCGCCGCAGATGTGGCGACGATACGTGGATTCGGAAAACAAAATCAGTGGTCAGTTCTCGCTGTCGTGGTGGCTGTAGAGTGGCCGGTCGCCTCCGAGTTTGATTTTTCTTTTTGTCCAACTCGACATTTCTGCTGAAAGTTACGACTTACGATTTTATTCTAAGCAGCGTCTTGTGATTTTTTTTCGAACAAGAAAAAAAAACAGCTTAGCGTTCGTAGAATTAAACTTATTTTGACCAATTACTTTGGGTGAACAAAAGTCTAGAATTATAAAAAGAATAAAATCCTTAGGTGTATACACATATGAAAGGCACTACTTCTTAAAAATGTTGGTAGCAGATATAATTTTTCCTTCCATTCTGGCTGCCTCCAGACGATTTAGTTAATCTCCGTAGCACTCCCACGACAATAAAAAGGCTAAGTTATGTAAGCACAGTGCAGAAAGCAGAAAAAAATAATAATAGTAAAAAGATTATAGAAAAATAATAATATATAGCTGTAAGATTCAAATTAGTAGTAATTAAATCTTTGGATTTTTTTCTGTATTCTTCTCTCGTTCATTTTCCAACCACAAAGACAATCCGTCAGTTTTTCTCTCGTTGGCTCGACGTGGTCTTGAAGACCTCAGGAGAGAACAATGAGAAAACCAAAGATAAACAAACTTTATCTCACACAAAAGTGGGAAGAACATTTAAAGTTCTTTTCTATAACACTATACACTCCCTCCTCCTTTTCCCCCTCCTCTTCCTCTTCCTTTACACTCTCCTCCTTTTCCCCCTCCTCTTCCTCTTCCTTTACACTCTCCTCCTTTTCCTCCATATCCACCTCCTCCTCTTTCTCCTTCCTTTCCCTCCTATTCCTCTTCCTCTCCGTCCCTTTCCTCTTCTCTTTTCCCCTTCCTCTTCTTCTTCTTCCTATCCATTTCCTCTTCTTCTTCCTCCTCCTCCCCTCTCCTCCTCCTCTTCTCCCTCCTCCTCCTACCTTCCCTCTCTTCTCCTCCAACGCTCCTCCTCCTCTACCCCTCTCCCTCCTCCTCCTCCCTCTGCTTCTCTCACACTTCCTCCTCTTCCTTCCCCCGCTCTTCCTCCCTCTCTTCCTCTTTCTCCTCCTCCTCCTTCTACTGCCATTTCTTCTGTTCCTTCTGCCTCTCCTTCTCCTCATCCTCCCCCTCCTTTCTCTTCTTTCTTGTCCTCCTCCCACTTTCCCCTCTCCTCTTCCTCTTTCTTCTTCCTCTTTCTTCTTCCTTCTCTCACTCCTGTTCGCCAGTTGGGACTTAATACCACACAAGGACAAACTCTCTTTTTTTAATCTATTTCTTGCATGAATCTCGGATTTACACACACACACACACACACACACACACACACACACACACACACACACACACACACACACACACACAACACACACGCGCGCGCGCGCACACACACACAGTTGGTAGAGTTCTCGGCCGCCACTACGGAGGTCCGGATTCGAATCCCGCACAGGATTGAAATAATTTCAGTATTACTGCGCTGCGAGTCGTTACTCCAACTCATGGGCGGGGAGTTGGGTGTGTGTGTGCGTGTAAGGTCACAGCATTACCCATAGATTGGTTATATATGAGGTCTGAGCTCTCTTCCGGGAGGGAAGCAGCTGTCGATCACGAGGCCAACACGTGATCCAAGACCATGGCGAATCACACACACACATCCACGTACACACGCACACGCATACCCACGCATTCACATATACAGAAACATACACGTACACAAACATTCACACACGTATAAGTACGCACGCATACACATGCACATACACGCACGTACACACGCATGCATATACACGTACACGCGCGCACGCACGCACTCATATACGCATGCACGCATGTACATACATACACGCGCGCACGCACGCACTCATACGCACGCACGCACTCATACGCACGCACGCACTCATACGCACGCACGCACTCATACGCACGCACGCACTCATACGCACGTACGCACGCACTCATACGCACGCACGCACTCATACGCACGCACGCACTCATACGCACGCACGCACTCATACGCACGCACGCACTCATACGCACGCACGCACTCATACGCACGCACGCACTCATACGCACTCATATACGCATGCACACATGTACATACATACACGCACGTACGCACATACACAGAGACTGTAATTAGCCCCCACTTTGCTTCAGGTGAAATGCAGATGACGTGGAAGGGAGAGGGAGAGGAGAAGAGGGAGGTGAGGTGAGGAGGGGGTGAGGGGGTGGGAGAGGAGAGAAGAGGAGGTGAGGTGAGGAGGAGGAGGAGGAGAAGGAGGAGGAGGAGGAGAGAGGGGGGTATGAGATAGGAGTTGGGGATAAGAGGGGGAGTGTGGGGAAGGAGGGAGGAGTAGAGGAGGAGGGAGGAGTAGAGGAGGAGGGAGGAGGAGGGAGGAGTGTTGGGGGACTTAATATTCAGAAGGAGCTGGTTGGATGGTTGGCCTGTCTTTTGAAGAGAAGGTCGCGTAAAAGATAGTGAAGGCGATGCCGAGGAATGCAGAGATGGGGAGACTGAAAAGAAGGAGCGAAGGAATTTGATGGAATAAGATGGGAGGGGGGAGGGGGAGGGAACGAGAGGGGGGAGGGGAAGGTTGGGGGAGGGGGAGGGGAGGGGTATAACAAGGTGAGGTAGCGCAGAGGATTTGCGGCTGGTCGTCCATGAATCAAAAGAAAAAAGGGAAAAAATGCGAACGGGGACAGGGCGCGCGTTTTTTTTTTAGGGGTTTCTGAGTGATGCTGTTTGTCAACGTAATGTCGGTTATAAAAGGGAAGGGGGGGAGGAGGATGTCTGAAGGGAAGAGCATGAATCTACGATGCGAATTTGTACAACAAAAGTGCATCAATGGAACAACGAAATTGTACAACACTCCGAACAATGCAAATATATAATTCGTCGAAGATTAATTACTATATATCTATATTGAATTTGTACAACACAAAAGTGCATCAATGGAACAACGAAGTTGTCTTCGTTCAACACTCCGAACTATGCAAATATATAATTCGTGGAGGATTAATTACTATATATTTATATACACGAGCTCTCCCATAATGAAAAGTATCCTTTATAAACAAAAGCGCATCAATGGAGCAACGAGACTGTCCTCGTTCAACACTCCGAAATATGTAAATATATAATTCATCGAAGATTAGAGTACTTACTGTATCTTTATGTACACGAGTTCTCCCATGATAAGAAAAATAGGTTTTATAAACAAAAGCGCCTCAACGAAAAATCTATTTGCATAATTCAGATATATTGTGAGTCAAGTTTGTTGCATCAGTACTGCAAATTATATATTCTGCGAGAATACTTACTATATCTTTATATACACAAGCTCTCCCATGATAGAAAATATGCTTTATACACAAAAGCGCACCGATGGAACAACAACGAAAGATCTATTTACAAAATTGAAATATGTTTTGAGTCAAGTCTGTTTCATCAGTACTGCAAATGATATATTCTCCTAGTGTAGGCCTTATGGTCTTTTGCAGTCTCCTTTATTTCTTATGTTATGTTCTTATGTTATGTTATCAACGATACAGAAAGACACCTGCAAGAAACGACTGCACAGTAGAGAAAGATCATTTTTCTCGAATAATTTCGGTGTTGACATCATCAATATGGAGCAGGATGGAACCTGCCCGGTACGAAAGTGGGCAGGCCGGTTCGGCAAGGAGCTTGCTGGTGAGGCAAGCAGGCTCCTAGGTAGGACAAGAAGGTCAAAAGCATGGTTTATCCAACAGGGAACTTTTTGGTCAAGAAGGAAGGGAAGTCGCAAATCCGACCAAATAGACTCAGGAACTATGTTGACTAGCAGGGATTGTCCATGAGGGAAAAATGTGTGTGTGTGTGTATGTATGTATGTATGTATGTATGTATATATATACATATATATATATATATATATATATATATATATATATATATATATATATATATATATATATATATATATGCTAATAAGAACACGGGTACATGTGTTCATTAATTAAAAATAGACCACTTGGAAAAAGAAACTAACGAAGCAGAGCGCTTTCGTATATTACATCTTCAGTGCACTGAAGATGTAATATACGAAAGCGCTCTGCTTCGTTAGTTTCTTTTTTCCAAGTGGTCTACTTTGCATATATACACACACACACACACACACACATATATATATATATATATATATATATATATATATATATATATATATATATATATATATATATACACACACAATTTATCAACCGCTATACACTTTAATTCTAAGCCATCAACATCGAGTGACTCGAGGAGGCCAGCATGCAGAAAATAAAACGTGATACAGCCAAGGACTCGAAACTGTGCTAGCACGTGACAAGTGTTAGTGACTTAACCGATTGCACCATCAAGATATATATATATGTATATATATATATATATATATATATATATATATATATATATATATATATATATATATGTGTGTGTGTATATATATATGCATATACATATACATGTACGTATATATTTTTCTCTTTTTCGTGAATTCCTGTTCTTCCAATTTCTTTTTTTAAGCCTAAGAAAAAGAAAAACACTTAAGAGAAAAATGAAAATGACCTTTTGAACTAATATAATAGGTAGGAAAGGGTCCAAAGGGAATATAAGAATTGGACCAACACTTTGTCGTCGACAACTTGACCCAAGACTTCCGTCGACAATCAACGAACAATCACAGGAAGGTCTAAAATATCAACTGGGACGACGTCAAGAACACGGACATGTTGAAATCTTATCACTTTAATTGTTTCCAATATTGTTAACCCTGTCATTATTTTAATTATCATTACTATTATTGTCGTTGTTTTTTCAAATGCTAGTATTGCTAATAGCCTTGAAGCATCAAAATATCTTAATATGCAAACTTAAAAAACATTTAAGGTTTGAAACTTTCAACAGGTGAAGAACATCCATCGTTCGAGAACGAGAACATTGACAGATCGATGACGTCATGAGGCAGGATTCGAAAGGGCAAATGGGGTGTTGCCATCTCGACCTCCCTCCCTTTATTCCCCTCCTGACATAGTTTCCAGCCAAATCGCCCGGTCCTCTTTTGTACCGAGCGGCCCAGACCGAAACATACCTCGTGTGCAATAGGCTTTCGAATTTTTTGCCGCTGTTTACGCTATGGCCCTCGATTTTCCGCTCTTCATGCTGCTTGTTGGGTACACGTAAAGCTCACATTTTTTTTGTGTAAAGGAACCAACTAGCATACCACCTTTCTTGTATACATGCACACATACAATGTGTTCTTATGTGTTTTTGTGTGTTTTTGTGTGTGTGTGTGTGTGTGTGTGTGTGTGTGTGTGTGTGTGTGTGTGTGTGTGTGTGTGTGTGTGTGTGTGTGTGTGTGTGTGTGTGTGTGTGATTCACTTGATTTTTGGATTTTAGATTTAAATTCATCTTTATCAATAACGCCTTTCCTATCGTTTCACTCCTTCCTTTCCCTTCCAACTTTCCCTCATTTCAGCCCTTTTTGGAGACTTTCTCCTCATCCTTTACCCATAAATACTACAGTGGATAATCTTTCGCGAGAACGTATCGAGCGTGTATCATCCTTCCACCGAACGTTTACGATACAAACAAATCGTAAAGGACTCACCCACTTCGTGAATCTACGACCCAACGATGGATGCGCCTCCCACAATTCCCCCAGAAACGGATCTCAGACGCTGTAGTACATGTAGAAGGTTTAATCAACTCTTCCACGATCCTCAATTTCTGATTTCGCTAATCTCTGCCCTCTGGAAAGAGATCGATGCTCCAGAATTCCACGAACTGGACCGGGAGCTTCTTGTACCTCCTCCTCCTCCTCGTCCTCCTCCTCCTCCTCCTCCTCCTCCTCCTCCTCCTCCTCCTCTTCCATCTCCTCCTCCTCCTCCTCCTCCTCCTCCTCCTCCTCCTCCTCCTCCTGGCTCTCGCTGGAGGAGGACCCAAAGCCTCCCTGACATCGCCTCCTGAACCGCCATTTTGTTTATTCCACGCCACGCCTTCCCTCTCTCGCAACTCCACTCCCCTTCACTCCCCTCCACTCCCCTCCACCTTGGTACAACTCCCCTCCACCTCCACACACGCGTCTCTGTTATTTCCTTTTCGCGACTTCTTTCCAGCTCTCTGTGCTCCATTCCTTATTTTCTTACTTATCTGAGTGTCTTTATTGTTTCGTATTCTTGTATATTTATTTTCATTTATCTCCTCCCTTCCTCCATCACCCTCGTACTCCTTTATCTCCACCTCCGTCTCCGCCCATCATCTTCGCCTCATCTTCCTCCTCCTCCTCCTCCTCCTCCTCCTCCTCCTCCTCCTCCTCCTCTTCTTATTCACATTTTCCTCGCCCTTCCTCTTGTTCCTTTCTTTCACTCATCCTTATTCTCTTCTGCCTCCTCCATACTCCTCTCTCCTTCCTCTGCCTTCCCATTTACGCTCATCCTCCTAACCTTTTACTTCATCTAATCCCTCATCTTCTTCATCTTCCCCTTCACCTTCACATTCTCCAATATTACCCTTACCTTCATCTTCACCTTCACCACCACCTTCATGATAGCCTCCTCCTTCTCCTCCTCCTCTTCCCCCTCCCCTCCCCCTCCTCCTCTTCTTCGCTCTCCCCACCCTTCGGCAATCCTACGCCCTCCCCTCCCCTCCCCCCACCCCCGCGCCTGCGGCAGGTAATTACCCTCCCCACTGCCAGTCACTCAGCTTCCACCCGGAGCCCGCGCATCGCTACACCAACTCCTCCCTCCCTCCCTCCCTCCCTCCCTCCCTCCCTCCCTCCCTCCCTCCCTCCCTCCTCCTCCTCCTCCTCCTCCTTCTCCTCCTCCTCCTCCTCCTCCTCCTCCTCCTCCTCCTCCTCCTCCTCCTCCTCCTACTCCTCCTCCTCCAGACTCAGTTCCCCCAGGGGGTTGAGCCACTGGTGATGATCTGCTAGCCCGTGTCCCTCCATTTCAGTCCACGTGTCCACCAGCAAACCCTAAGGGCTGGACATCCCCTTCAGTTCCCTCCCCCCCCCCGGTCCCCCCTCCATCCTTTCCTACAGCGGGTGACCCCTCCTACCCCCGTTGTTCTCTTGAAGACGGTCGTATTAAGGTCACTCCCCCCGAAGTCTTCTGCTCTCATTTGAGAAGCCTTCTTCAAACTCGACATCAGTAACCCCCCCACCCCACCCTACCCCCGCGCCATCTCTTCCAACTCTTTCTCCTATTCCTCCTTCTCTCCTTCCTCCTTCCTCCTTCCTCCTCCTTAGAAACGATCTTATCAAAATCACTCCACAATGGGACATCTGTTATTATCTAAGAAATGTTCACAAACAAGGGCAGTAAACCAAAGGTAGACAGCGGATGTGGAGACCTCTCCAGTTTCTTTAAAACAGTTTACAGCTCCTGGTGCTCCAACTGCTCCTCTTAATTCATCTCCTCTTCCTGCACATTCTGTAGCAGGTGTCGTTGCAGCTGCTCTAAACCGATCACGCTGAAGAAAAAAGAATAAGCTACCCACACCTGTATCTGAGAGTAAACATCTGAGAAATAGTCTGTATTTGGTCTGCTTGTTTATCTATTTCCTTATACGTATATGGATATATCACGTGTTGTCTGCGTAGGTATGAACAAATCGGTCGTGTAATGACGTACTGGGGAGTCTGTCCCACTCTTGTTCCGCTTTTCTTCTTTATTTTGTTCTTCTTCCAAGTTCCGCCGGTACCGCCCTCTGCCTCTACCACCACCGCCACCGCCGCAATTTCCCGCCACAATTACAGCTTCTGGTTGCAGGTGTTCAGCCCAGTGACATTCCAGGTCTGAGCTGAGTTTTTGAGTTGTTCGACACCTCTCCGAAGACTTGACTGAAGACCAGAATGTTGACCATATCATTTCAACCCCTTCAAGACTTCTTGGCTTCAACCAAGCCTCGAGTTTCTGAAGGTGTCTTTTCCAGCTTGCAAAAAGTTTGGACTCTCGAGAACGTCTCCGACAAGAAAGCTGACCATATCATTTCAACCCCTTCAAGACTTCTTGGTTTCAACCAAGCCTCGAGTTTCTGAAGGTGTCTTCTCCTGCTTACAAAAAGTTTTGACTCTCGAGAACGTCTCCGATAAGAAAGCTGACCACAACATTTCATCAAACCTTTCAGGACTTTTTGACTTCAGCTGTCTCAAGTTCTTGAAGTACAGGTAGTTCTCGTTTTGTGCGAGATATGGGTTCCTACAGGCTTCGCACAAACTGAAATCGCACAAAAAAAACATATTTTCCCCATAAGAAACAATGGATAATAGGGGGGATGCGGGTTTTGGCCCAAAAAACTTCCATTTTTTGAACGAAAAACACATTTATTTGACTAATAAAGTGAACATGTTCTAAAAAATGTATCGTTCTAAACCTATAAGTAACACTAATGTGTAAATAAAGTGTAAATAAAGCACCCATTAACACTCAACACGATGCTCCTTCACTTCTCACAGTCCCTCACAGTCACTCGCCATCTTCGTCTGTGCTGTCCACCTCCTCTGGCACATCCACTTCCACTTCCACTTCCTCTCCTATAGCTTCAGGGTCATCCACTTCCTCTTCCTCTTCTGTCACTGGTTGCACAGGCGGTTTATTGAAAAACTCCAGCATGGTGGTCTGGCGGTTTTTCTTTTGAAATTCAGTCTGCATTTGAGTGTAGCAGAAAAGTGTGTCCATACACTTTCTTGTGATTGTGGTGCTTCGTTCAACATTGGGGTCGTGTTCTTCCAGCATGGCAAAACCTTCTTTTATTTTTCCTAATGCTTCACTGATAACAGTTGCAGTGAGCGTCCGTCCTCCCTCAGCCTTGTCTGCCGCTGCCGTCGCTTCTGCTTCTTCTCTTTCCCTCTTGTTCTCTTCTTCGATGTCCAGCAGGTCTTCATTGCTCAATTCTTGTCTGTGTGACTGAAGCAGTTGATCAATGTCCTCTTCCTCCACTTCATCAAGGCCTAAATCCTGGGCATAGCTGATTGTGTCCTTGTTTGCCTTCGAAACGATGTCGTCCACATTGAAGTCTTCGAAGGAATGAACAAACTGAGGACACAGTTTTTTCCAAACACCATTCAGACATTTCGTTGGCACTTCATCCCAGGACTGCTTGATAAAGGTTACAGCATCTTTTATTGTAAAATTCTTCCAGAAATCTCGCAGCGTCTTGTTCATCTCGTTCGTTTTCTTTACTGCAGCAGCCATCGTAGACCTCAGGTAGTAGGACTTGAAGGTTTGAATCAGCCCCCTCAGCGTTGGCCCCCAGCAGCAGCGTCAGGCGGTCCTTGGACGCCTTAAAACCAGGCGCCGTCTTCTCCTCCTGTGCGATGTACGTCCTCGCTGGCATCTTCTTCCAGTAAAGGCCGGTCTCGTCTACATTGAACACTTGCTTGGATGAGTATTGTCCTTCTTCCAGGGTCTTCTTAAGCATCTCTGGGAATTTCCTGGCCGATTCTGTGTCTGCTGATGCTGCTTCTCCGGTCATTTTGATGTTATGAAACCCGTGTCTTAGCTTAAATTTTGCAAACCAACCAGAACTTGCTTGGAAGGATGTATTTGGCCCGTTATTTCCTTCGATGTCGTTAATGAGGCTTTTAGCTTTTTCCTGAATGATGGCCAAACTAACAGGAATGCTGTTCTTGTTCTGGTGTTGAATCCAATTCGCCAGCATTTTTTCCATCCTCTCCATGGCCGACGATCTGCTGTAGGCTACCCTCTGCAATGTCCTAGACGAACCTGCTTCCACAGTTGCTCGTATTTTTGCAGCATTGTCTCGGACGCGCCGCAGTGTGCTCTCCCCCAATCCCAAGGCATGGGATATGATCGAAGTTTTTTGTCCTTGGTCATACCGGCTCAAAATTTCCATTTTCTTAGCCAGAGTGAGTGACTTGCGCTGTATTTTCTTAGCTGGAGGGCCGCTGCTGGTTCCAGGAGAAGATGAAGGACGTTTTGGGGCCATTTTGACGAATGAGTAAACTGGCTGGACTGGCTGTGACTGCAAACACACGAGAGGGCTGTAAACTTTGAACTGGGAGCGGGAGCGGCCGCCTGTCGGCAGGCAGCGGAACTACGTATCTGGCGCACTGTTTGAAATGCGGTTGGGGCAAATCGCATCTTAGCGAACAGATCGCACAATTTTAATTAATTATAATATTTTTAATGTCGCATCTTAGCGAATTCGCACAAACAGAACACGCACAAAACGAGAACTACCTGTACCTTCCAGTTTGCAAAACATTTCGGACTTTTGACAAATTTTCCTTTGGGGAAGACAGCCGGCCCTATCATTCTCAGAAACTGCTTCCTGATCATACTGGCCTATGTATCTCCAGTATGTTGATTTAAAGATGAATAAATAATACATTCTGGAAAGGGTAAAGAAGAAAAACGAGAAGGGGACAAGAAACGAAAGGGTTTGGGGAGAGAAAAAGTACCATAGGAAATATAAGACCATGAGACTTTACAAAGAATTTCCAATACTTTTACCTTCAACACCTACCTCCTCATGATCTTATTCACCTTCCCAGTGCCTCTTCGATGAAGTAGGAGTATAACCTATTTCTTTATCCACATCCGTTCGTGGCACATCTTTTCAATAAAAGGTACCGACACATCAAATGTTCCGATAAGGTTTCTGAGACAAACAAACCTCTATTATGCGAACGTGAAGCCACTCCGAGAGGAACTAGGAGGAGGAGGAAGAAGAATAGGACTTTTTTTCTATCCATTACTGTTAAATTAACTCACGCTGCTCCAAGACGTGTATTGCCGTTTGCCGTTCCTATCGTGTCGTGTAATGGTTTATTGGCTATTGCACGTTCTCTTCTTTGTGCGATATCGTCTTTATTGTGTGTAATGTATAATTGAATTTGTTTTACTGGATGGGTTATAGCCTTCAATACGTCCTGTGCTGAGAATGTTACTGCAGGCAGCATATTGATGAACAACGTGCTGGATCGTCCCGGAGTTCGATCTTATCGATCTGTAAATGGTGGGATATTTCTTGTGTATTCCTTTCAGCTGTAAGACGATTTTGATTAACTGAGAGAACGATTCCAATGTCAAAGGACAAATTTTATTACAAGAACTGTTTTGTTTGTCAGATGCCTGGTACACATGAGAATCCACTGTACTTGTATTTCTGGGGGAAGATGTATGCATTAGTTGGTTCTTTGCTTTGCGTCTACATTGTCTACAGAGGGAATGGTTTCTGTTTGTTTGTTTGTTTGTTTGTTTGTCTGTTTGTTTGTTTGTTTGTTTCTATAAGATAATATTTAGGGTCTGCAATCATAATCTATTTCTTCTCTTCTGCCTCTGCCCTTTCTATCCTCGAAAATAAGATTTAGCAAAATAGAAAATCAAATACCGTGGAAACACACCATGTAAAAGTCAACAAGAACGTTCCCTGTTCTTTTCTTGTTCTACCAGAAAGCTCAAGAATTCTCTTCACCCTAGCATTTTCCCATCTGTGAGCTCGAGTCTTTCGAAAAAGGATTCTTGTATCACATATCGAGTACCTTTCTCGACTTCGGGTTAGAACGAGTCTTTCGAAAAAGGATTCTCGTAACGCATATCGAGTATCTTTACTCGACTTCAGGTTAGGATGTTCTTCGTCCTTTGTATTTCTCCGACCCCTAGTCGGTCTTACAAGTAACTAAAAATTAATTTTCACTTACGGAATGATCTAATAAAATACCCACATTCCAAACCCTGATCTGGTCATCTAGATATTAATCTGTGAACTTAATCAAATCCCCATCGAGTCAGCTGAGAAAATAAATATTGAATAAGCCAAGTTTCTTGACCCTCTACCCGTTATACATTTCGTCTCCCATTTTCATTAATTCCTTTGTCCGTTTTCTGTTATCATTTCGTGTTTGTCACGCCTCTCCAACATATGAATCTTACGACCGAATCTGAAAATTGAATCTCTTCCCGGGCGACTCTCATGAGATGTACGACCATACCCGCTGGACCTGTAATTAAGCCAAGCCAGTGTCCGGATCCTCGCTTTCCTGACTTACCTTCTCGTGTTTACAGGGATTCGGACTGTTCGAAGATACAGAAGTAAATATAAAGTTTCAGTTTAACTGCTGGTATTCTTAAGATCAGTTAAGAAAATTCTGAAACGCGTAAAGGTTTATGATACGAAGCTAATGCCAGGGACCTAATCGATCTCTTCGAACAATTTAGAGCTCTAGACTTCCAAACATTATCGTTTTGAATCATGTGATGACTGATGCATTGCTATGCTTTGTCTGTAATCAAGAATGACTTTGTACATATTTTCCTTTAATGCAAAACATCCCCTCCTTTCTGTCAAAACGTTTATACAGTTACATACACGATATATGTGTACGTATACACATGTACATGAATGCATGAATATGTACATATATATACGTATACACACACACACACACACACACACACACACACACACACACACACACACACACACACACACACACACACACATACACACACACACACATACACACACGTTTCATAATATACAGGATACGCTATTTATGTGTGGGCTTAATTATTTGCGTAAAGGCTATTTTTGGTCATCACTCATTCTGCCTGATTTCTACCCCGCCTGTCAATTTTTCACTTGTCTTTCCCTGCCACACTCCCGTCCACTCTCGTCCCTCTCCCTCCCCTCCTGCCCCTCCCCCAGGCAACCTTGTTTCTCCTCCCCTCTTCCCCCTTCCCCCTCCTCCCCACCCCTGCCCATATATGTGAGGTTTATTTACGTAGAGTAGAGAGGCCCGCATTCATTACAGTATAATGGCGTGTCCTCTCCGAAACACCACTTAAGCCATTGTATGTTGGTCCTATCCAGGGGTCATCATACTTCAAGCTCTCAGTCGAGTATATATATGTACATATATATATATATATTTATATATATAATATATATATGTATGTATATATATGTATATATATATGTATATATATGTATGTATATATATATATATATATATATATATATATATATATATATATAATATGCAAGAAGAATTGAATACGACAGCATTGTCAGTCATTCAATTTTATTTTCAACTCTTCTGATCAGGATTTTTTAAGAAGTTGACTGTGAAAATATTAATCAGAAGAATTGAAGATATTAAGGAGAAATTGAATCACGGTGAAAATGCTGTCGTATTCAATTCTACTTGTATTAAAGAAAATCTGCTTCCTTCCTTTACATAGTCAGCGGTATCCCATGGCGATGAAATTAGGTGTGCTTCAAATATATACGATGCAGTATAAAGTCGTACAACATTCCCCATTTATTCTTCTAAAGAAATATAATCACGTGCAGTAGCTGTCTTTCCTTCTATGAGTGGAGAACTGTGACACCTTACACACTGAAGCAATGCGGTGTTAGTTGATAAAGCTTCAACGAAGAAAATATTAGTACATATAAGAATTTAGGGTCTATAGATGAACTATGTAATTGTGCACACATACTTATACATAACAGCACAAACACACACACACACACAAACACACACACACACACACACACACACACACACACACACACACACACACACACACGCACACACACACACACACACACGCACACATACACACACACACACACACAAATCTAACAAGATGGATCGTCAAGTACCGAACAAACGAACAAGATAATGAGGAAAAACCAAAACGATAAATTGTAACAAGAGAATAAAATCTATTGCCTGACGCCTCGTTTAATACCTCCGCAGCTTCTTAGTATTCTCTCTCGACCACAGATGGCGTGAGTGTGGACCTCTGGATCCATGTTTGTATACCGGCCCGTGGGATATTTCGTTATGTTGACTTTCGCTCGCAGGGGAGAATGGGTATATATTGATTCGCCTCAGAAGATATAAAAAAGTAATGCAGTTATATGCCACCAGTAATAGAAATAAAAGTATAACGAAAAAATAAAGGAAACCGAAAACGAAATTGAAGTTATTTACGAGCATGACTCGTCAGGACGTGCCGGGCTGAATTTATTAAAATTCATACCTTTCGTCGAACCGCTATAGATTGAAGCATTTTTTTCTTTCTTTCTTTAACGAGTCATATCATTTTCGATTACCGAATGTCATTCTTCGAGTGGGATAATATTTTTAGATGGACGAGAGATGATTGTCTTTTTATTTTTCAATCGAGGAGAAAAACTCACGCGTTCAGAGTACGTCGTTACTGGCTACTGGAACCGCAAACCGACCATCTCTCTCCTTCTTGACGTTGGAGCAATCCAGAGGTAACCACGCACATAATTCTTCGCTTATCTCTCCTAAACGTTATATATTATCCTTTTCTTCTACATCACAGCAACTTGAAGTCACCCAGTATTACTCTTCTTTCCGTTTAAGGACCTGGATATCAAAGCAGGGCTTGGTCGCGTCGTTTGTTGCAGACGATTACCATATAAGGTCGTCGTCTCTTTACTCTCCTTTTCAAGTTGCCAACCTCCCGATGTTTGTCTTCCTTTCAGACGTTTGATGCGTCGGTTCTCTGGGTTCTTTTTGTCCTTTTCTGTGAGGTACAGATTGATTCCCATTTAGCAGAAGGATTGATGACTCTTGGGTTCCTTTCATTAGTGGACATCAATGAGTTCTTAAATGGTTTGGGCATCGACGTAACAGCAGGATACTCGAAGTCGGGTCTTACTCGAACTCGGGTGTGTCGCTCCTTGTCTGTTCGCCTCAGTTTTGTTTTTGTTTGTTTGTTTGTTTTTGTGTAATGTGCCTGTTATCCCTATACAAACCGCCAGATATCTCGTGTTTTGTTTTTTTTTCTCGTCCATTAGAATTTTTGAAGCGCCTAATCATCCCTTGTTCCCCCGAACGCTTTATGGTCATAATTAGGTAACCAGCATTTGAGTTTCGTTTACTTTTGTCCCAAGAAAATTACCGCGTGGAGTCATTATAGGTTTTGTATTCTGGGTAATTTACGAATTATTATTTTTTTTTTTTTTTTTTTTTTTTTTTTTTTTTTTTTGAGTACGAAATAACCAAATGAATCCGTTCCCGGCCCAGACACAAAGCTTCTGGTCTCCTATTGGACAGGCCCTCTATCGCATACTATTGTTTTTTCTTTTCTTATTTTTCTTACGCTAATGTACATATTACCTCTCCGTACACTGGAATGAGGCCAGAATACCTATTTCTCATTACTTGGCCACCCACTTTCCATTTTAATTCATCCTAGTCCGCCATTGTGCCACGAAGAAACTAAATGAGTTCTCTAGAATGACCAATGGATCTCTTAGGAGCTTTAAGAACTCTATGCATAACTTAAGCCAAAATGACCATGTGGGCTGAGCCCTCCCGGCCGATCGTCCATAAGACCCAAAATCCTCTTCCCGGACCCTTCTTTCCAACCTTCATATTTAAAATCTCCTGAGGGTCTCTTTAAGGTTAATGTATTGCCCTGAAGGACGGAGCTAGCTACTTACACAATGTCACCCCAGGCTGACTTCCTCGGGTTGGCCATTATGTTCTTTTATTCTGTTTGGAATCCCTTAACTTGTGGAAAATCGGGCCTTCCCGAGCTTTTGTTGACCGTCGTGTGGGTGGTGGTGTTGGTGTTGGTGTTGGTGTTGGTGTTGGTGTTGGTGTTGGTGTTGGTGATGGAAGCGGTGTCTTCAGTGTCATTGGTGGTGAAGGCGGCAGTGATGGTGATAGTAGTGGTGGTGTTGGTGTTGGTGTTGGTGATAGAAGTGGTGGCTTTAGTGTCTGTGGTGGTGAAGGCGGCAGCGGTGGTGATAGTAGTGGCAGTGGTAGTGGTCGTGATGGTGGTGATTAGTAGTGGTGGTGATTAATAGTGGTGATGATGGTAGTGGTAGTGATGAATACTGTGATGCTGATGGTTGTCATAGTAGTGAGACTGCAGATCCTGGTGGCGTTCATGAGAAGGGAGTAGCGAAGAAAGAATTTGAGAAAAGATGAAAAGAAATGTAAAAAATCTGGGGGAGATAAAATTCAAGAAATGGGACAATAGATGAGTTTGCTTCAAGGATCCTTGGAGTAATTCAGAACGAAAAAGAAAGATCCCCCTTCCTCCTCCTCCTCCTCCTCCTCCTCCTCCTCCTCCTCCTCCTCCTCCTCCTCCTCCTCCTCCTCCTCCTCCTCCTCCTCCAAGTTTCTTCCCCTTCTCGCTCTTCCTGCCTCCTCCTCTAAGTTTCATTATTTTTTCATCCAGTTTCTTCGACTTACTATTCTCTATTTTCCATGTGCATTTCAAGTATATTTCCTCTCTTCTACTTCTTTCTCCTCCTGTTTCTTCTGTTGCAACATGATGTTGTTACACCCATTCTCTCAATTACTTGCCTTAAGGAAGAACAAAAAGAAAAAAGGAGACAGAAGAAGAAGGGGAAAGAATCGATAGAAAAAAAGGAAAAAAAAGGAAGAGTAGTCGAGTTGAAACAAGAGTCTATACGTGGAAGAGGAGAAGTCTGCAAGAGTACTGGAAGCAGATCGAGAGCCTCGGGGTATCTATCGAATTCCGCTAATGAGGTTGAATAGCGAGAATTTCGACTCAGAGGAGAGGTCTGCAAGAGTACTGGAAGCAGATCGAGAGCCTCGGGGTATCCATCGAAGTCCGCTAATGAGGTTGAATAGAAGAGCCTGGACGTGGAAGAGAAGGAGAGGTTTGCAAGAGTACTGGAAGCAGATCAAGAGGCTCGGGGTATCTATCGAAGTCCGCTAATGAGGTTGAATAGAAGATCCTGGACGTGGAAGAGGAGGAGAGGTCTGCGAGAGTACTGGAAGCAGATCGAGAGCCTCGGGGTATCTATCGAAGTCCGCTAATGAGGTTGAATAGCGGGAATTTCGACGCAGCCGTAGATAGGTATCTGGGCTCAGGGAGCTCGCTCGGCGAAAGTTTTTAATTAGCATATCAGTGTAAGCGGCTTGCAAGAAATGAGGGAGATATTTCAGATGAGCTGTCTTTAATGAGGAAAAAAGTATCAAGGATGAACATGGTATGCTATATCAGATAAGGACCGTAGATTGTGCATTGGCTTACTATTAGATAAATAGGAGCTAGAGGTTGAATGGTAATGTGTTCATAGATGCTCAGTGCAGACATGCGTACATACACAGACATATGAATATGCAAATACATGTGCACACAAACGCAGGTGTACACACACACACACACACAAAACACACACACAGACACACACACACACACACACACACACACACACACATTTGCGTGCGCTCGCACACCCACACCCAACACGTGTGTGTGTGTGTGTGTGTGTGTGTGTGTGTGTGTGTGTGTGTGTGTGTGTGTGTGTGTGTGTGTGTGTGTGTGTGTGTGTGTGTGTGTGTGTGTGTGTGTGTGTGTGTGTGTGTGTGTGTGTGTGTGTGTGTGTGTGTGTGTGTGTGTACGTTTTTGTTTATTTGTATCTCAACGTTATGCTGATCTATGGCACGCACGCGTGTATGCTATCTCCATCATTTACGGCAGTACCAGCTGAACTTGCTGTACAAAACCAGCTGAAAGGACCACTGGTTCCTAAAGAACTATAAGATACATTTTCTTTTTCGAAATTCATACTACGAAACCCTGACCACAAATTGAACTTGCTACAAATTATTTCCCATCAAAACAAGTTATGCTTCCTTTGCATGAGCCCACCTCACTTCTCTCCTCCCCCCACCTTTCCCCACACCCGAACCTCCCACGTCCCCTCCCACGTCCCCTCCAAACCTCAACGCTGCTCTAATAGCAGGTTTTGGTTAATAAATCGCCCTTCGAATGGGGGAGATCCAATACAACTCACTTGAAACCCGTTTTCTTTTTGGAACCTCGAGAGCTGCGACGGAGAGTCCTCCAGTTAACGATCCGGAGGATTCAAAAGAACTCGAAAGTTCTGCGACAGTTCAAAAGAGACTCGATTTTTCTTCTCCCTGCACTTGAAACACCCTCTTCCGTGTCCACTAAGGTTCTGTCTAACTTGGTTAAGAATGGGATTCTAAACACTAACTACTTCACTGTCATTTACGCGACTTCCCAGCTGTCTGAAACCATTATTCATTCTCTAACTGTCCGGCTCCTCTATGACATCACAGACCCATTTTCTTTTCTTATTTCTCTCTCCCCCTTCATTTTGCATCCCTCTCCAACGACAGGAATCTCTTCAACATCGATGATCACTCCGACAGGAGTGAATGGAGACCGAAAGACTAAAGATGATCGCAAAAGGGACAAAGAGACCCCAAGAGGCTCTCAGGGTTGTATTCCATTGACGACGGAGCAGTTCGGAAGATAATTAAAAGACTTTGCAGTTCTCCGAAGAGAGGAGGGCAATAGAGGGGGAAGGAGGGATGGGGGGCGGAGGTTCCCCAAAGGGAAGTGATCGCATTGAAGGATGTTGACCTGCTTGGTTGTGTTAGAGGTTATAAATACTCGAGCGTCAAGTGCAGAGAGAGTTGTTACTCTGGTCTGCGAGTTATGGATGGCGAGGCTTTAGATGAAGTACGCGTCTCTCTTGTGCTGGCATGGACTGCCAGATTTTTTGCTCAAGTTCTTTCTGTATGTTCCCGTGTATTAGAGCTTGCATTTGTCTGCTTGTACTTTTGTGTCTGTGTTTATCTATGTTTGTGTGTGTGTTTGTATGTTGTTTTGCTAGTGTAGTATATCTACGTGTGTGTGTGTGTGTGTGTGTGTGTGTGTGTGTGTGTGTGTGTGTGTGTGTGTGTGTGTGTGTGTGTGTGTGTGTGTGTGTGTGTGTGTGTGTGAGAGAGAGATTCACCATGGTCTTGGATCACGTGTTGGACTCGTGATCGACAGCTATTACCCTCCCGGATGAGAGCTCAGAGCTCATATATATGACCGATCTATGGGTAATGCTGTGACCTTACACGCACACACACACCCAACTCCCCGCCCACGAGAGTTGGAGTAACGACTCGCACCGCAGCGATACTTAAAATATTTCAGCCCTGGGCGGGATTAGAACTCGGACCGCCGTAGTGGCGGTCGGGAGCTCTACCACTGCGCCATCAAGTGTGTGTGTGTGTGTGTGTGTGTGTGTGTGTGTGTGTGTGTGTGTGTGTGTGTGTGTGTGTGTGTGTGTGTGTGTGTGTGTGTGTGTGTGTGTGTGTGTGTGTGTGTGTGTGTGTGTGTGTGCAGTTACACACGTATCCCATTACATTTGTATTGACTGTACCTATACATAACCCACCACCTCATGCATAACAACATTCCTCGGAATAAGATTTTCACGAAAGCTCTCTCCCTCTTTCCAGGACATCCTCCGCAGCGCCTCTTCAGTCGTTTTCACGGCCACCAGAGGCCGAGCCTCGTTTCGCTCCGTCAAGGTCCTGGTGCCTTCCATCTGGCACTGCGACGCGCTCTCGGGCGTGGCCAGCGCTTCCTCAGAGTCCTGGACTTCGGCAGACATCCGGGTGACTTCGGAGAGCCATCCAGTGTACGGAGACGAACCCTGGACGCTTCAGACCCGAGGGTGTGCTCAGGTCGGAGACTACGTCAGCTTTGGACATGAAATTCTACTTCGCAACGATACTCTCCTTTACGGTAAGTGTCTTCTTGGAAATGTACTAAAGTTGATGTGAAGCTACACGTATGCGCTCCCAGGTCAAACATATAGTGTATGTAAATACACATAATCAAGTGTGTGTGTGTGTGTGTGTGTGTGTGTGTGTGTGTGTGTGTGTGTGTGTGTGTGTGTGTGTGTGTGTGTGTGTGTGTGTGTGTGTGTGTGTGTGTGCGTGTGTGTGTGCATGCGCGCGTGCGTGTGTGCGTGTGTGTCCCCGCGTACTTTAACTCCACCATTCCCCATGCAAATTAGGCTTTTTATTACTTCGTAATCAACATCATTATGCATGTTCCCCCACCAAGCTATTCTTCCATCTTCAATATCTCCTAATCTGAGTTTTAATCCCGCCCTCGTCCAGGAACAAACCACCGTCCCGTCTCACCCGGACCGCGGGGGGACACAGGCGAGATGGCCCGTAAGTCAGGCGAGATGTAGGGGAGAAGGAAGGGGGAGGGTGGGGAGGACGGGGAGGGAAGGGTTTAAGAGGTGGGGATAGGGTTGGGGAGGGGGGAGGTCGTTGGGATGGCTTAGGGTGTAATGGGACCTTTATGGCCATATGGCGTGAGTTACAGAGACAGAGCTTGGACGGCGGGAGGCTGGGTATTATGTAGCCAGTTTCTTGTTTTCGCCTAAGTATATACATAACACCTAGCCCTTCCAGCATAAGAACCGACACTTATCTGAATAGAATATTCTGGTGGTAGCCAGGCTGAACAAATATACGCCACAGGTTTCTGGAAAGAGATGTTCTTATATCTTCAGTATTTCTTTCTTTTACCTACACATTTCAAAGAGAGAAAATATATATATAAAAACGAAATGTCTGCGAATGATCGTCCTGGAATGATAGAACGAGGAGGATCGTACCATTCTGAAGTCAAGTGAAGTTTCTTGTCTGAATGAAATCGTGCTGAAGTCGAATGGCCTTCACCTTCGGGGATTGACTGATCCATACGATTCCAGCTAGTGCGTCTATCTCTATTTACGATCGTTTCTCTCCCATTCCTTTGCCACAAGGTGATTTCAATCGGGCACAGAATGAAGATCACACGTACAGAAAGATGGAGAAAAAAAATCTACAAAACCTTTGATCTTTAGCAAACGTTATACGTGTATTTAAGGTGAGCGTCATCCCATTTTTGTCAGCTGAGGGAAAAGATTTTATATATTTTTTTCTATCTGACGTATCTAAGTAAGGAAATGAAAAGTTGGAATCTGTGTAGAAGACGTGCATGGCTGGGGAAAAAAGGCTGCGTGTTCTTTAATCCACCTTGACTAAGTGCACGTGCGAGATTTGGTGGATGAGGTGGGTGTGGAAGAGAGAGAGAGAGAAGAGAGAGAGAGAGAGAGAGAGAGAGAGAGAGAGAGAGAGAGAGAATTTCTGCGTACAAGAGTTTTCCGTTACTTGTCGACTGTCCACATTGCGGTTAGGATTTTGAAATAAAAAAAAAACAATAAAAAAAACGAAAGGTTATGTTTTTTTAGAATTCTTGTGGAGGCATTTAGTTCCGAGCTTCCGATGGGCCTGGAAGACTCTTAAAACTTGAGGAAGTTAGGCCTAGAAGCTTCTGAGGTGATTCGGTCGAGACTTTTATAAATGACACGAGTACCACAAACTATTGTCCACTCATTGTAGCCCGCCCTCGTCATAACGCTCCGAAGTGTCTCAAGCGTAGGTTTGAGAATGCAGACCTCTTCTCACACAATGCAGAACACTCGAAGTAGAAGAGGAATTCTCGAAGTACTCCTTATAATACGAAATTAAACCTACATTGCTCAGAGACCGAAAACGAAAACAAGAAAAAAAAAAAGAGCGATGGATGGAACCAGTTTTCGCCGTCTACAAGGGTCGTAAGACAGAACCTCGGGAGTCAACTTTCGCTCTTAAGTACTGGTGGAATAAGATCCATTTCAGAGAGGTGATCCACTTGCACCTGCCCGGCGTTGGGTTCTTAATTAACAATACAATGGACTGGCCAATGTTTTATTTTTTTTTCTCTCTCTCTCTCTCTTCCTGTTACCTCTTCTTCTCACTCTCCCTACCCCTTTCCTCTCTCTTGCTCTCCCTGTACTCCTCCTCCTCCTCCTCTCTCACTCGCCTCCTCGCTTTCCTCTCTCTCTCACTCTCCCTATCCTTCCCTCTCACTCTCTTTCTCTCATTTTTCTTTATCTGTCTCTCTATTTCTCTATCTATCTGTGTATATGTGTGTGTGTGTGTATGAGAGAGAGAGAGAGAGAGAAAGAGAGAGAGAGAGATAGCGTGTGCGTATTGTGTGTGTGTATATATATATATTTTTTTTTCTTCTTTTTTCATATCCAATCACTGCCACCGCCTGGGTACCTCTCATAACAAGACCAGGGTAACCTTTCCGGCGGGACGACTCTTCCAGTCGTCTGGGCCGGGCTCTCTTCTCTTCTGCCCTCCCGCTCTCGTCGTTGTGAATTTTACGCGGCGTTGTTGTCTGCAGGCCACGCTCGCGAGAACGTTTCTGACCTTAAGCTTCATTTCTCACCTCTGCACCCCTTCAATACAGTGACGCCTCCATCAATCGATACCCCGATGGTGACAATGGAGGGGAGTGGTGGTGGTGGTGGTGGTGGTGGTGGTGGTGGTGGTGGTGGTGGTGGTGGTGGTGGTGGTGGTGGTGGTGGTGGTGGTGGTGGTGGTTGATAGTGATGTTTAATAGTGATGGATATTGATGGTGCTGGTGGGTAATGATGATGATGATGATGATGATGATGATGATGATGATGATGATGATGATGATGATGATGATGATGATGATGATGATGATGATGATGATGATGATGATGATGATGATGATGATGATGATGATGATGATGATGATGATGATGATGATGATGATGATTTGTCTAGACCGAATGGGACCACCCTTCTGTTGTGAATCGAGGGATTCTTCGAACTGAATAAAATCGCCTGGCGGCGGCAACAATAAACGGCTAAAGTCTTGAAACGCAACGCAAAATGCTAAAAATAATTTCAGATAGCTACATCATAATATACACAGCCGTTTTGTATTCATTTATTTATTCATTTATTTTATTTATCTATCTATTTATTCATTTATTTATTTATTATTTTATCTTGTTTTATTTACCTATTTATTCATTTATATATTTATTTATTTATCTATTTACTTTTATTTATTCTAATTTTTTCTTCTTCTTTTTTTTTGGTCTAAGTTCAGGTGATTTTGATCATCTGAAATGTGGACTCCTGGACGAAGAGATTAATAATCAAAAATATAAAACGGGACAAGATAAATGGGGCTGAGGTTTTTGGGAGAGAGTGTGGCGAGGAAGAATAAATGGGGAGAGGAGAGGAGATACGAGGAAGGGAGAAGAGCGAGTAAAGAGATGAGAGAGGTATGGAGGAGAAGGAATGAGAGAGGTGTGGAATGGAATAGAGATGACGAGAGGAGGGCAAAGAGAGAAAAAAAGAGAAGATAGCTGGGGATAGGACGAGGAGAATGGGAGGGGGAGGGGAGGGGATATGAGGGGAGAAGGAGAGGAGAGGAGAGGAGGAGGAGAGGAAAGGAAAGGAGAGAAGAGGGGGAAGGGGGAGAGGACCATGATTACAATTGCGAGCAGTAAAGAGCTCTCAAGGAGAACTGGAGATAGGACGACGAGGAGGAGAGGAGAGGAGAGGAGAGGAGGAGGAGAAGAGAGGAGAGGAGGGAGAGTGAGAGTGAGAGGACCATGATTACAATTGCGAGCAGTAAAGAGCTCTCAAGGAGAGCTGGAGATAGGACAAGGAGGAGGAGAGGAGAGGAGAAGGAGAGGAGAGGAGAGGAGAGGAGAGGAGGAGGAGAGGAGAGGCGGAGGAGAAGAGAGGAGAGGAGAGGAGAGGACAGGAGGAGGAGAGGAGAGGGGAGGAGGAGGAGAGGAGAGGAGGAAGAGAGGAGGAGGAGAGGAAGAGGAGAGGAGAGAGAACCATGATTACAATTGTGAGCAGTAAAGAGCTCCCGGTAATCGCGATGGGACAAACACAAGCGTTAGACGTCGCTCGCGCTTCGTATGACTTCTTTTGCATAAGAGAAGAAGAACTCGGCTGCATGGTAGTGCCTTGCATGCATGCACTGGGGCATGCTTGCATGAGGCAAATAAAGAGGATTTGTGTATGATTCCCGTGTACGCGGGCACACCTATACGTACATACTGAGATGTACACACGCATACAGACACACTCACACGTATTCACACGAAGACACACACCGCGCGCGTGCACGCACACACATACACACAAGCGTGCACGCGCACACACACACATACACACACACACACACACACACACACACACACACACATGCATGCGTGCATGTACGCACACACATACACGCACATTCAGTCATACATAAACGTGTACGAAGGAATGCACACACGAGAATGAATGGTGTGTGTGTGTGTGTGTGTGTGTGTGTGTGTGTGTGTGTGTGTGTGTGTGTGTGTGTGTGTGTGTGTGTGTGTGTGTGTGTGTGTGTGTGTGTGTGTGTGTGTGTGTGTGTGTGTGTGTGTGTGTGTGTGTGTGTGTGTGTGTGTGTGTGTGTGTGTGTGTGTGTGTATGTGTGTGCGTGTGCGCACATAGATTCCAAGGCATTCATAAAAACAACAAAAGTATGTAATAACTCATTTCCAAATTTCACAAAATATTTCTGGGTCCAACCGTCCCTGTTCAATTACCATATCTACATCCGTTTCTACGTTTCCTCGATCTTCGCCTCCGTCCCTCCATCCCTCCATACCTCCCTCCCTCCCTCCCTCCCTCCCTCCCTCATTTCCTTGTAATCTTCGAACTATCTTGCCCTGCACCTAAGCCCTTCTTGCTCGCAAGCCCGGGAACATTAATGAGGGGTTTGTCGGATGCTGGGGGCAAGAAGGGGCTAAGCGAGGAGGAGGATGGAGTTGAGAGAGAGTGGAGGGGGTTGGAGGGATGGAGGGGAGGTGGAAGAGCTGAGCCTCCATCAACCTGACTCTCACCCTCCACCCTCCCACTTAACCACGAGTTGCACACACTTGGTAGCTTCCGTGTGTCTCGGAGGACGCTGCTGCTTTAGCTCCTGCCCCTCCTGCTTTTGCCGATCTGCCTGCCGTTGCCGTACAGTTCCTTCGGTTTGACTTAAAGAACATCGAACTGGCGGCATGTCGTTGACCCAAGAAAGTCTTTCCGTCTCCAGAAGAGTCTTTACGATGAACTTTTTTCCCAAGGGCCATCAAACTCAAAGATTCCTCATAGAAGCTTAATAAAATAGAATAAAATTCTTTCCAAAGAAGGTCTTTCTGTCTCCAGAAGAGTCTTCACGATGAACTTTTTTCACCCAAAGGCCATCAAACTCGAAGATTCCTCATAGAAGCTTGATCTTTTTTTTTTCGAAAAGGAACCTCAGGTTAATAAGGTCTTTCTGTCTCCAGAAGAGTCTTTACGATAAACTTTTTTTCCAAAGGCCATCAAACTCGAAGATTCCTCATAGAAGCTTGATCCCATTTTTTTTTTTTTTTTTCCGAAAGGGAACTTCAGGTTAAGAGGGTCTTTCCGTCTCCAGAAGTCTTTACGATGAACTTTTTTTCCAAAGGCCATCAAACTCAAAGATTCCTCATAGAAGCTCGATCTCATTTTTTTTTTTTTTTATCTTTCCGAAAAGGAACTTCAGGTTAAGAAGTCCTTTCCGTCTCCAGAAGAGTCTTTACAATGAACTTTTTTTTTTTCCAAAGGCCATCAAACTCGAAGATACCTCATAGAAGCTTAACCAAAAAACTTCTCCTCTTTTTCTCTTTCCAAAGAGGAACTTCAGGTTGTTAAGGTCTTTCCGTCTCCAGAAGAGTCTTCGCGATGAACTTTTTCTCCCAAAGGCCATCAAACTCGAAGATTTCTCATAGAAAATTAGAAAAAAAAAAACGAAGAGGAACTTCAGGTTGTTAAGAAGGTCTTTCCATCTCCAGATGAGTCCTCACGATGAACTTTTTTTTTTTTTCAAAGGCCATCAAACTCGAAGCTTCCTCATAGAAGCTTGACCCCAAAAAAAAAAAAAGAAAAAAAAAAGCCGAAGAGGAACTTCGGGTTGTTAAGATCTCATTG
Organism: Oratosquilla oratoria; assembly: GCF_046742065.1. Classification (NCBI taxonomy): domain Eukaryota; kingdom Metazoa; phylum Arthropoda; class Malacostraca; order Stomatopoda; family Squillidae; genus Oratosquilla; species Oratosquilla oratoria. Next base: position 7,452,922 of record NC_134777.1, read on the forward strand.
ATCCCGAAGGCCATCAAACGCAAAATATTCTCGTACAAGCGTTACCTGAACAGATTCTTTTCTTTTCCCGAAGAAGATCTTCGGCTTCTAATGATGAACCTTCTCAAAAAAAAAAAAAAAAAAAAAAAAAAAAACAAAAAAAAAAAAAAAAAACTTCGTCGGCCGAGGAGGAACTTCAGCTTCTTAAGAGAAACAAGATCCAAGAACCCCTTAGGTCCCCAACGCCAGAAGCTAAAAGAAGAGACTCCGCCATCTTCGAGGGGCTGAGACCTCTGAGACATCAGACCAAGGAACTCGTACCCTCTTCCATACCGACAACTCCATTCGTTTCTGGGCCACCCGATGGCAGTTAGAGATCTTCAGCTTACTTCGTCCAATCCTTCAAGTCCCAAGTGGCTGGCATTTCTCTTCGCGGAACCATTTCATTCAATCTTATGACCCCCATCCCCCGAACTCAGTAGCGAAAGGAGTTAATGACTAATGACTTCGAGAGACCTCCCGAACTTTGACCTCCAGCGATCAATGCTTACGGAGTGATGCTCCAGCATCATCATAAGCAGTAGCGGCTCATGTGGTCCTTAACCCTTGATCATCACCTCGTCCTCACCACCTCGTCCTCGTCACCTTGTCCTCATCATTCCGTGTCTATAATCTCGTGTTCATCATTCTCATCCTCGTCCCTACTTAGTCATCATCACTTGGTTTGTCATTCCTGTGCTCCTGTTGCTCCTCATCCTTATAATTATCATATTTATCCACATCCTTCTTCTCCTCATCGTTCTCGTCCCCATCCCTCTCATCCTCTTCATCGTCCCCCTCCTCATCCTCCTTCTGCTCCTCATCCTCCTCCTTCTCCTCTTCCTCCTTCGTCCTGATTCTCATTGTCCTCATCATCATCATCACCATCATCGACCTCCTCACCATCCTACTACTACTACTACTCTTATTACTCTTTATCATCTTAATCATCATCACCATCATCATCACCATCATCATCATCATCATCATCATCATTATCATCATCATCATCATCATCATCATCATCATCATCATCATCTTCATCATCATCATCATCATCTTCATCATCATCATCATCTTCATCTTCATCTTCATCATCATGATCGTAAACACGATCACCATCAGTACCATCACCACCACCATAATCATCACCATCATCATCTTTGTCATCCTCTCCTTTTCCCTCTCTTTCTCCCTATTCCTCTCCTCCTCCTCCTCCTCCTCCTCCTCCTCCTCCTACTCCTCCTCCTTCTCCTCCTCCTCCTCCCCTTGACCCAACCCCGCCCCGTCTCATTCCATGCCTTCTTAGCTTCAAAACAGGCTTCTCGTTCTCAACCACCGAACAACAGATTCCTATTGTGTCCTCCACATAACCACCGCCCTTTGCCGTATTTAAATCCTAAACACGACTTCGCCTTGGTTTGTGCGACTTCGATGAAGACTCTCCCCGGTTCCCGGTCGCCTATTCAGAGTCCCTACCGGTAAGTTCGAGAGTCCCCGGTCACTTTCAGTAGTACTCCGGTATCCCGAAGTAATCCCTTTCGTTCTCCTCGTCCTCATTTACTGATGCTCCTGGTTTCTTTACCGATGCTGAGAGCTCTTACCTTCATCGCCATTATGAGAAGCTTCTCTACATAAGAACGTAAGAATGAAGGAGACTACAAGAGACCATAAGGCCTACACTAGGTAGTTACATGTCCATTACCACCTGCCGTTCCCATTCATAATCCCTGTCCACTTCCATTTTTGATAGGAACTTCTCTAGCCGTGTCTGGTTATACCTGTACAGGCAACTTCCTCTGCGTGACGCGAACAAGGTCATCATATTAAGACCACAGGGCCGAACTCGCAGTAATTGATTTAAATTGGACAAATTTAGATTTAAAAAGAAAATAGGCAAGAACTGGTTGACTAATAGGGTGGTCAACGAATGGAATAGACTTAGTAACCATCTAGTGAGCGCTGAAACTATCTGTTGTTTCAAAAAACGGTTAGGCAACTTTACGGATTGGGATAACGGGTGGTAATGGACATGGAACTGGCTAGTGTAGGTCATATGGTCTCTTGCAGCCTCCTTCATTTTATATTCGTATGTTATGGTCTTATGTTCTCTGCCTCCTATGTCCTGTGTGTACTGTGTACTTGTTTCCTCGAGTACTGTTTTTTTATTCTGAGCCTCTACCAATGTACGTAGCCAATCCACTACCCACGAACAGTAAACACAGGCTCTACTTTAGTCTATGACTGTAGATCCAAACCTTGTTTCGCTTACTTCTACCCCATGCAGGAATACCCTTTCCCCCACTCCCCCCCGCTCCCTCCAGTACGCAGCCCCTCCTCCGATCTCCACAGCCCCTCCGTCCACTACCTCCTCCGAAGACAAACGTGCAACATTCCAACCAGTCGCTGATTACACCCCTCACCGCCCTCACCTCCTCACCTCCCCTCCCTCCTCCTCCCTTTTCCTCCTCTCCTTCATCTCCTCCTCCTTCTTCTCCTTCTCCTTCTTATCTTCCTCTTCCTCTTTCTCTTTCTCGTCCACTTCTTCCTTCTACCGTTTCGTCTGCCGATGTGCCCTCGTCCAGGGCAGAAGTCTTCCAAGTCACTTCTTACTGCTCCATGTACCATCTAGATTTCTTCAAGAAAACCTTTGCTGCACTATATACACATACTTAAACGAATACGAACATATACTAGCTACCTATACAGATATAAGCATAGATATAGGTAAAGTCATAGAGGTAAATATAGGCATGGATAAGTATAGGCACTGGTATAGCTATAGGCTATAGTCACAGGTATAGGTATGGGGTCGAAATGAATCCCGTTTTCTCTTAAATCATGTACAATCAATGTGTTAAATGCATTCGTTCTTTCTTTCCTCTTTCTCTTCTTGAAGCTGTTACCCTTATATCAGTAGACACTACAGCTATCCTTACGCAAGGGGATAAAGGTCTATAATATAGGTAAATATTACATACACACGCTCACTCACACACACACACACACACACACACACACACACACACACACACACACACACACACACACACACACACACACACACACACACACACACACACACACACAATTAGAGAATAGGAGATAGGACACAACGAGTGTTCTTCCCTTCCTGTATACTACAATTAGGTAAATACAATTAGCTAAACGTACACACACACATCAACTTTTACTTTACCCCCATCATACAGTACATTACGAAATACTTTACAGTTTGTAATGTCTTATACGCCCACGACACGCACTGTTATACCTCACGGTACACGCGTCTACGTGTTATATCTCACGGTACACTCGTCTATGTATTATACCTCACGGTACACGCGTCTACGTGTTATACCTCGCGGTAAACGCGTCTACGTGTTATACCTCACGGTACACGCGTCTACGTGTTATACCTCACGGTACACGCGTCTACGTGTTATACCTCACGGTACACGCGTCTACGTGTTATACCTCACGGTACACGCGTCTACGTGTTATACCTCACGGTACACGCGTCTACGTGTTATACCTCACGGTACACGCGTCTGCGTGTTATACCTCACGGTACACGCGTCTACGTGTTATACCTCGCGGTACACGCATCTACGTGTTATACCTCGCGGCACACGCGTCTACGTTCTACGAGGAGTACACGCCGTGCCCATTAATAGCCGTTGGCGATCCATAGGTGCCCGTTAACTGGAGCAGAGTCAAGGTCCTCTTGATCCTCTTCCCGGATTATCAGGTTATAGACTCTTCGCTTGTGTTGCTAGTGGTGGTGGTTGTGGTGGTGGTGGTTGTGGTATCTGTAATGTTTCGTTTTTATTATTATTATTAATTATTGCTGTTATCTTTACTCTTGTTCGTAGAGCAGTTGTTCGTGTACTCGTGTCGGTTGGAGCACTCGTACTGTTTTGGTTTATGCGTTGCTGTTGACGTTTCTGTGTTGGTGTCAGTGTTGGTATTATTGGAGTTGGTATTTTTGTGGCTCTTTTTACTGGTGGTGACGTTTAGAATGGTAACGGCGTGGTATCGGCTTTGATCCTGGTGTTGATGCTGGTGTTGGTACTGGTGTTGGTACTGGTGTTACTATTAGTGTTGACATCGTGTCGCTAATCCCCTGAACGTGTCAGCGTTTGTGCTGGAGTTAGTGTCAGTCTTGGTCCTGTTTTATTTTTTGCCACATGTCGATGTTGCAATAAAACACAAAAAAATAAAAAAGATTGTTACATTAGGCAACACTCGAGTTAGTGGTATTCCTAGTGTCTCTTTTATTGTTATTGTTACTGTTATTCCTCTCGCTGCTGTTGCAGCAAATGCGGCTGTCGCTCCTGTGGCCGTCTCAGTGGTTGTTGATGATCCTGAAGGAAATGAGGTACAAATGTTATATTGTTCTTGGTGCGTTTTTGTGATTATACGACCCGAGAAGAGAATGATCCTGTCGATTGCTCGCTACCACTGTGGTTACACGGGATATATATTTACGAAAGTATTTCTTCATTCATTCATTCATTCATTCATTCATTCGTTCGTTCGTTCACCAATTTAGTCATTCATTCATCCATTCAATGCTTATCTTAACTTCTGTTTTCCTTTATTGTTAGGGCACCTGTCCTTGATTGCAGACATAGTAGAGTATTTGTGTCTCATGTCAATATGTTATTTGTATTACGCATTTACCTCTATATATGTGACAGATGTGTGTGTGTGTGTGTGTGTGTGTGTGTGTGTGTGTGTGTGTGTGTGTGTGTGTGTGTGTGTGTGTGTGTGTGTGTGTGTGTGTGTGTGTGCGTATGCATACAAAAATTAAGTGAATATAATGTATTCACACACCTACAGTGAGCACTTAATCCCTAAGAACTTTCATTTTACCATTTCTTTTACCCAAACACATTCTTCCTCATCTCCATACTCTCACCTGACTTCTTCCGTACATTCTTCTAACTCATCTTCATCATTTTACCGTTTCTTCCATCCAAATACATTCCTCTCCTCCATACTATTACCTGACTTCTTCCATACATTCTTCTTCTTCCCCATACTCTAACCTTACTTCTTCCATACATTCTTCTTCTTCCCCATACTCTTACCTGACCTCTTCCATACATTCTTCTTCTTCCCCATACTCTTACCTGACCTCTTCCATACATTCTTCTTCTTCCCCATACTCTTACCTGACCTCTTCCATACATTCTTCTTCTTCCCCATACTCTAACCTTACTTCTTCCATACATTCTCCTAACTCTTCTTCATCTTCTTACTTCCCTACATGCTAAGAACTTAGCGTGCCGAGACGCCAGCGGGCTCTGTACCTGGTCGACTGCCCCGAACAACAAACGAGGCCTCTTGTGTCTCTTCCCTGCACCGTTCGGTCCATCATTACTCCTCACCCCTCCCACCCCTGCCCCCCATCTCCCTCACGCCCCAACCCATCCGTGGCCTGCCCGCGGCCTTCCCGTGGCCTAGCCCAACCTGTCTGGGTAGGAGCCCTCTCTGGAGAGAGAGAGAGAGAGAGAGAGAGAGAGAGAGAGAGAGAGAGAGAGAGAGAGAGAGAGAGAGAGAGAGAGAGAGAGGGGGGAGGGGAGAATTGGAGGGAGAAAGAGAGAGAGAGAGAGAGAGAGAGAGAGAGAGAGAGAGAGAGAGAGAGAGAGAGAGAGAGAGAGAGAGAGAGAGGAGAGAGAGAGAAGAGAAAGAGAGAGAGAGAGAGGGAGAGTGAGATAGAGAGAGAGAGAGAGAGAGAGAGAGAGAGAGAGAGAGAGAGAGAGAGAGGAGGGGGAGAGAGAAAGAGATATAGAGAGAGAGGGGGGAGGGGGAGAGAGTCTGTGTCTGAGTGAACCCTCCACCTTCTGGAGGTGTGTCTTCATCCTTTGGAAGGTCGAGTCTCAGGCTTGCAGGCATGAGCGGCTTGTTAGTTCTCCCGGCGGCACCGTTGATCGAGGAGGAGGAGGAGGAGGAGGAAGAAAAAAAGGAGGGGGAGGAGGAGGAGAGGTAGGAAAAGAGGAGAAGGAAAAAAACAGGAAAACAGGAGGATACGAGGAGGAAGATGAGGAGGGGAAGGAGGATTAAGAAGAAGGGAAGACTTAAAGAAGGAGGAGGAGGAGGAGGACAGGAGTAGAAGGAAGGGTAGGAAAAGAAGGAAAAAAACAGGAGGGTAGGAGGAGGAAGATGAGGAGGGGAAGGAGGAGGAAGGAAAGAGGATTGTGATAAAAGGGAAGAAGTAAAGGAGAAGGAGGTAGGGGAGGAGAAGGAAGAGGAGGGAGGGAGGAAAAAGAGCAGGAAGAAGAAGGAGAGGAAGAAGAAGATGATGATGAAATAGAAGAAGAAAGAGAATAAGAAGAAAGAAGAAGAAGAAGAAGAAGAAAAAGAAAAGGAAAAAGAAAAAGAAGTAGAAGAAGAAGAAGAGAAAAAGAAAAGGAAAAAGAAGAAGAAAAAGAAGTAGAAGAAGAAGAAGAAGAAGAAGAGGAAGAGGAAGAAAACAAAGAAAAAGAAGAAATCGAAGACGATAACGACGACGATGGCGACGACGACGGCAACAACAACAACAACAACAACAATAAGAATAAGAACAAGAAGAACCGAAACTGTGACGGGATCTTCGGAGCTGTGCGCCCTTCCGTTAGTCTCTCGCCCTCGAAGGCTGTGACCCGGAGGCGCAGCCCGCTTGGCAGACCTCGAGTAGGGAGGAGTTCGCTCCTTCTCACCCTCAGCTTCCGTTAACTCATCCCCTTCCCTACCGGGTAGCATTTTTCCTCCTCCTACTTCTCCTGCAACTAGTCTTTGGCACCCCTTACTAGGAAGGTGGGAAGGGTTGTAGCCTTACTGCATTCAGTCCCGTCAGTGACTGGTATGAGGTTTTCTTTCATTTCGATTCCCCAAAGATGATTTTAGAGGAAACACTCTCGATAATGAAGGAGGCGTGATTCGTATACGCCCATGATTGTCACCTCACGCATGTTCTCTCTCCTGGCGTCAGAGCCTATGTAACTCGTTCAACATGGCGGAGTAATAAATGCATTTTGTTTTCACTAAGGAGTGGCAATTATATGAAGTTGAGGACCTGTGTGAAGGCCTGGCAGGGGTATCTATCGACTGAGATCCCATTCAGAACGGAATTCGACTCTCTGCTGTATGAAATCGCAGTTCTTTTCTGCCAGAACAGAGTGCATCAAGTGCGTCGCTGTGTTGACACAGTGAAGAGATCACGGAAGTCGTCGCCGTTTGTGCCCGTTTTCTCTGAAGAGTGATTTCACGAATTCAAGATAAATGTAATGATAATAGACGAATCAAGAAGAAATGAGAGCGAGACATTTGCGCACACAATTCAAAGGTTGAATGGCAGAGTTCATGGTAGAAACTAGGTAACAATATACGAAATAAAAGCGAGCTCAATGATGTTCATTGAATAACATACTGTATCTGATCTTCATACAGCGTGTCTACTCGTACGGAACTAGAAAGCGTGACAGAAGGAATAGTAAATCGATGAAAAATAAGATATAGAGGAAGAGGGAATTGAAAAAAAAGGAAGTGAAAAAAGCAGAGAACAATGAAGAAAGACTAGGAAGCAAATAAAGATGAATGGAAAGAAGTAAGAAATTAAAAAAGGAAGAGAAATAATAGGAGTAGATGCGTACAAGGGCCACCAAAGACAAATAATTAAGAATAATTTGTAATTTAACGAAATTGAAAAAAACAAAACAAGCCAGTTCTTCAGCAACAAGAGCCACCAAAGACAAATAACAAAGAATAATTTGTAATTCAACGAAATTGAAAAAAAACTACAAGCCAATTCTTCAGCAACAAGGCCCACCAAAGACAAATAATAAAGAATAATTTGTAATTCAACGAAATTGAAAAAACCAAGCCAGTTCTTCAGCAACAAGAGCAACCAAACACAAACAACAAAGAATAATTTGTAATTCAACGAAATGAAAAAAAAATTACAAGCCAGTTTTTCAGCAGCATCGTTAAAGGAAATTTACCAATGGCACTCATCTGTGGGTTAACAAAGGAACCTTCCTCAGGGGCTTCCGCCACCCGAAGTAGGACCTCCTGGCGGTCATGACTTAAGGTCGTCTCCAACTTGTGGAGCTTCAATTTAATTTTTTTTTTTTTTAACTTCTGTTTTTTTTTCTTCTTCTTCTTCTTCTTCCTCTTATTATTATTATTATTATTATTATTATTAATTATTATTATTATTATCATTATTAGTATTAGTATTATTATTATTATTATCATTCCTTTTGTTCTTTTATTTTTTCTTTCTTCTTCTTCTTCTTTTTCTTCTTCTTCTTCTTTTGCTTCTTCTTCTTTTACTTCTTTTTTTCATTGATCTGCCTATTAATCTATTTATTTATCTATTTATTTATTTCATCCCTTCAGCATTATTTTCCTCCTCTTCATTCCCCTCCCTCCACTTTTCTTTGTCCTCATTCTCTTTTTTCGTCTTTCTATTCTACCTCTATCCTCCCTCTCCTCCCCTTCCTCCCCTCCTCCCCTCTTCCCCCTCCTCCCCTCCTCCCCTCTTCCCCCTCCTCCCCTCCTCCCTCTCCTCCCGCCACAAACATCCCTCCGTCTTCAGCCCATTAGCCTATTTGCACAAGTTATCCTGTTTCTCCCTTTCTCCCCATCCCTACCTTCGTCCCCATTCTCCATGACCGGAAATACGCCCCCCTCCCCTCCCCTCCCCCCCCACCATTTCGCGTACTCTAAAACCTACATTTCTCGACATTCTTAATCCCCCCAGGTATTCTAAACACCCTATCCATCCTACCTTTCTCTCCCCTATACAATTTACTTCCCCATCTAATTCGCTCCCTCACTCAGTGTCCTATATACTCCTGTAATAGAGTGGCTAATAAAACAATGAATACGAATCAATTAGTAATTTGTAAAGCACGACATAAACGATACGTGTGTTCACTCCAGAGACGAGACCGAGAGTGGCGTCGCTTGGGGACGCCAAAATTCGTGCGGGAAACATACACAAATCGCACGGTTTGATTACAAAAAAAAACACGAATCTGCAACCAGATAATACAAAAACGAGTACAAAATAATGATATAAAATGTGACGAATATATAAGGGAGAAAACATGTATCTCCCTGTCTATTAATACATACGCACAATAATTACAAATGTACGGTGCAATACATGTACACTATAACACTCTCTCCACCCCTCACCTTTGCTACCGAAAGAGCGACATGAATAAAGATGAAACATTCCACTGACAATTGGGATAAAAATGAAAGTGCCGCTCGAGTATAATTCTCCGCTATCTTCTTTTCCCCCCTCCCCCCTCACCACCAAGTCAACCTCCCCCCTTCCCTGTGTCCTCCCCAACTCCCCAGGATCCATTTTACTCCCCTCTCCCCTCTACATCACCCACTGCCTTCCCCCATCGTACCCTATTCCACCTCCCGTTTTCTATTTCCTGTTTTTATGTCACGTGACCTCTTCAACCTCCTCATCTCCTCCTCCTCCTCCTCCTCCTCCTCCTCCTCCTCCTCCTTCCTCTTCTTTTCCTCCACTCCTCCTCCTCCTCCTCCTTCTTCCTTTTCCTCCTCCTTTTTTTCCTCTTCCTTTCTTGTACTTACATCGTCTTGTTTTTTTCCTCCATTTTCTTCCTGTTCTTTTCGTACTGCCCTCTCTTCAAATTCATGTTTATCCTTCCTACTCTTCTACCTCAAACTCTTCCTTCCTTCATTCTTCCCTTCCTTCTTATTCTTATTCCTTCCTCTTCCTCCTCGTCCTCTTCCTCCTCGTCCTCCTCCTATTCCTCCTCCTATACTTTCTCTTTCTCATCCTAATTCTTCGTTGTTGTTTTCGGTAGCGCCTTCGTCAATGTCATTGACATCGGTATCATCGTTGTCCTCATTACCGTGGGTTTCTCCAAATCATCTCTACAGTGATGAATTATTACTGTAATCTTTGAGAATCTTGAGATATTAAACCCATCCAGGAAACCAATCATCTTCAGTTCTTTATTTGAAGAACAAAGAGGAGTGAATAATCACTGGGACTCCATCTTATACTAGAATCTTGAACAACGACAAGAAATTTCTATGTATACAAAGACTGAGCCAAGACCTTCATGCAAATGACGAGAATATTATTTCTCGGGGGCACCTCAGACTTGGCTGACGGGGTGATTGCTTGAGAGGGTGTGAGTAGTGAAATAAAGAAGAAGAAGAAGAAGACGAAGAGGAAGAAGAAACAGAAGAAGAAAAAGAAGAAAAGGAAAAAGAAAAAGAAGAATAAAAAGAAGAGGAAGAAGAAGAAGAAGAAGAAGAAGAAGAAGAAGAAGAAGAAGAAGAAGACGAAGAAGATGAAGAAGACGAAGAAGAGGAAGAAGAAGAAGAAGAGGACGAAGAAGAGGAAGAAGAAGAAGAAGAAGAAGAAGAAGAAGAAGAAGAAAAGGTGGGTTGGTCATAACATCCACCTGTCTCAGCGTTCTTTTGGTTGTTTGAGAAGACAGATCCCGTCAACCACCAAAGATTGGTACCCACCGGATTTCTGAATCATGGGATCGTTTTCCTGCGGTAACATGAGACGTATACATCTCCATTAGCACCAACATCTCCCAGCACCAACACCACAAGCCCCAACACCACCAGTACTACCACCACGGAGCGTTTGCACCACCACGGAGTGTCTGCACCACCACTCAAAACCACTATCACCATCCGAAACGTCTTCATCTTCATCGTCCCAGTCACCACTACCATTTTCACGAGCATCAGTTACGATAACATTAACCACCAACAGTGCAAACGCCATCCAACACAAGTTTGATTTCATCTCGTTTCCCACGCTCTTGTCCTCCTCATCCTCCTTCTTGTTTACTTTTTTCTCTCCGATATCTTCTTTGTTAAAATAAAAAAAAAAGATTCACAGACGTCGATAATAACGGCAACAGAAGCAATAAATTACGTCGACGACGGTAGCAGCAGCCGCAGCAGCAGCAGCATTAACATCAACATCAATAACCTTAGGAATAATGGATCATAACTGTAATATTGATTATAACTATAGATGAAGGATGGTATGGCTGTATCTCAAGGCCCGCTCGGTCACCACCCCCTCCACATCTTCCTCCACCACCTCCTCCACATCTTCCTCCACCCTCCACCACCTCCCCCCACTTGCGGCTCTGAAACCTATTAGCTTTAGGATATTAATCATCCCAATAACAGCCGTTCATCCTGATGATGTGTAATAGTGCTATAGGAGGAGGAGGAGGAGGAAGAGAAGGACAAGAAAGAAGAGGTGGAAGAGGAGAAGGAGGAGGAAGAGAAGTAGAAGGAAGAGGACCAGGAGCAGGAGAACAAGCAGGGGGAGGAGGAAGAGGAGGAGGAGGAGGAGAAGGAAAAGGAGGAAGAGGAGATGGAAGAGAAGAAAAAGAAGGAGGAGGAAGAGAAGCAAAAGGAGGAGGACTTGGAGTGGGAGGACGAGCAGGAGGAGGAGGGGGAGAGGAAAAAGAGGAGAAACAGGATGAAGAGAATGGGAAGGAAGTAGAGAAGGAGGAGGGGATGGAGGAGAAGTAAAATGAAATGGAGGAGAAGCAGAAGGAAGAAGAAAGTGAGGAGGAGAAGAAGAAAGTGCAAGACGAAGAAGAGAGTGGAACACAAAGGAAGAACAAACAACAGGAGGCCTACTGGCCCTAACGAGGCTGTTTGTGTTGCTGTTTGTGTTAGCTACATCGTTCTTCTCCCCAGCTTAATAAAATGAGCTTATCCTTGGCCTACGACAGGGGTTCCCAAACTGCGGGTCATGACCTCCCAAAAGGGTCATGAGCCTTCATCTGGTGGGTCATGGAGGGTCCAACTACATCTACATTCAGCCACAAGGACCCGCGTATTGATTTGCTTGTATCAAAAAAGTAAAACACATCCTTCTCATTAAAATACATGATTATATCAATCTTTTTAATAAATATTAGTAAATGATAACAAATATATATTCTTATTGCTCTCTCTGATGTGATTTTACACTTTTAAGATAATGTATCAGCGATTTTAGAAATTAGTGCGCTTTGGGAATGCTTATATAGGTTGGGGCCATGTTAGGATTGGTAATACAACGGGCGATATGGGGCTAGGGCTCTGTCGTTATAACCTTTATAACCGAGAATCCGTTATACCCGATGGAAATACCGGACAGATCCGTTATATCCCGAAGTTCGTCCGGTATAAGAAATTAGTAGGATCAGAAATTAATACTGTAAGGGGTCATGTACTGGAAAAGTTCGGGAAACGCCGGCCCGCAACTAACCACGTCACAGCGCTGAAGAGGCTCCAGGTTGTCTGCTCCTAGAGTGGCTGACGAAGGAGAAACCTCGCCTTATCTCGCCCTGACTTCCTTCTATCGTGGTTAATTGCGCCCGAGGGTGTTGTAACGAGTGTGAAGCAAGAATAGTGTTGCCATAAGTTGCAATTGCAAAGCGATGCAAAGCACCAACCTTACAAAAAGTTTGTGTGTGTGTGTGTGTGTGTGTGTGTGTGTGTGTGTGTGTGTGTGTGTGTGTGTGTGTGTGTGTGTGTGTGTGTGTGTGTGTGTGTGTGTGTGTGTGTGTGTGTGTGTGTGTGTGTGTGTGTGTGTGTGTGTGTGTGTGTGTGTGTTCAAGCGTATGATCATGTGCGTGTATATATTCGTATATACTCACTGTACGATACCCAGTGATATCATCAACATTCAGTCGCCATCTCTCACGATAGGAAAACACGCTAACAACCATAAATCACATTTCATAGTAAGACTGTTTTTATCTGTTTCCTAGCAACCACCAACCCCCTTCCCCACCCCCCACCCCCGCCCTACACCACCGTAATGACTAACCACACAATATCTTATATCTCTATTCCAGGTCGTCTCCTTGCTCATGCATGGCTGCGCTATCGATATGGAGTCTTCGAAGAGTCGGGAAGTGTGGGTAATCCTCTCCACCCACCACACTACCGCCACGCCCACGGTCCGAGCCACGACTACCAGTCCCGCAGCACCGCCCACGATGCCCCGCCCTTGTGGGTGCCCAACGCGTGCTCCAACGTGCCTCTGAAAGAGGAAAATCCTGAGGATTGTGATCCTGGATCTCCGATGTGCGACTTCAGCATTGCGCCCCAAGACAACACCGACGTGACGTCATCGCTTCTGGCCTTTCCGTATCTGAGTTCGGTGAGTTCTGATTTCGAATTCTTTTCTTTTATTTATATATTTATTTACTTATTCATTTATTTATTCATTTATTTCATTTATTTATTCATTTATTTACTTATTTTACTTTATTTTATTTTATTTATTTATTCATTTATTTTTTTTTTTTTTTTTTTTTTTTTTTTTTTTTTTACGGAGGACAAATTTCGTAATGCTACGAAACTATCTTTATATATAAATTTGTTTCTATAAAGAGAAGAATATGAAGATGATACATAAATGTGATTAAATTAAAATTTTGGGTTTCTTTACCAAAAATTAGCATAATTTTGAAGAATTCTCACATCGTTTAGATAAATGATATATAGAACGTTTCTGATACCATAAAACCTTTAAGACAAAATACAAACCGAAACAGAGATAACCACTATACATACATACATACATGCATACATACATACATACATACATACATACAGCATACAGACATTCATACATACATACATACATATATACATACATACATACATTCATACATACATGCATGTATTCATACATACATGCATGCATACATACATGCATACATGCATACATACATGCATACACACATACATACATACATACATACACACATACATACATTTATACATGTATACATACATACATAGAGGTGGAAAAAACATACGTATTTACATTCATACATACATACATACATACATACATTCATACATACATACATACATACATACATACATACATACATACATACATGCATACAAACGTTTAGATGCAGGCCAAGTTTGATTTTTGCAATATTTCTTCCAATCTTACATTTTCAAGCATACGCGCGCGCACACACACACACACACACACACACACACACACACACACACACACACACACACACACACACACACACACACACACACACATTCACGAAATCGTGGCTTCGGGGACGAATGCAGGAAATGAGTCTCGATATGCTTACGCAGTGATCTCCCTTCGATCTCGCCGGGGGCAGCTCGTGGCCGCCCTACCAAAGCTCTTCCTCGTTTCCGTGGATCGCCATATGCTATTAGGTACTTGGGGACGCCTTGTTACACAAAGGAGGAGACCTACGAAGGCTGGGAGGGGGCTGGGGAGGTTACCCTCAAGAGGAGAACCCCAAGGAAGCTTCTGGTTCTTCTAGAGACACCTTGGAGGCACCCTGGAAGCTCGCTTCGTCCCCTGGAACAAACGACTTTAAACTCCTAACCTCAAGGAGCTGAACTAGAGTGAAAATGTTTTATGTCGACATCGATCAAGTCTTCCAAAGCCGGTGACGTAATTTAACGAGCTTGGGTTCACTAGATCCCGGTAATTTTATTCACAGACTCGTTCCGTTATGGAAGGAGTTCGATGAATAGGAGTCTTGGTCCTTCTTCGAGGTGATGGGGTGGACGCGGTGTGTATGTGAGAAAGAGAGAGAGAGAGAGAGAGAGAGAGAGAGAGAGAGAGAGAGAGAGAGAGAGAGAGAGAGAGAGAGAGAGAGAGAGAGAGAGAGAGAGGGGGGGGTGAGGTGAAGAAGACTCTTGCTTTCGTTGTGAGGCGAGACCATGACCACGTCACGTCGCCTCGTGTCGCGTTACACATATGATACGTCCTCAGTCGTCAGGTGGTATATGGTGAGCCTTGTACGAACAAGATCCTGGCGTTAGGAAGAACGAAATATGCCCTTCTACATAATAATAGATTCCATTCGTCTTCCTTTATCTGTCGCCAGACTTTTGTGATCATTTGATGGATCTTTGGCCTAAGGAGCGTAGGCCTTCATTAATATATCCACAACATATTCCCTAAATAACAACGCGCATCAGTTTCATAACATGTGTGTGTGTGTGTGTGTGTGTGTGTGTGTGTGTGTGTGTGTGTGTGTGTGTGTGTGTGTGTGTGTGTGTGTGTGTGTGTGTGTGTGTGTGTGTGTGTGTGTGTGTGTGTGTGTGTGTGTGTGTGTGTGTGATTACTCACGTTTGTGCACATGAGCATGTATACATTATTGTTTATTCTTATCATCCTCATCTTCATCCTCCTCATCTTTTACCTCATCCTAATTACCCTGTTCCCTCTTTTCTTCTTTTCCTTCTTCTTTTTTTTCCTTTCGTCTTCCTCGTCTTTCACATTCTACTCCTTCTTCCTCCTGCCCTCCTTCCAAATGCGTCTGTCAGAACGGCCCGCCAGCATAATTTGGCGTGACGTAATGTCGAATGATACAGATTATGTCACGTGATTCGACTTCTAAGAGCTCACGCCAATTACTCCCCCCACCGCCTTACCTCACATCTCTTCTATTTCTGTCACATCACATCCGGTACTATTCTCTTACGCCACATCCCTTTTCGTCACATCAGATCTCCCCTTTCTACATCAAATATTCTTCTGTCCACATCAGTCCTCCCCTTTCTACATCAAATATTTCTATGTCCCTTTCAAGAACCCGTTTCTTATCTTCTTCTCAGTTCCCGTAATACATCAGTCTTCTCGCCTTCCCTGTCCTCTCTTTTTTCTGTGTACCACTATAGGAACAAGGTCTTATCGCTTATAAAAGTCTGTAAAGTCTATGTAACCTGGAAATAGTATGTATGTCACATCCTTTTGACAACTCATCTCCCACATCACCACCATGTACTCCAGACACCTTCTATATACTTATGGTACATCTAACTGAAGAAACTTGGCTCAAGAAGCACTCGAAAACTTTCGACCCGCATTGGGAGTGATGAGGAGTGACTGTGGTGGCAGAGGATGGACCGGGGAAGGGGGTGGGGCTGAGACAGCCAAACCTCGCTGTGAGTGATTAGGCGATTACTTCGGGGTGGATAAGACACTGCAAGTCCTCAGAGTAAAGACACTGTGGGAAAGACTTCTGCGGTCTTTGCCACCATGGCGGCGAAGCCGGACGCGCAAAATAATGACCGACCCATTTTGCAGACCACCATTTGTTTTGCTCACAGTCACCCGATATCAACTCCCTTGTCTTAGTCCACTTGTTCACACCTCTGCATCCACTTAGGATGCGCCACTTGCAACCAACCCGCACGTTGCTCACCGATCAGATACAGAACCCCCCCACTCCGGTAGATCCTCTTGCAGCTTGCATTTGACCACTTCTTTCCAGCTCTTCCCCTTCCTGCGCAGTACGCAACGCCTTTCTTCGGGATCTGCGCAGGGACTCGATTTTTCTCAGCCCGACTTCGCGCGCAGACCACAGCTTCCTCCCATTTCTCTTCGCTTCGACTCCTTCACTTCGGCGACATCGCTCAAGGAGTTCGATCTGTCTTCGTCCAGAAGGTTCTCTCCAGCTTCATGGGTTGAGAAGCTTCTGCACAGGTCCTCAATCGACTGAAGACTTCTTCAGTCTTGAGCTCACTTCTTCAACTACATGGAATCCCTCCATCTCTATTCTAGAACAAAATAGACGAAAGATGTCTCCGTGATAAAGGCATTAAAGCTCCCCTGATATTATTTGTCTCATGAAACCCCTCCTGCACCCTCTCACGCCAGTTTCCCACCTCCCTCCTCCCCTCCCTCCATTCGTCTTTCCTTCTCTTCACCCTTTCCCTCACTTTTGTTAGCCCCCTCTGCCTCTCTCTCTCTCTCTCTCTCTCTCTCTCTCTCTCTCTCTCTCTCTCTCTCTCTCTCTCTCTCTCTCTCTCTCTCTCTCTCTCTCTCTCTCCTCTGCGTTCTGATTCTACCACTTTCCCTCTCTTTTCCTTTCCATCTTTCCGTTCTTAGTCCCCGCCTCTTTTCCTTCTCTTTCGACCTCTTTCTCCACTCTCTCATCTCTATAAGCATCTCCTATTGGGTATGTCCCCTCCAGTAACTGCAATCTATACTACAAAAACATCATAGAGATTATCGGTATCCAATGGTATAACTAGCAACTCCCGTACTATTCGTACTATCCACTGGTGGCATCTAATACTTATAGTTCGGTCGCAGGCCCCTTCCAGCCATCGAAGTCCTGTGAATAGTACCCACCAATACTCTATCAACTCAAACTACAAAACACCTTCGTCATTTTTTTCTTCTAAAGTGAATGCTGGTATCGAGTGGTATCTCATATAAATTTGATCAAATTGGGTATTCATTAATGAGTCTAACAGCCTTGATACCGTCCGGTTGGTCTTCGGTGATTTATATATACTCCGGTACTTCTTCAGCTTTCTGAGGTTTGGCTGTCATGTCTTCTTCTCATGCAAGTCACTACGATGAGTTGCTTCTGACCATTGACTAGTCCTCCTCCTCCTCCTCCTCCTCCTCCTCCTCCTCCTCCTCCTCCTCCTCCTCCTCCTTCTCCTCCTCCTCCTGGCTTTCTTTCTCCTCTTTGTTTTTTTCCTCTTCCCCTTCCTTTTTTAAGATTCTTTCACTTCCTTGTTTTCGTTTTCTTTATCCTTTTAGATTTTCAAATCTCCCTTTTTTCTAATTTTTCCTCTTTATGTACATATTTCCTCTTCTCTTTAATTTACATCTTCAGTTTTCTCTCCTTCCTGTCCTTCTTTTTCATATTCTTCATTTTTTTTTCCTCTTCCTTTATTATTCTTCATTTTCCTCAAACTCCTATTTTCTTCTTTCTTCCTCTTTTCCTCTTCTCCTTAATTTACATCTCCAGTTTTCTCCTCTTCCTGTCCTTCTTTTTTTTATCTTAAATTTTTTCCTCTTCCTTTATTATTCTCCATTTTCCTCAAACTCTTTCCTCTTCCTCCCTCTCCCCCTCTCCCCCTTATCGTCGTCGTTGCACCGGTATTAAAGGGAGTGTCTCCTTAATTCGTACAAGCTCAGTCAACCCCACCCATTGCTCACGTCACGTATCAAGTTCTTTTTGTGTATACGTGTGCGTGTGTGTGTGTGTGTGTGTGTGTGTGTGTGTGTGTGTGTGTGTGTGTGTGTGTGTGTGTGTGTGTGTGTGTGTGTGTGTGTGTGTGTGTGTGTGTGTGTGTGTGTGTGTGTGTGTGTGTGCGCGTGCGTGGGAAACAGAAAGATCATAGTCCTGACGAGACGACACTCAGAAATATACCTTGTGAACGCACCTACCAGCATTCGCGGTCATTGTCTCTTTGTTTCTTCTTTTTCTGCTTCTTTTTTGAACTCTGGATTTACATAATTCATTTCTGTTATAATAACGGGGTTGCATAGGATTATTCTCTAATCTCTTTTAATAGCTCTCCCGTTTCTTTTTGTCTGATCAATTTTGTCAAAAAACGAAGATAAATCCAGAACATCTACATACAAAGATATAATGCTTACATATTCGGAAACGTTATATTTCATCACTACTAGCAACAGGATCTTCGTCGGTATTTATTATATTTATTATTTAATTTGTTCTTTGATTAACATTCTAAATACTCTTGGTGTTGCTGCTGCTATATTCGAAACTACTACTACTTCTACTGCAATTTTTTTTCTGTTAACAAGTTGATAACAGCTTTCTTTGGCTTTTGTGGGTAAAGTTCAGGTCTAAATAAGAACAGGTCAGTTCACTTTAAAAAACAATGAGACGACGCTATGACATCATTAGACAGTCAGACTGTTATTAATGGCGGTGCTGAGACAGTGAATTTACAAGACCCAGGTGAACGGATTTCTTATACCTTGGGTCCGGTTAGTGTCTGCGCCTTTTCATCAACTAGCCCTGGTACGCGGACCGATCGCTCGACGAGATACGGCCACGTTGCAACCACCCTGGTCCTTTGCGTGCTGCTCCAATGTTTACGAGATCGTAAGTTGTTGTTGCCCAGATCGTATATTACCTACGATAACACCAGGCCGTCTACTGAGACCCTGGACTGTGCACCAAACAAGGTCATCATGTTAAGTGAACAGGTCAGGACTCGCAGTAATGAATTCAAATAGGACCAATTTAGATTTAAGAAGGAAATAGACAAGAATTGGTTTAATAATAGGATGGTGGTCAATGAATGGAATAGACTTAGTAACCATGTAGTGAGCGCTGAAACTATCAGTTGTTTTAAGAAACGGTTAGACGGCTTTCTGGACGGGGATGACAGGTGGTAATGGACATGGAACTGCCTAGTGTAGGCCCTATGGTCTCTTGCAGTCTCCTTCATTCATATGTTCTTATGGCACGGGCAAGCTATCAAACTCAATAACAGACTAAACCGTAGACACGCAGCGTCCGCGTTTTAAAATCGAACGATATCCATTGGAACACGAAGTCGAGTACAATAGGCGCTCGTCAATCACTGCCGGTCACTCGCTCGCTCATGTCCTGAATGTTAAAACGACGACGAGGCAACGATTCGCGGTACAGCGTCTACATGGACAACAACCGAAGACAACAAACCTTGACGCGACAACCGAAGGCCGTGTGTTTACATACGACTCAGAATTAGAAGTAGGAACATTCTCTTTGTAAACAAGGCCCAGTCTGTGAATAAATCGTAGTATTAAACTACGAAATTACTGCGAAAGCCGTCTGATTTTGAACGACACATCAGACAATCAATCGCTCACCCCAGAGCTTGTCGGCGCGGCGTACAGCCTAGCACCCTTGGGACAACTCGTAATAACCCAGCTTCTTGGAGTACTGCTGAAACATCACGTTGATGAGGGCTCTTTGTGTGGGGGAAGGAGGGAGGAAGGGGGAAAGGAGGGAGGAAGAGAAGGACGAGGCGAAAGGAGATAATTAGAAAATATTGACTTTAATGAAGGATTTAAGAGGAGATATGAATGCATGGTTACTCGAGCAATATGATATATGCATTCATACACGCGTGTTTATTTTTATGTGTGCATGTCTATTCATGTATGCATATATGCATGTAAGAATGCATGTGCGCCTGTAACTGCAGGTACACACGATGCATACTCGATTAGAATACATAAAGCACAGATCTGTGTGTGTGTGTGTGTGTGTGTGTGTGTGTGTGTGTGTGTGTGTGTGTGTGTGTGTGTGTGTGTGTGTGTGTGTGTGTGTGTGTGTGTGTGTGTGTGTGTGTGTGTGTGTGTGTGTGTGTGTGTGTGTGTGTGTGTGTGTGTGTGTGTGTGTGTGTGTGTGTGTGTGTGTGCGTGCGTGTGCGTGTGTGTGTGTGTGTGTGTGTGTGTGTGTGTGTGTGTGTGTGTGTGTGTGTGTGTGTGTGTGTGTGTGTGTGTGTGTGTGTGTGTGTGTGTGTGTGTGTGTGTGTGTGTGTGTGTGTGTGTGTGTGTGCGCGTGCGCGGGCATGTGTGTAATTAAGACGAAAGACTCGCCGATTCGAACAATGGTAATGTGATACGACTGTCACTACTTCAACAATTACCAA
>NC_134777.1:7478402-7490902 GCF_046742065.1 Oratosquilla oratoria
TGACAGAGACCGCCCCTGGTTCCCTTCCTGTCAAGGTCCACTCAGAGGAACACCCAGGCGGCCTCCTTCAGGTGTCGCAGGGCAGTTTCATGGTCGACTCGAGTCTGGGGCCTGACACCACTTTCGCTATCTTCTACTACGACGTCACCCACGTCGGGAACCTGATCCACCTGGAAAACCCCAACGGGCAAGTCATCGACACGGCTAACATGCAGAAGGAGGACGCGAACATCAACATGATCACGGTCCACCTCAACGACGCCCAAGTGCAACCGGGCCTCTGGAGGTACAAGGTCGAGAACCGGGCAGACTCTCACCAGGCCCTCTTCGTCCAGGTGACCTCGCGGCCCAGACACGGGGACGCTCGGATGAACGTGAGAGCGTGGACAAGCCACCCCAAAGGCGAAGTCAACGCAACGGACATCTCGCGGCCCCTGGCGCTCTACGCGGAAGTCCGCAGGGGCATCGCCCCTATGGAAGGGGTCACGGTCACTGCCAAGATTACCAAACTCGGCTTCACGCAGAACGGGACCTCTCACTCTCCCATCGCCATCAGGCTCTACGACAACGGCCTCACAAGTAAGTCATTTCAAGACCACTACCGTATTTCTCTAATTTAGGAAGGATCACTTTGTTAGTGTCTTATGGTCTGTGTGCTCTGTGGTCTCTAAGTTTAACAAGGACAATATTCGAAGGCATAAATAAACATGCTATGATCTGTTCTTTCGGTTAATAGAAATATATCTCCACGTCTCTTCTTGCCCTGTGACTGGCTACCGCATGCTTAAACAGATTATAAAGTGATGTTATTTTAATCCAATTAGAGAAACATATAAGATTTACATACCGAGCCACATTGGTAAATTCAAAATAAAATGTAAAGAGTAACTGTATGACGACTTTGAGGTCAAAACCATGCAAAGTTTCAGAAATACAAAAAGTAAATAAACCACATAAAGAATAAACTGGATACAGAATGAAAACGAGTAAGACATTAATTTGGGTATAGGTCAAAGTCAATAGGTTTAGACCAGTGCTTCTCAACGTGGGGCGTAAGCCCCACAGGTGGGCAATTCAGTTTTTAAGGTGGGCAATATGATTTTTAAAGAGGGCAATTGAGGGCAACTGAGGAACTCTGGGTCAAATATTTTTATTCTTATTTTATTGAATTTGTTTTGTTTTTTATTTTTCACTGATGCCTTGTTCTTTTGAAGTGGTTTTAAAACAAGGTTTTATGCTTTTTAGCTTAAGGGGAGTTATTATTTTTCAAATTATAAGCATTGTTTATATACCACTACATGGGGGGACATCAGGATTTTAAAGGTGGGTGGGGCATAGCCTAAGAAAAGGTTGAGAACCACTGGCTTAGACAGAGAAATAGCTCCTGTTTTTTCTTTTTCTTCTTCTTCTTCTTTGGCGATATACAAACATTTCTTTTTTCCTCAGGTCCCGACATAGCAGCCACTGACGGTGTCCACTCACGCTACGTACCAAACCTTGGCGTGGGCAAGTACAGCATCGCCATGCACGTGGAGGGTCTTGTCGGGGAGACCCGATTCCTCCGGCACCTCCGCGTCGGTCTCGTCGACGTCGTCGGCTCCGGCGCCACGAGTGACGTCATCCCCCCGGCCCGGATCGTCGACCTCCGGGCTTCCCTTCTCCCAGACTCCACGAACCGGGTGATGTTCACCTGGACTTCTCCCGGAGGAGACCTGGACTTCGGGTCAGCCGACCGCTACGAGGTCATCTGGTCCGATCACGCCCAAGACCTACTGTCCGAGGAGGGCCGGGCTTTCCAGCTGGAGGACTGGACGGTACCCCAGCGTGCTGGGTCCTCTCAGTCCCACACCGTCGTTTGGGATACGTACGATACCGTCAGCTACGTTGGAATGTACGCGGTGGATGAGGTAGGGAACACTGCCCCGATGAGCAACCTCGTTCTTATCTACGTTCCCTCTCCGCCCACCACCCTCCCGCCGGCGGTTCCTACCCCATCCCCTTCGTCGCCCATCAACTCCTCCGAAGTCCACGAAGGACCCGCCGAACCCGTTCTTGCGTCTCTGGACACCCGTCAGCTGGCTCTCCTCTTCGGCTGCATTGGTGGGTTCCTCCTTTTCGTCATCATCATCGTCTGCTACTGCACGGCCGTCCACCGCCGTCAGAGGAAGACTGCTGCAGCCAAGAAGGCCCAGGAAGCCCAAGACAACTACAGCGTCACTGTCACCGTGGCCTCCAAGGGAACTGACTTCCCTAACCCGAACGATGATGTCAAGACGAAGAAGGAGTACATTAGTCCTATGGAGTCTTGGTCTGCTTCCCAGCTCCTCAGTTCCCATGACCGCCGATACAGCGTCTCCGGAAGGTCCGACAACAACTCCGACCACACCACGGCCTCGAAGAAGAGCTACGGTTCCTCCGACCCGAACGACTATTACAACGATGCCAACCAGTACCAGTACCGCACCGCAGGGTACCCAGAACCCTACCACAGGGACGGCGGGTACCCGCCCTCAGGTGACGGATACCCGGCAACGCCCACCGAACTCTACCCAGCACCTGGAGTCGAAGCGAGGTCCTACATGAGTTCACAACCCTCAGACTCCTTCCTCTCCGTCAGCTGCGACATGCTGCCTTCCCACGGACCCCCAGCCTACCCGGCAAACCACTACCCTTCCTACGACTCCTCCCTCAGGTCCCCCAAGGTTCCTCCACCCATTCCGCCCAAGCCCAAGGTCCACTACAGCCCACAGCCCATGACCGTGTACGAAGGGCGTGCCGACTCTCAGAGTTCGACGCCTTCCGTCTCCAGCAGCGAGAAGCGGGTGAGGAACGTTACGATGGTGTAGGGGGCGTGAGGTCACCGTCGTGTGTCACGTGACTGGACGAGGACGCTGTGACGTGCAATCGGGGGGTCTCACCTTACGCAAAGTAAGACCTGCAAGGGTTCCAGAAGCCCCAAGGTTACCTAGGCCCTTATCATGTGCCCCCAAGTCCTGATTTGTGCCTCAGAGCCTTGCAGGGGGGTCCCCTAAAACCCAACATGAAGGGTCTCCAAGCTCAGCAGGGATCCCTAAAGACTAAACAGGGAGGATCTCCAAACCCTGCAGAGGTCTCCTAAAACCCAACACGGTGATGATCTCCAAGCCCTGCAAGGGTCCGCTAAAAACGAACGTGGAAGGTCTCTAAGCCAAACCCTACTGGAGGCTTTTTCCACTTCTGCAAAGATCCTCAAACCCTGCTAGAGGACCTCTAAGTCCTGTAGGAGCCTGCAGACCCCACTAGAGGCCCTTCGTAGACGTGGCTGTCGCAGAGATATTAGCCAGACGACAGCCACGTCTCAGTCAGAGGAAAGACAAATTAATGTACAAACAAAAGACTTGAAGATGTAAACCGAGCTGTGATCTGTCTCTGTCGGCGACGCAGAAGGCGTTCGTTTCTTTTTTTGATGACTCCTGGAGCCCTTATGTGCCTTCTTGTGCCTCTCTGTGTCTTTCCGTACCTCCATGTGCCTCTTGGGTGCCCTTCAGAGACGCCAAATGTAAGACTGTAGGAAGGAAAAGGCAGCGAAGATTCCCTAAATAAATTTGAGACGTTGGAGGAGCGTAAATTTAGTATCTCTTGTCAAGTTTGTGGTAAGATTATATAAAAAACTCGAACTTCTTTCTCTCGTGAAATAAGTATTGAATTTACTACCTTCAGCACGAAGGAAAGAAGTTGTCTGTGAAGGGCGTCTTCGTAGAGAATGGTTAAATTAAGAAGTGCTCAAAGTGGCTACAACCCCGTGATCTCAGTTGAGTTCGCAATCAACCTTTCCACAAATTGATCGATCAATTAGATTTTACAATAATAGACGTATTATATGTTAAATAATTATTGCATATGTATTGTTGCAAGTATGTCCATACATATATGTATATACATACTGCATGCATATGTGTCCATATGTTATATGCATATGTACATGTATATGTATGCATGTATATATACCTTTGAATATATTAAATAACTATTGCATATGTATATTTTCAAGTATGTTTATACATATGTATATACATACTGCATACTTATGTATCCATATATCATGTACATGTGTACATGTATATGTATGCATATATATGCATTTGTATATACACGCACACACACACATGTATATAACTATATAAGCAGAGTTTTTATACATTCCTTTCGTAGGAACGTTGCCCTCGGAATAAGATTATAATTTAGATTTATAGTGACACGGTTTGTGTTCAAGACACTTTAGGGCATTATTCCCTTCCTCCTTTAAGTATAAGATGTGCTCCTTTACCAACGAAGCCACAAGGGTGAACTCGACTTCGGGTAGGAGCTTACCATCAATGGTCACTCAATCTCAACCAAGTAACTGACCCTTCAAAGAGAGGAAGGCAGCCTCAAGTGGCAGGTTTTACCTACGATTTCAGCTCCTTGTAGTAGACAACCCTAAGGTTGAGGCCGAGCTACTACTAAAGGCCGAGTTGTTATTTGTATGGTAAAGACCAAGAAAAAGCGCTACAAGTCTTTCTGTTTGTTGAAGGGTTAATTAACACTCCAGCTTCAAGTAGTGGTTTGATTTCTAGAGGTACAATGTCTTGGGAACATTCTCTTGCTTTCGTTAACCGAAAATAATGTGACATCCATAGTATGGTTTAAGACTTTAGGCCGCAACTGTACCTTTCCTTATACCAATCCTAGCGTGCGGCCCCGTGGGGCCCGTGCCTGGTTTCCGGAACAAGTTCAAGTTCACTCAAACGATCCCCCGAGTGAGTTATGGGGCAACCAAGTGTCTGTACCCGGATTTTTGATGGCCGGGGATCTCCTGCAGGAAATATTCGAGACAACAGATTGATTAATTGGTTGATTGATTGACTGGCAGATTGATTAACTGTACCTCGGCCTCCAGTACTAGTGCTCAGCCTCCAACTGGAGTTTGACGTCGAGGGACAATTCGCAAGTGCCATTTTTTTGTAGTTTTTTGTTCAGATTTAGATTCATCGACATCACCATCCCCACTCTCCACCACCGACATCATCACCCCTCATCACCACCACTACCACTGTCACCACTGCCGTCTTTGTCGTCTTCATCACGGTCATCGTCATCATTACCATCACCATCCACATTATCATCATTACAAGAGTAACCATCATCATTTTGCAATTAGTGATAATTTCCTAACTGTGACGGGGACGCATGGACCAATAGGTCGCCAGTGACGCAGTTAGACTCCCGCTAATGGTGCTGTCTTATGTGCATTTCGGAGGGTCAGGAAGAAGCCGAGACTATTGTACTTTCTTCGGCTCGAAGGCCAAGGACCCGTTTCGACCCTGAAACCCTCCTCCGTTGTATTCACATCGGTATTATTCAATTCATTTACACATCATCTTTTCTAAGTACAGTTAATCAAACTTTTTTTTTTGCATGAGATGTTTGTATATAACAAGTTTACTCTGTGAATATCAAGTCTGTACTCTAAGACACCTCATTTATTTGAGGTGAACCTGTACATCTTGTAAATAAATTATTGTTCCATTTTATACCTGTAAATAAATTTGTTTATATATTGGCACTGTTTGGTCTCTCCTTGCTACAAGTCACTGTTTTGGACAAACAACTCGACCGGGGGAACTTCTGGTCTCTAACGAGGCCGGATGAGAGAAAAGATGCAATATATCGCGTATGAATCTGCTTAATTCAGTGATCGGGGAACAGAAGTAAATTGACCCAAATGTGAACAAATCCGAAAAGTTTAGTGATTATGGAAGTTCAAAAAGCTCTATGATATCTAAAAGAAAAACAAGTTCTTCAAGTATATTTCATCCTACTAATAACTATTACTGCAGCAGTATGTTATCATTATTTTGTTACTTTTCATTTCGTATATTCCATGCAGCGATTTAAAGAGAAATTAGCATGTTTGTATTCATTTTCAAAATTTGGGCTTTGTAATATAACTTTACATAAATAGACTTTCGCGGACCATTACCAGATGTTAAGGGACTTCGGGTTTCCGGTCAGCGAAACTCGAGGCAACAAAGGCATCAAACCATCTGTACAGAAATGGTTGATTTTGGGACAACCAAAATAATGCTTGAGAGCCGAAATCCTGGCGAAATGAGTTGACCCCCAACCCGAAGGAGGTTTACAATGATCGGGCCCCCAGCAGGATGGAGATCGCCCCCTTCAGCTGCATGCAATTGTCTCCTGTCCTTAGCCAGAACAATCTTCTTCAAGTGTACCACGCGTCGCCGAAGGCAACACGGTAATCACAACTATGGTCGCTTATGTGTTATCCTGGTTGTCCTCAGGCAATTTTATTCACCTTAGGTAGAACCCTGCGATCGGTGAAATGGATAATCCCTTTTGAATAATCTCTTGCTTTCCTTATTACCTCACACATGCTGCCACCAGACGGTTTTATTATGTTACCATGTTGAGGCGTTCAAAGCTATCACAATGATACCTTTCCTCGAAGGCTTCCGATAAGATTAAGAAATATTTTCAGTCTAGTGGTACTTTTAACAACTTTCATGTTGGCTGATAACGAATTTTAATTTTTCAAATGTGCGATGTTCACCGACCTCAGTTTATTGATACAGATCTCCCCACAAAAGATTATTGCTCGCTACGTTGTCACAGCTTTTTTCACCAAGGAGGGGCGTTGATGGCGGCAAAAGAGATGGATAGAAACATGGAAAAATTAAAGGAGGATCATTTGAAATGATTATCTCTACGTGTATACATTGGGCCTTCCGTATTTCACAGTCACCATCGGGGACTTGCAATGGGTAGCCCCCTCAGTGTGGTTTTGGCTATACTATACTTAGAGGCTTTAGAGAAGAAATATGTAATAAAGACAATGGGGTCAGGACACGATTACTACGATGTGTAGGTTATGTCCTCGTCATTGCTAAGAAAGATACTATCTAGACGACAGGCTAAGATTGAATGAAGTTGAACAGGACATTTAGTGGAACACAAGGTGAAAGATAGATTGACTTTCATAGACACGGTGGTATGGAAGGACAATATGGCTCCATTCTCAGTCCATAGAAAGACATGGGTTTGTTCACACCTGCTAAACTTTCAGAGGCCTGATCAGTCTAGGCTAATGACAGGTAAATCAACAACTGATCGGAGGATCCTAGTGCTTCATATTCTGGAGCGACGACGTGAGTTTCAACAGGGGTTTCTTGCAGCTTATGTTGATTTCAAGAAGGCGTTTGACTCGGTGTATCGTGGAGTGCTTTGGGATCTTTTGCGAATCCATAAGATTCCTGCAATGATTATTGACCTGATATCTAGCTTATACTCTGGGATAGAGTTTGCTGTAAAGTATGGAGGAGTCATGTCTAGCTTCTTTCCAGTTAATTCAGGAGTAAGGAAAGGGTGTGCTCTCGCCACAACACTTTTCAACACCTGCATGGACTGGATATTTGGCATAGTTGTCGATCAGTGTCGTTGCAAAGCATCTATTGGCAACACCAAGGTCACTGACTTTATGTTTGCTGATGATGCTGTCATCCTTGCGTAGTCGTTGGAAGTCCTGCTTGCAGCCCTCGATTCGCTGCACATGGAGGGGACACCGCTTGGACTTCAGGTCTCCTGGCCTAAGACCAAGGTTCAGGAATTTGGGGGCATACTAGATGACACAGTTCAATCTGTCCATGCAAGTGGCGAGAACAGTGAGGTCTTGGAAAGCTTTACGTACCCTGGGAGTGTAGCGCATAACAGTGGTGGGTCATGTTAGGAAATACTTCGAAGGATTGGCATTGCCCATGGTGTTTTGGACTCTCAACCAGAGTACATGCCGTTGTCGTTATTTATGTAGGAGGGCTAAAATTCGAATCATCAAGTCACTTGTGCTCCTTGTCTTCATGTACGGCTGTGAGACATTGATATTAAATGCTGACTTGAAAAGGGGTTCTTGATGCCATTGTTTCACCACCCCTTGTCACCACTGTCACTTAAATTTGACTTGTAATATCACTCGTCTCAAGGCCCCTTGCCTTCTTTTCCTGTAGTCTCACTATTTTCTAGGCCCCGTGCCTAGTTCTCTCGTCCTTTGGGTTAACAAAAGGGTGGTGAATTTTCTTTCTTCTTTCACTGTAATTTCACCTTCTGCTTACACTCGGGATCTCTTTTCTCTCGTCTCTACATCGCCTCCTGATCCTCTCTCCACACTTTCTCTATATCTTCTCCCTACACCCTCTGACGAGATCCCGTATCCTACGCTAAGCTACCTTCGTCTGACGTCACTAATTTTTCTAATCCAATCTCCAGTGACGTTTCAAATAAATGTCACTCCTTATGGGCGTGACTTTGAATTCATGCACCAATAGTTTTTTCCTCCTTCTCCACCTTGCACCAATCCGGAAAGCCATTACAATGCCACTAGCAAAATTGTTTATCTCAGCATTAGTCAAACGAAGCTAACCTGCGCTTACAGAGTTTGATTACACATCGATTATAAAACAGTCACCACCGTCGGTGTGTTTACATAGACAAAACGTCGCCCTCACATAGACATAACATCGCCCTCGAGCAGGCGTCGAGTCTGAATTATTCTAATGCCCTAGCTCATTTCCATTCGTACACTACCGGCCTCTTACACATTGGTACTAAATGCCTTCCGAGAATCATGGAGTATCGCTGGAATGACTTCGTATCAAACCAGAGACTATACTGTGAGACTCACTTTAGGCCAATTACCTGTATAATTCGTGAACGTCAACTCCGGTTATATGGCCATGTGGCCTGATGTTGATCCTATTCATAAGGTCCCCACCTCAAGAGACAACCCTCGATGGAGGAGGAGACGAAGGGGACGACGCCTACAGAATCCATGGCTAGGGTTGGTTGATCGAAACTGTCGAGAGCTGTTTGGAGTGGGATGGAAGGGCGCATGCATGGGAGATTGCTCGGAGAGACCGTGGGGACTAACGCCGGAGTGTAAATGAAGCAACGCGCTCCCTGGCGTATGCCCCCAATTGGTGATGATGTATTGATGGATGATTTAAAGTGTGCCTCAGCCCTTAGCGGCAGATTTTTTTTTTTTTTTTTTTTTTTTAGGGGAGTAGAGTGTTTCAAGAAGGCCTTTGGCCGCTTGTAATTAATTTCTTTGAACCAAGACTTCAATCTCCCACACCACCTGCGCAGACCTACAACATTACGCAACGTTACGCACTGCTGATAAGGTAAGCAGATAAACTGAAGCACTTTAATCAAGGTGGCACATCTTAGTTTGTTCTAAGAAAAGACGATTTGATGTACAATAGGCAACCTCTAGCCTGAAGAAGGCTTTAACCGATGGATATACCCTTCTGAACCGGCACTGTTATACTGAGCTGAGTCAAGTTTCCTGTATTTCCTAAGATAAGGGGAATGAAGCACGTCGACGCACTGAGGCTGTTATGACTCATTTACTGACCCGTGCTGTACACTGAAACACATTCCGCACTAAGACCATGTTCATACTTGTGGTTTTAACCGCCGGTCCAATTACAATGGAGGCGACAACATTATGGATGGGGGATGATAGGTGGTAATGGACATGGAGCCGCCTAGTGTAGGCCTTATGGTCTCTTGTAGTCTCCATTCTTATGTTCTTATGTTCAGACACAACTGCGCAGTTTTTCCTTGACTATGCGGTTCCCGTACGATTCAAACCGCTAGTGTGGACAGCGCCTTGGTAAAATTCGTAATCAACCCTTCGCTGCATGTTAGAACGAATTAGTTATATCTAACTAAATATAGTTTGGCTGAATTATTGCTTAACGGCTGTTAGGTATTGAAACTAAAAAAAAAAAATGTTAATCCAGAGTGTTAGGTATTGAAACTAAATAAAAAAGAAATCTAATCCAGAGTCTATCAGATAACTATGAAACAAAAATCACCCAACAACAGATACTAAAGTCATAAGACATCAAAGCTGTCAATGATTTTATTTCAGTTGATGACAGACGATTCCCTTCAGGTCAGGTATACATGAACTGTGGCCATGACGTCTGTAATAGACCTAAACACCTTCAGGCTGGTACAACCCAAGTCGTCACAGGTTGCCCTATGTGTTTAGACTGTTGGGACGGGTAATTGCCACTGCTAGGAATTAGAAAGAAGTGCGAGTTTCGAACCCACGACTAAACGAATACGAAACCAGTGTAGTGTTAGGTTACTACACAATGGTAAAGGTACACTTCAGTGAGAGAATGGAATTATTCAAACTTCAATTTTCTAGGAACTGATTATTGAAATTATAATGCAAGGTATACACGAATAAATCCGCTGTCTTGGCAGTGAAACATAATTCTTTATGCAAGAAGGACAGAATACAGAGTTTAATAGCATTAACATTAATTAGGCTTATATATTACAATTTAAACTTTATAGAATAATAGTACTAATATTTACAGACATTTACACATAGATATGAGAGACGTAACAGTATTAATAATGTTATATTTCCATAATTCAAGTTCTAGCGGGGTGACAATATTAGTAAAGACAATGACTTATGGTACGTGAATTCTAGAGAGAACGAAGCTTCAAGGCATGACCTTGCTACACCAACACGCCTCCGATCACGCTATGAATAATAACACTGAAATGGTGGGGTAAGTTGAAATAGAATCGACGACTCTCAAGCTGAGGCATTGCACACATTTGTTTATCTCTGACACACCCTTAGTTCTCGGTATGAATGGGGGTTGCTTTGTCTAAAGATAAACAAGTTATAGATAAACGGATGAATGAATGAGCTGATTAATACGTAAATGAGCACCTACATGTATCAATCAATAATTTAGTTAATCAAATAGTTAATTACCTACTAAATCAAGTGATTAATATATACTCATTTATCTATTTGCCTATCTATTTACCTATCTATCTACTCATAACTGAACAAATTGATCAATAGATAGACGAACTGATATATAGATAAATAAGTGAATGTATAAATGAATTAAGTAATCAATTAATAAGTAAGTGAATAAATAGATAAATGAATAAAAAGATGATGCCATCGAACACCATTTAGAAAGTAACTATTTAATGACAGGCAGCATAGATTCAGAAATAAACGTTCTTGCGTGACTAACCAACTCGAATTCTACAACACGGTCATCTCAAATTATGACAAAAGGAACAATATATATTTAATGTATCTGGACTTGGAGAAGGCTTTTGAAACCGTCCCGCATGAAAGACTACTTGCTAAATTAGCTTCACACGGAATAAGTGGTAGCCAATTAAGCTGCACTAGTAATTGGTTAAACAATCGTAAAAAGAGAGTTGTTCTAAATGGCAAAACTTCTAGATGGAAAAATGTTACGAGTGGAGTTTCTCTAGGTTCCGTTCTTGGGCCACTTCTATTCATATCATATATAGATTATATAGACCACGGACTGAAATCTGTTGTCTCCAAATTTGCTGATGATACAAAAACGTGCGGAATGGCAAATGATCACTTAAACCAATTATATATTCAAGAAGATTTGAATAAACTACAGCCATGGTCTAAAAATTGGCTAATAAGATTTAACACAAATAGATATTAGGCTATGCACATCGGTGAAAATAACAATAAGTACGATCACAAGAAATTCGTTAACAAAAGTGGGTAGTGAATAGGATCACGGCGTAATTATCAGTAATGATCTCAAATCATCTAAGCAGTGTATTTCCGCCACAGAGAAAACAAATAGGTTTTTAGGATTGATTGGGCGACCTTTTTATTCTAAAATCCCATCTGTCATTAACAAGCTATATAAATCGTTAGTTCGTCCACATTTGGAATATGCTGTTTCCGCATGGTCACCGAATCTCATCAAAGATATTGACATTAAAAAAAAGTGAAACGGCAAGCCACAAAACTGATTCCAAATATCAGAAATAAATCACACGAAAATCGACTAGAATTTATCAATCTATTTTCCCTAAAAAGGGTAGACACAGGAGATTTGATACAGGTCTTTAAGAATCTAAAGGAATTGACAAAATCAAAAGTGATGAAATGTTCACACTAAATGTGTATCAAACAATAACTAATGGTTTCAAATTGTCAGGAAGTAGATTTAATTTGCAAGTTGGTAGGAACAACTTCGCCAACCGTGTAGTAAATGAATGGAATAAACTTCCTGCAGAGGAAGTGCAATGTAGTATAGTTCAAAGTTTTAATATCTATTAAAATAGAATAAATAGCAGGTATTTAACCTGCCATTTATTCTATTATATTTTATCTATTTATCATTATTTATTACTTATTATCTGTTTATTTCTATTATTTATACAATTCTTATATATCATAGATTACTACTAGTTATTTATTTTTCTATTATGATTTATTATTTATATATTTATCATTTATCATTATCTATTTTTTTTTTCCTATCCGACCTAGTTATGGACCAAAAGGTCTCCTGTCGACATGCTCTTACTATGTAGCCCTTTGTATAAACAGATAAATAAATACAATAAATTAACAA
>NC_134777.1:7493402-7498402 GCF_046742065.1 Oratosquilla oratoria
GTGTGTGTGTGTGTGTGTGTGCGTGTGTGTGTGTGTGTGTGTGTGTGTGTGTGTGTGTGTGTGTGTGTGTGTGTGTGTGTGTGTGTGTGTGTGTGTGTGTGTGTGTGTGTGTGTGTGTGTGTGTGTGTGTGTGTGTGTGTGTGTTTTGCAGAAACCACAAGGAAAATAAAGTCGGAATACTAAACGTTTTCGTCTATTACGACATCCTCAGAGTACTCTGAGGATGTCGTAATAGACGAAAACGTTTAGTATTCCGAATTTATTTTCCCTGTGGTTTCTGCAACATATATTCATATGTATATATATATATATATATATATATATATATATACGTATGTATGTATGTATATATAATTAATAATGACATCCAAGAGATATTTCATAAATTTGCATTGGGATCACCTTTTCTTATCCTAGTTCACTGGAGATGGGACAACCTATTAATATAGTTGATGTTTTCTCTCTCATTTTTCTGTTTCATTTTCTTTTTTTCCTACTTTACCGTTTCTATTTTACTCATTTGTTTGTTTACTTCATTTATTTGTTTGTCAGTTTGATTAAATACTTATTTATTCTCTCTCTTTTTCTTTTTTTTTTTTTTTTTTTTCTTTAGCAATGTCCACCCGACGCTTCCATACGACCTCGTCCCTCTACATCGAGTCGGTGCGTCTGGCAACGTTCGTCGGTTGGCCCTCGAGTCATATTCTGACTCCGGACCAATTGGCACGCGCCGGCTTCTTCTACCTCCGGAGCGAAGACCACACGCAATGTTCCTTCTGCAAGGGGATCGTCGGGTACTGGGAGGCGGGCGACGACCCTGAATTGGAACACCAGAGGCTATTCCCTGCCTGCCCGTTAGCGAGCGGCAAGCCCACGGGGAACGTACCCCTCATAGACAGCGGCAGAGACGAGGAAGAAGACGAAGAAGATCTAGGAGAAGATGTAGTTTTGGACACTTTGATCCAGGCGTCACAGACCCACGTTGTGCCACATGAGAGTTCTCCAGAGAGAGAGATGATTAGGAAACGTCAGAGAAGAAAGCTCGAGAGGAAGATGTGGAGACTCTTGCAAACTCACTACGATCATCTTCTGGCCTGCACGCGCCCTCGGCCTCCTAAACCGAGTGGCGCGAACCTTCTGGGTACGCAGGCCTCCTCAAGTTTGTTTCTTTAGGAGAGAGGCCAAACGCAGAGTATGGGGTCCAATATATCTAACGTTTCGCCCAGCAGAGCTTATTCAGAAGCCCTGCTGGGCGAAACGTTAAATATATTGGATCCCAAACTCTGCGTTTGCCCTCTCTCCTACAGTGCTGTTGCAGTCGTTGCTACTTTTACTCATTTGTTTGTTTACATGAGCTCCTTAGACACGGACGGTCTAGCCCTAAGCTGAGTAAAATCGTCAGGTATTAGCCAGTGGAAAATCAGTACATGTGCTATCGTAGCGAAAAATTAAGTTCAATTTATTCGGTATAATGACGTCATGCGGTTTTATCAAATCGATTGGACGTCAACCTGGCAAGGGGACTATGACTCTATCGGCAAGGAACGTTCTTTATGGAATTTATTCTGGCTAACGCCTAGTGGATTTATTCAGCTGAGGAAACGCCATCGTAACGAAAGAGCTAAAGAGGACACATAACACACACACACACACACACACACACACACACACACACACACACACACACACACACACACACACACACACACACACACACACACACACACACACACACACACACACACACACACAAAAACACCCACACACACACACACACACAAACACACACACACACACACACACACACACACACACACACACATGCATACACCCACACACACACACACACAAGCACGCACGCATGCGCATATATAACATGGAGGCAGGAATAGTGCAATATGATATTAGCGAGTTTGAAGTTAGAAACCACCAATAGAAGCGCAGAGACGGGGAACCCCGAGTATAGCCCTTATTCTGTATATTAGAGTCAGGTAAACGCAGTTAGATGAATACACACATACGTATTTCAGATCAGGTTCATAAATCATAAGTTAATCACACAGGCCCCAGCCTTGACTCTAGCTGATAGCAGTCGGTTTTTATTCATTTAAGAAAAGAATCCCTTGCAATCTTAATGATCTCACTTGTTACGAGGCCCCCTTTGCTGTGGATGACCCCTCCAAGATCAATATTACTGACAGTATATTGTCTCAGTACTATTGCCCTCTCTTCATGGCACCATTAGTATTATTCGTAAACTGATCGTGTAGTTATCGCTTTAAGAAATTCCTGTGCATTTGATATCGACTGACAATACTTCAAGTATTTTTGAGAGAGGTGAAATCATTAGTTGATAATTGAAAGTACAGGAAAGGGCAAAGTTCCTAATAGTAAAATTAGTGGCGATTTCATGATTGACTCTAAATAGTAATTGCATGAGAGTGTCTTAAAATAGATTTTACATGATGTTAATGTCTTTAATCACTTACGTCTGGGTTTATTTTTCAGAGTGGAAAGAACGAATTGCAAATCCCAGAGGACGCGTGGCTGTCCCGACGCTCAACACAACAGAAGCACGACTCAAAACTTTTGCTTCTTGGAGACAATGCGAAGTTGGAGTCGAAGTCAAGGCCCTCGTCCAGGCAGGGTTCTACTGGACAGGTATTCACTTCAGTGGTTCTACTTTGGGTGGAGATATATATAATACGAAGTCTAAACATGCAAAAACCTGCCCACGTGTGTTGGAAGTGTTGTCGGAATCGACTTGACGTCAAGTCGCTTTCATTTCTTCTGTGCTTTTGTCACACGACGACGATATGACGTCAGTCGCAAGTCAAGCCTCCCGACAAATAAACATATTTTGTATATCTAGACTTCGGTGACATGTTCCATACATCTTATTCTGCCTTACGCCAAGCTATTTGCATAGTTTAGGAACGTCGCCTTTCACTCTTTCCCTTTGCTGTCGTCTTCTACATGTTTTATGTTGGCTAAAGCCGTAGGGCCTTGTTCATCTTGAAGAATATCAAAGTGGTGAGAGATTAATAAATACTGCGAAACTTTTTCTTTTCTTTAGGGGCAAATTTAAGGGTTGTTTTACATATATTCACACGTGCGTCATTGTCTGCGCACCGTTATATAGCCTTACATAAGTTTATATTTTTTCACAGGTGTTGGAGACTTAGTCCAGTGCTTCCACTGCCATGGGGGAATCATGGGCTGGAGGGAAGGCGAAGACCCGATCGACTTGCACGCCCGCCTCTACCCGACATGCCCCTTTGCCCTTAGCGAAAGAGGAAAGAAGTTCGGCCGACAGTGTCAAGAACAACTGAGTTCGTCTCCTCTGCAACACAGGGGACTTAGGTTCGACGAAAGTCCTTTCGTTGCAGAAGAGGACCTCTGGAGGCTGAGAGGTGTCAGGACCCACAGGCTGAAGGAAGAGGAGGCGCGGCTGCTTCTTCTTCATCCGATGGCACAGGTAGTTTTCATGACTCCTTTTTTTTTTTTCGGGCGAGCTCGCTTCGCTCGCAGCTAAACAGTCGTCTCCATTGCCGTGACGTCACTGCTTTCGGACAATCAGTTATCTCCGTTGCCGTGACGTCACCACTCTCGGTCAATCAGTCGTCTCCGTTGATATGACGTCACCACTCTCTCAGTCAATCATGGGCCGGATGGGGACGTGTCCCCTTGAGGGATTTCCGGTTTCCGGCCCAAGTTAGATCGATATCAACAGGGATTCTTTTATTAGTATATAGAAATTCCAAAGTATCCTCACTTGTTGCAGTTTCTCCATATTACTCATTGCCTTATTCCATAATCTATTTACATTATTACTGATTCCTTGACCATAGCTATATATCAGATAGAAGCATCTTGTTATTTTTAATCCAACACTAAACGATTTCATCCATATTTACGAATTAATTTTCTCTTTTTCTTATGATAGGATTTGCTCACGTTAGGCCTACCCAGAGACTCGATTCTCTTGGCTTTCCGCCTGCGGATGGAACTGGGCGGCGGAGTCCTCTTCAGAGACACGGGGGAGGCGCTGATGGAGGCCTTCAGCATCTGGGAGACGCTTCACAATAGACGAATTTATGTCGCCAATCCGCCTCAGAGTCCTCCAGATAATATGATACGCCGTGTGCCCGACGGAAAATGGTATCGTTGAATACCGAGTGGATTAAAGATACTGTAGTCCCAGATACTAAAGAATTTGTGGCACTTAGGAAGATTGAAGATGGGGGAGAGGGGAGAAATTGAAAGGTCGTTGGCAGGAGAAACAGCTGAAGCTACGAGTGGATCAACTTTCTTATACGAGTGGTGATAATCTCCGGT
This sequence comes from Oratosquilla oratoria, assembly GCF_046742065.1. NCBI lineage: Eukaryota > Metazoa > Arthropoda > Malacostraca > Stomatopoda > Squillidae > Oratosquilla > Oratosquilla oratoria. The sequence goes on from NC_134777.1 coordinate 7,497,741, forward strand.
CTTGAAGTGGGTGACGTGTCATTCCAGGAAATAATGGGACAACGAAAAACTCGAATCTAGTTTTCAACATCTCCAGATGAGAAAGATACGAGGAACCAGATTAGTAATTTGCAAAGTAATACTGATGGTGTGTGTTTGTATGTGTGTGTGTGTGTGTCTGTGAGTGTGTGTGTGTGTGTGTGTGTGTGTGTGTGTGTGTGTGTGTGTGTGTGTGTGTGTGTGTGTGTGTGTGTGTGTGTGTGTGTGTGTGTGTGTGTGTGTGTGTGAGCAGTTATTATATATATACTGTATAGAGTGATTCCTTAGCGTAGTATGTTCGTTACATAGCAGATTATACTTGTTACATAGCAGATTATACTTGTTTCTCATTCAAAGTTATATTATCAAAGAAATCTCCTTACTATGGGTGTGAACGGGTAAATTCTTGATTAATTTATGATTTTATTTAGAATAAATTTTCTAAGATTTTGCAATCAATTTTTATTGACATGATGAATCTTGGACCATACAATCTTGGCATTTGAAATGGTCGACTGAAGTGAAGTGGTCCTGAGTATATGTTTTCTACCGAAAATACGAAATTCTAATAAATCAAAGAGTGAATCAAAGTCTGAAAGAACTAGAGTCTTCAGCTGAGCGATAGACAACATCTGGCGTTAGCT
>NC_134777.1:7503402-7510902 GCF_046742065.1 Oratosquilla oratoria
CTCTCTGCACTTTTGTACATATTCATTTCTATAACCAGTATATATTTTCCATTTTTCAGGTCTTCTGTCTTTTTTCCATCTGGTCCAGGCTTTGTCTCTTTTGTCTTTTAACTCCCTACAACTTTTGTTGTACCAGCATTTTACATATTCTTTTTCTTGTTTTTGTCTTGGGACATACTTTTCCACTCCTTTTTTGTAAATTTTTGTCAAGATATTCCATTTCTCTTCCACTGATGTTTCTTCTTTGTATATTTCTTCCCAGTTTTCTTGTTGGAAGAATTCTCTTATTTTATCAAAGTTTGTTTTTTCATACATCATTCTTCCTTTTCTATATTGTTCATTTCTTTTCATATATTTTTCTTCATTAAGTTCCAGTTCAATCAATATGTGGTCACTTTTACCTATTGGTGTTTTATATTCAATCTTGTCCACTATTCTAGGTTCAGATGTAATTATTAAGTCTAGCCTCGATGGTTCTTCTTCATTTCTATACCTAGTGTTCTCTTGTATCCATTGTGTCATTGAATGGTCAGTAATCATCTTAAGTAGAGCATTTCCCCATGAGTCATCACCACTCTTTACTGTCATTTCTTCCCAGCAGATTTCTTTGCAATTAAAGTCGCCCATCATAACTATTCTTCCTCCGTCTTCCATTATTTTAGTTAATGCTATCTTTGTGTCCTCTAACATACTTTTATGTTCACTCTCCTCCCATGAGGCTGTTTTCGGAGGCACATAATTGATCACAAATTTTCTGCTCTTCTTATCTCGGTCTTCCACTTCTATCATAATCATCTCTACTGTATTCTTTCCATATATGACACCTTTCACGTTTATATCCTTCTTAGTCAGGAACATAACTCCACCCCCTTGTTTTTTCTCTCTGTTTCTAATCCAATAATTGTATGTATCATGTCCTACACTGTTGGGTGGTAGTGGGCCTTTTAATTTTGTTTCTACAATTCCCATTATGTCCGGTTCTTTTTCTTTCAAATAATCATTCAGTTCATTCAATCCTGTTATCAATCCATCTATATTTGTCTAAGACACTCTTAGTTTTCTGCCACTTCCATTGTGTTCTCTGTTTCCCTTATGTTTTTCTTTAGTATGTCGAACTGCTTTATTTTCATGTTCACTACTCTCCAATAGAATCTCTCTTTCTCTGACTCCGTTCTTTCCTCGTTTTTTGCCTTAGCTTCAATTCTTTTCTTCTTTTCTGCCTCTCTTTCCTCCTTATTCATTTCTCTTTTTATCCATACCTTTTTATATTGATCATTTGTTGCTAGTTTCCCTGTCTTGGATAGAATTTTCTCTGCCGTTGTTTGTGACCTGAATTTAATCTTAATTGGTCTGGTCTTATCTGTACTATATTTTCCTAGTCTGAATTTTTCCTCAATTTCCTTTATAATTTCTGGTTCATCTTCCTGGACTAATTTTAATAAACTGCTTACTCTTTCATTTTCCTCCTTGATTCTTGCGGTTCTATCTGGGTTATGTTTCTCTTCCATTCCTAATATAATTATACATTTCTTTTTGTCAGCTAATTCTCTTACTATATTCTCCTTCTGTCTCATCACTTTAATAACTGAGTCTTCATTATGTTCTTTCAATTGCTGTTTGACTATGTCAGTGAATGAAACCTTATTCCCTTCTTGAGTTATTCTCCAATTTTTAACTTCTGTAGCTATTTTCTCTCTATTTTCATTACTATTCTTCTTCAATTTCTCATTCTCCTCCTTTACATTTCCTAACTGTCTTTTTAGGTCCTCTATTTCTTCAGTTAAGTTTCTGTTAGCCTTCTCTAGTTGTTCCAACCTTTCAATTCTCTGGAAAATGGAGTCTACATTACCTAACTTACGTTCCAAGTCCTCGATCACCTTATCAACTCTCTCCTCTAGTCTTATCAGTCGGGGGGGGGGGGGGTTGTGTCCCCCCCACCCTCTTTAAATCCCTGGAACATATTCGCGTCACTTTCTTCTGTATTGCTCCTCTCTATACTTCTAATCTTTACATTTTTATTAGACATTTGATCCTCGCTAAGTCTTTTGTTTACCTTCCGCTTGTCTGGCTGGGCAAAGTCTACTCCCTCCTCATTTCCTTCCATTTCCCTCAGTAATCCCTCCCCTTTTCCTCTTTCCCTACGTTCCCACTACTCCACGAGCAATTTCCCCCCCACCCTGCAAAAACACTAGGCACTTCTCTTTGCGTTGGGATCCACAGACTTCACTTTTCTTCAGAACGTCTTCTAAGCCGTCCATTCGTTGAAGTGTGTGTGTGTGTGTGTGTGTGTGTGTGTGTGTGTGTGTGTGTGTGTGTGTGTGTGTGTGTGTGTGTGTGTGTGTGTGTGTGTGTATTCACCTTGGTCTTTGGGTCACGTGGTGGACCCGTGAACGACAGCTATTTCCCTCTCGGAAGAGAGCTCAGAGCTCATATATGACCGATCTATGGGTAATGCTGTGACCTTACAAGCACGCACACACCCAACTCCCCGCCCACGAGAATTGGAGTAACGACTCGAAGCGCAGCGATACTGAAATTATTTCAGCCCCGACAATTTTGTTTGTTTGTCAGCGGACATATACTTTATGATGTTTACTTCCAGATATTTTTCAGATTCCACTTTACTTCCGTTGCATCTATCTTATATTGTCCTGATATCCCCCCTCCCCAAATTCCATTATGCTACATTTCATAATATTGAAGTTCACTTCCCACTTCTGACTCCATTTCAAATCCCTGTTCAGATCTCTCTGTAGTGAATCACAGTCCGATTCAGTGCTTTCTTTAACAGTTTTCCGTTATCTGCAATAAAGCCCGTGTAACATCCCACACCCTCGTCCATGTCATTCATATAAATAGCAAACATTATTGGAGCCAATACTGATCCTTGTGGAACTCCACTAATCACCTCTTTACAAAGTTACAAAGGCGGAGCATGCCGACAGGAGACCTTTTGGTCCATATCTAGGTCGGATGCGAAAAAATAAATAATAACAGTGATAAATAAATGAATAAATAAAAACTATAATAATGTAAATAATAAATAAAATACACAAATAAATGCATAGAACTCATCTCTGAGCACTGCTCTCATTTTTCTTCCATGCAAAAAGTCCTCCATCCATTTCAATGGTTTACCTTGTATCCCTCCAATGGTTTCCATTTTTTTTTTTTTTTTTTTTTTTTTTTTTTACTTTATCAAAAGCTCTTTGTAAATCTAGGAAAGCACAATCAGCCCACCCGTCCCTTTCCTGTATTATATCTAGTAATCTTGAATAAAAATAGATCAAATTTGTGGCACATGATCTACCCTGTCTAAATCCGAATCGTCTCTGATTTAGTACTTTGTTCTCCAGATGTTTTATCCATCTATTTTTTATAACTTTTTCACAAATTTTGGTTACCGTGCATATAAGGATAACAAGTCTATAATTTCTTGGGTCTTCTTTGTTTCCTCCTTGCGTGTGTATCTTCTGTGTATTTCATATTCCCTTGGCGTAGTTTCATTATTTCCTGTTTGTTTTTTTAGTTTCCCGTTCACACATCTATAGAATAGTTTTGGCTGATCCTTACATTTTTCTATTGTGTCTTTTTCATTGTTCCTTTTCTTCCCTGCGTATCCTTACATATCCATTCCTTTGATTAATATATATTTGCCACTTTCTAGGATTTTTTGTCTTTTCTCCATCTTTTCCAAGCTTTATCTCTTCTATCTTTCGGTTTTTACTGTCTCCAAATTCACTGATGATACTAAGCTGTACGGAATAACAAACGATCCCCCGAATCAATTGGATATTGAAGAATGTTTAGACAAATTAGAGCAACGGTCTCAAAAGTGGCGCATGAAATTCAATCTAAATGTAAATCTATTCATAGAGGTAAAATAATACGAAGTACGACTACAAGGTATTTAGAAAAATTAAACCAAAGAGGAAGCAGAGATTCGAATTTATTTTCCGCCCACGGTTGGAATATAATGTATCATTTCGGTTCCCAAATCTCATTAAAGACATCGATGGATTGGAAAAAGTACTGCGGTGAACCACAAAACTCGTACCAAATATAAAAGAAATAAAGTATATAAGAATACTCAAGTCATTTGAACCTATTCTCCCTCAAAAACCGGAGACTCAGATTGAATTTAATACAAGCCTACAAGAAAATAAAAGGAATGGATAACATCCAAATTGGGAATATTTCTACGCTAAGTACTATCCTATCAGGACGTAGATTTAACCTAGAAGAAGGTTGACATAATTTTACCATCTGTGTCGTCAATGAATGAAATAAGCTTCCAGACAAAGCGATTGCATGAATATTGTTCGAAGTTTCAGAATTCACTCGAATAAACACCTAAGCGTTTATTACGTGACCTCATTATGGACCAAAAGGTCTCCTGCCAGGATACTTTACCGTTACAACATGATGTTAGAAACATTAGTTGTTGTTTTGTACATTAATAAGTTTTATTTACTAAAATCACAAAAGAACTATTGCATGTAGAAATGTGCTACTCAACGAAAGGTACATATGTTTAGTTTTGATTTAAGAAGTTTGAGTGTCCATAATGCCGTGGTTCCCAAACTGGGGGGTAAATTAACCCCTGGGGTTAATCTAACAAAATTTCGGGGGTAATGGAGGGGTGATAGAAAAAAAATTAAGAATTCTGAAAATCAAGAAACCAAAAATTCCTCAATTATCTTGAAGCATGCATCTCCTTTCATACCCCTAAATGTTCTTGACATCTTTGGCAATAGTCATTAGAGATGCACAATGTTCAAACACAATAAATAAACGAAAATATCTCTAGTATTTTAATTTAGCCATATATATCAATGTTGACATTTTGTGAAAGGGGTAACATGCTTAATGTGGCATGGTAAACTTGGTAACAAGCTGAAAAAGTTTGGAAACCGCTGCCATATTGGGACGCCACCAGACGGAAATACCATTTTCTATGCAATATCGCAGCGACATCCTCCTTCCCCCCGACCACCGCCACCAAAGTGAAGGAGAAGGAAGAGACACTTCCTCTTTATGTCACGCACTCTTCCACGCTGTCACAGTCACTCCCCCAACCAACTATGAGCAACACAATCACAATACCCTAAAACAGGCGTTTTTATAGTTATACGTCAGTGTCCAACAATGACTACTCTAATGAGTTCTTTGTTATTTTCTGGAAGACAGTCCGAAAAATCATAATAATTGCATCGTGACAACATGATAAGAGCTTGGAACTGGACCGTGGGTTAATAATATAAGAGGTAGGTATCAAGTAGACAGAATTGGACCCCGGGGTATTGGGAATATGATTTTTAACAATCGTTCCCCCAAATAAGGGGTTCCCAAACTGCGGGTCATGACCCCTAGAAGGGTCATGAGCCTTTATCTGGGGGTCATGCAGGGCCCAACTGTATGTACAGAAACCCGCGTACTGATTTACTTGTATCAAAATAGCAAATACTCATTAAGATACCTCATTAAAATTCTCATTAAAATACTAAGAGGTCTCCTGTCGGTATGCTCCGCCTTTGTAATCCTTTGTAAATCAATCCTTGTTAATAAACATTAATAAAAAAAATATTGCTCTTTCTACTGTAATTAATATTTTAAAGTTTAAAGTAATGTATCTGCCATATTAGAAATTACTACGTTTTCAGAAAGCTTATAAAGGTGGGGCTCATGGTAGGTTTGGTACTACTGACAGGTGTCCCATATTGGAAGTTTGGGAAACACTGGTCTAAATATTCAACCCCGTCAACAAAGTAGTCCCAATCTATCTCCTGGCGCCAACAGTGTTACCTGTGGCACTCCACTCATAACGCTGCATCCCAAGCCTCCATGCTGCGTCTCCGTGTTTCTTATACATACATAGTATCCTTTGATATTGGCGCAATTTGGCAATAATGGTTACCCTTTATCAGTATTATGTTAATTTGGTGCAACAGCTAGCCGGCTCCTGATCCAGATTTACAGCCTCTCTCTACACCTCTCTGCCCATGTATTTCCGTTCGCTTTCCATTCATTCTTAGCTCTCTTCTCTTGTGAGTTCAAAAAGGACGAAGCAGCCCTACGTAATACCGTTTAGATAAACACCTAAGCAAAATGCTGTAATGCCTGCCATTTATTTTACATTATTTGTTTATTTGTTTGTTATCATTTGTTTGTTTACTATTACTTATTTGATTATTATTATTGTTTATCTGTGCATTTATTATTATTTACTGTTTACCTGTTTATCATTTAACTTTACCTATTCATTTATTTATTCTATTTATTATTATTTATATTATTTTTTTTTATTTGTTTATTTACCTATCATTATTATAATTTTTTTTATTCCGACATAGTTATGGACCAAAAGGTCTCCTGTCGGCATGCTCCACCTTTGTAATCATTAATCAGGTCCCATTTAGCCCTAACCGAGGAAGGTACAAAAATCAACCTCGTCGATAGATAGACTGACTTTATTTGGCAATGAATCAATGTACATGAAGTGCAAATAATGACAAGAACACATAGTTCGGAATAATAAATGCAAATTGCCGAGGATAACACAAAAAGCATGTACGCTTATTTCCATTGCGGTCCTCATCAGATTGTTATTCTACAAAATCTACACTAAGTCACACTGACAACATACGTAGGGGGCTAAGTCGTCATTTACTATAAGAAGCGAATAAAACGATCAATACCCGGTGCGGAACAGTCCCCCTAGAGAAGTGGCTCCCTGACTGAGGGTAAATTACCCCCTAACAAAATTTCGGGGGTAATGGCCAAACTGAAGGTAAATTACCCCCTGGGAGTAATTTAACAAATTTTCGGGGAGTAATGGAGGGGGTGACAAAAATAATAATAATAAAAATTCTGAAAACCAAGAAGCCAAAAATTCCTCAACTAGCTTCAAAGCACGCAGCTCCAACCTTCTCACTTATGTTCTCGACATCTTTGGTAATAGTCATTCGAGATGCACAATGTTCAAATACAATAGATAAACAAAATTACCTCTAGTGTTTCAATTTAGCCAAATATATCAATGTTGACTACATTTTGTGCAAGGGGTAACATGCTTAACGTGGCACGTTAAATTGGGTAACAAACGCAAAAAGTTTGGGAGCCACTGCCCTAGAGAGAGTGGCTCCACAGGAAGCGTGGTGTGATATGGCTGACAGCGCGCATTGCAAATGGATATCGACATTCCTAAACTGGTATGACCACCACGCGTCTGTCAAAAATAATAGTTGTACACCTTCAGAAAGGAACTGTACGTCAACATTGTGAATAAGGACATGGAACCTTAGAATGACAACAACTCATCCAGGTTTCCATCCTCGACGGCGACGTTGACCATCAAAGCCTGTATCAGGAGCTGTATATCCTAAGACTCAAGCCAACAACAACAACAATAATAATATCAATAATAATATTGAAAATAATAATAATAATAATAATAAGTAATAATAATAATACCAATAATAATAATAATGATAATGATGA
>NC_134777.1:7518402-7525902 GCF_046742065.1 Oratosquilla oratoria
ATATATATATATATATATATATATATGTATGTATGTGTATGTGTGTATGTGTATGTGTGTGTATGTATGCTAATAAGAACACGGGTACGTGTGTTCACTTATGCAAAGTAGACCACTTGGAAAAAGAAACTAACGAAGCAGAGCGCTTTCGTATATTACATCTTTTAATATACGAAAGCGCTCTGCTTCGTTAGTTTCTTTTTCCAAGTGGTCTAGTTTGCATATATATATATATATATATATATATATATATATATATATATATATATATATATATATATACAGTGTGTGTATATATATATATATATACATATATATATACGTATACATATATCTACGTATATATATACGTATACATATATATGTACGTATATATATACATATATATACACTCATATATACATATATTTTTTTTAACAACCACAATGCACTTTAATTCTAAGCCATCAAAGTTGATGGCTTAGAATTAAAGTGCATTGTGATTGTTAAAATGTATCTCTAATCACTGGGACCCATTCAGTGTTGTATATATATACATACATACATATATATATACATATATATATATATATATATATATATATATATATATATATATATATTACACATATATATACAGTATATACATATATATACATATATATACATATATATACATATATACACACACACATATATATATATACATATATATATATATATACATATATATATTGTATATATACATATAAATATACACATATATACATATATATATATTTATATATATACACACACATATACACACCACACACATATATATATATATATATACATATATATATATATATATATATATATATGTATTACATAACCTTTGACATCACGAGTTTTTTTGTACAGACTAAACTAAATGGAAATATTGATATTCAAGTTATAGAAGGAAAATATAGCGTACAGTCAAGGGACAGAAGAATCAAAAGGCAGCAGTTAGAAATGAAATGGACGAAGATGAGTTGGGGAAGTCGAGAGGGACAGAGATGATATGAGAACCGTAACGGAAGAAAATGCGAAGAGATTCTTTGTTGTAACAAAGGATTACAAAGGAGGAGCATGCCAACAGGAGACCCTTTGGTCCTTAACTAGGTCGGATGTAAAAAAATATATATACATAATAATGGTAAATAGATAAATAAATAGATAAATACATAAGAATTGTAATAATGTAAGTATGAATAATAATGAATGAAATAGATAAATACATGCATAGTTATAGTTTAATAATAAACAGGTTAATAGTGGAATTATCTTACTTAAAATCTTGCTCTCAAAGAATTCCATATATAAATTGCTGAGCACGGGAATTCTTTGAGAGCAAGATTTTAAGTAAGATAATTCCACCAGGAATAATTTGGCTACGTTATGTCGATGACATTCTTCGTCTATGGCCTGATCATTTAGATGAGTCACAATTCCTCAAACAAATGAATAACCTAGTCAAGTCAATCAAATTCACGGTTGAAGTGGAAAATGATGGTGTGCTACCCTTTTTAGACGTTAATATTCATCGTAAAGAAAGAAACCTTACATTTAGTGTGTATAGAAAACCAACTAATGTAAACTCATACATCCATTACTATTCTTCCCACCCTGATAATGTAAAAAGATCGGTTTTCTCATCAATGTTCCTTAGAGCTTTACGGGTCTGCAGTCCCGAGTACATTGATGAGGAAATAAGAAATGTTTACGCTATTGGATTTGGATTAAAATATCCTAAACATTTCATTGATGTTTGTTACAATTTTGCAAGGAAAACGTATTACAATTCTCAGCCTAACAAATCCAAAGTCCATAATAACCTAGTAGTTTTACCTTACCAAGAAAATTTAACTATTGTTCCCAAATTACTTAAGAATTTTAACATCAATGTAGCCTTCAGAAACAATAACACTATCAAACAATACCTAATTAATAATTCTAAAAATTGCCAAAAAGGCTGTGTGTACAAAATTCCTTGCAAAATATGTGATAGATTCTATATCGGCCAAACGGCAAAAGATCTTTCTGTCAGGATAAAACAACACAAGAAATGTGTCAAAGACGGGAATGAGTCAAGTGCCATTTTTAAACATTTAAGCACTTTTAATCACCCTATCAACTGGGAAAACGCTAGAGTGATTACTTTCAACAATAATTTTGTCGAAAGGAATTTAATTGAAAGTTGCCTGATTAAAATCACAAATGATAATAACTTTAACCTTAACTTAGGATTGTACAAAATTGATAATTATATTTGCAAAGAAATAGCCAATAATTACAAAATGTAAGAATGCTGGACGTGTGACCCACGCCCGGACAATTCGTCCACAACCTTTCCTAGTGAGTTCCACAACCTTTCCTAGTGAGTTCCTTATACTATTGTCCTACTATATTTTGTTTGCTGTACCCTCTTTCTTTGTAATTTACACTGAAGATGTAATATACGAAAGCGCTCTGATCCGTTTGTTTATTTTCTTAAGTGGTTACCTTGCATATAAATATATATATATATATATATATATATATATATATATATATATATATATATATATATATATATATATATTCGCAAGCTTAAGAGCTCACGGAAAAAGTTAATTAATCGTTACTTTGCTGTCGGTTTTAACAGAATATGCCTCAGAAAGAATCTCCTGCCACGCTTCACCAATATATATATATATATATATATATATACTGTATATGCAAGTTGTCACCTTGCATATATATATATATATATATATATATATATATATAAATATACATATATATATATATTAATGGGCAGTTGCACGAGAACAGTAATGAAGGAAGAAATCTTGGACTGAAGCAAGGTGACAAGTGGGATGCGAGGCTCTGCTTTGGCACCAATAATGTTCCTGACTTACAACAAACCCACGCGAGAAGGTATAAACAGCTATCTTAACCTACTTGCTGATAACGTCAAAATCACGAGGGTGAGAAGCAATTGCAAGAGGCTGGTAGATAAAGGTAGACAAGTAAGGTAGAAAGGGGGTTAGGTGGCAAGAATTTCATTTTTATGAGCTGGATCTTTGGTAAACAACAGTCCAGGCCATTCTCAACGGGGGCGATTTTTGAGCTCAGGGGGCGAAAAACGTCACAGGTATTGCTTCTAACTGACAAATTTTAAGCCTAATATAAAAGATCTAGCAGTGAAGCACCAGGCCCAAGGATCTCATTAAAACATAACGTGAGTAAAACATTTTAAATTAGTTGTTTATCATTGTTGCAATAATTTTTATTATTATTTTCCAATTAAGGGGGGCGATCCTTTTTTTTCAATTGAAAAAGGGGGCGATATGGCTAAAAAGGTTGAGAAACCCTGGTCTAGGCGAAGGCGTTGCATAATTTTGCTCCTCGTCTAAAGTTTATACAGTGTGTTTGTATGTCTTTGCCTGTGTGTATGCGTTTGTATGTGTCTACCTGTGCGTTCGTGTGTGTTTGCCTGTGTGTGCGTGCGTGTGTGTTTGCCACATTCATAATTTCATGCACACACACACACATTTACACATACTCATACACATTCATACTCTCTCAATCCATCTATGTATTTATATATTTATCTACTTATCTATCACACATACACAACTCGTAGCGCAGTTGGTAGAGTTCCCGGCTGCCACTACGGAGGTCCGGGTTCGAATCCCGCCCAGGGATGAAATTATTTCAGTATCGCTGCGCTGCGGGTTGTTACTCCAACTCTCGTGGGCGGGGAGTTGTGTGTGTGTGTGCGTGTAAGGTCACAGCATTACCCATAGATCGGTCACACACGAGCTCTGAGCTCTCTTCCGGGAGGGAATTAGCTGTCGATCACAATTCCAACACGTGATCCAAAGACCAGGGTGAATCACACATACACAATCATACACTCATACTTTTACACGCGCATACACCAGGGAATTTTATTCAGTTGAGGGATCCCTCCCTCTGCAGCGAATGGGACAACTCTGGAAATTATCACCTCATCTCTGATATTATGGACGACGAGAATTGCCATCACGATTTGGTTAAGTATCAGGGAACGGGTAGGAAGCAGGAACAATATTTTAAGTAACTGGAACAAAAAAAACTCCCTTCGGTCACCCTTCTTCCGGACCAAAAACCTCGCCTTATTCTAATTCTATCTCAGTATTTCCTGGAAGTCTCTTATCTAGTGGTCGTCCTCCAAGCACAGAGGCCAGTCCTTGTCCTCCCTCGCTGCATGTTTTCCAAGCCGTCGTGCCCTGATGACGTAGGCCACTGGAGAGATCCTGTTTTCTTTTTCTTTTTTCCACAGTGTCTCGATCTTTACTCTGTTTTTGTTTTTTCAACTCCTAACAAAACGTCCCGATTTCATGGAGTAGAAACATCCAGTAACTAGGTATTTAGAATCGTATTGTTTTAGTTTTGTTATGCACTGACTACGGGCTTCGAAATCACTCCCTCTGCTTATTTCCGGAAGTGATGCTCCAGCTCATTCGCCCTCCACTTTCAAAACTGGATTGTCATGTCCATATTTAAACACAATGAGGTTCCTCCCCACTTCATTTACTTGTCTTGACGGATTACATCAGCAAGTAACCACCGGCCAACCGAAGGTCGTGTGTGCATTCAACTTTGTTTCTCTGAGTGATGATGAAAATAAATGTCGATTTGAGTTTCACTTATTGGGTACCCGACATTCCACAGTAGCCAGCAACGGTCGTCGAAGTCTCAAAGAGACCTCTCAGGGAAGAAACTTTAGACTGTTGAATATATTTCCACGAGATGATGAAAGTTATCACCTCTCCTATGTGAATAACTGTTGTGTGTGTGTGTGTGTGTGTGTGTGTGTGTGTGTGTGTGTGTGTGTGTGTGTGTGTGTGTGTGTGTGTGTGTGTGAGAGAGAGAGAGAGAGAGAGAGAGAGAGAGAGAGAGAGAGAGAGAGAGAGAGAGAGAGTGAAAGTGAGAGTGCGCACGCGCGTGTGTGAACTGCTACAAGTCCCACCCATGATTCAAATGCATCTTGATTTGATACTATATCTTATTCCACAGGCCATTTGGAAACAAACTCAGAATTATGCATATACATGTTTCATAATCTATTTTCATTTATTTCTTTACCCAATTATGTTGAAAAACATTTTTACTATAGGACGACTACAATGGATAGGATTGAGCCAATTGCCCAATAATGAAAGACTTATTGCGTTTGTGTAATTCTGACATATCTTGGGTCAGGTTTAGGTCCTGGGTTTCGAGAATTTTGGGTGCCATATCCTGAAGATCTCCGACAACTCATCCTATTCTGAGACCATCAAATTTGTTCATCTTTACAAGCGCCGTCTTTGCCAAGAGCGCTTGGCCTGCGGCGCTGCTCACTTCGCGCCCTGCCCTTCGGGCTAATTTTAATTATATTTGTATTTGTATGTAAAATAATTAGGACATTAAACGCATGGAATTTTCATAATGAGTTTTATTTGTCAGGAATACAACTTTTTAATTGTTTTTTCGGGCTCTTTTGAGTGGAACGGGCATCAGTTTCTTCATCGAGATCCCGTACTCCGTTGTAAACAGATGTAGCGTTTGGCCTGCTTCGCGGCCTGGGCTCCACCCCTTTGTAACTTAAAATATATATGAAAATAAGATGTCTTTCTATAAAAAATTCTGGTTTATTTGGTCATAGAATCCAATGATACATTTTGTTTCTTAGTAAACGGTTCGCCTTCATCAAATTCTACCTCACAGTATTTTCCTGCGTGGAACCTACGTTTGGGCGACCTATATTCTTCATCGCTGTCTTTATTGTTCATCCTCTTATCATGGTAAAGATCTGATCCAACTTCTCGTTGTTGTTCTCCAACTTCTCGTTTAGTTCCTTATTTTCCTCCTGACATCGTATCGGTAGTCGAGAACCGGTACTGTAGAGCTACTTCACTCAGCTAGCAATACCTCGAAAATATCCTTACGGAAGTGTTCCCCAAAACACTGCCACCACTGAGGTCATTTCCAAGTCACTCTGAGTTTTATTTCTATTTATATATTGATTGTTTGGTTTTTGACAACAGAAGTAATAACACACAGCCAACATGAACACGACAATGATGATGATGATGATGATGGTGATGATGATGATGGTGGTGATGATGATGATGATGATGATGATGATGATGATGATGATGATGATGATGATGATGATGATGATGATGATGATGATGATGATGATGATGATGATGATGATGATGATGATGATGATGACGACGACGACGACGACGACGACGACGACGACGACGACGACGACGACGACGACGATGACGAGGAGTAGGAGTAGTAGTAGTAGTAGTAGTAGTAGTAGTAGTAGTAGTAGTAGTAGTAGTAGTAGTAGTAGTAGTAGTAGTAGTAGTAGTAGGAGGAGGAGGAGGAGGAGGAGGAGGAGTAGGAGTGCGAGGAGGAGTAGGAGGAGGAGGATGAGTAGGAGGGGGAGGAGGAAGAGGAAGAGGAGGAGAAGGAGAAGGAGAAGGAGGAGGAAGAGGAGAAGGAGAAGGAGGAGAAGGAGGAGGAGGAGGAGGAGGAGGAGGAGAAGGCGTGTCTGGCAAAGGCACTCGTGCCTTCACATCAATCTCTGGAATGAGCTTCAAAATTGTGTCTTCATCGTCTGGGGCCGTTATATGTCACCAGCTGAAGATAGTACGAGGAAGTGATCAGTCACCGGTTGCAAGATATTCTTCTGTGAAAAAAAAAGGTGAGGAACCGCGGCCAAAGATTTTAGGCCCATTGCGGAAACCGCATGCCAACCCACCGGGGCTACACCTCCAGATGAAGATGACGATATCCACGGGTTTTTGAAGATGGACAACAGGGAGACGACTCTCTCCGACGCCCATCGTGCCGTTATATTATCATCGGTAATGGACGTGTCAGTTACCGGTAAGTCTACCGAAATAAACGCCGCGTGATCACGGAGCGCTTGTTGTTTCGACGCTTCTCTTGTTGTATTTTTTTTTTTTTTTAAGTGCATACTCGTTCCCCCCAGTTTCTTCCCATCTAATCCCAGTCATGTGTATTACGACTATGTACTTGAAAAAGCTTTCACAGACAAAATGTCGTACTAAAAAAAGGCTCCGTCTTCGCATTGTGTTTGTTTCAATATCATCGCTCCCAGCCACCGAGGTCAGTTTCAAAGGCTGTATCATCCACCAGGGGATATGCAGGTCCTGCATTGCGCTATCGAGTTTGAACTCGTATACCGTGATTCTAACCGACTCCATGGTCATATCAAGAATTCTAGAAAAGTTGGAAACGGAAAGATCCCAAACGGCCGCGATGATAGGCTGAGAAACTTACCAGTGATGACTGAAAAATTGCAACATGAGGTAGAGGCGGAATGCGAGCTTCATGTATCAGAAAATAGGAATGATAGTTCATGTATCAGAAAATAGGAGTGATAGGGACCATGGCTAAAATAGGGTAAAAAGGTGCTGAGGCAGGGGGTAAAAAGAAAGGGAA
>NC_134777.1:7530902-7548402 GCF_046742065.1 Oratosquilla oratoria
TATAGTTTTATTACTGTACTCGGCTAATTTCTCATCAAAAAGGGGGGGGTCTTTTTTCGATTTCAAGTATGAATTTCTCACTGTCAAAATAGTCAGCGTTAACACACGACATCATGCTTGTACAGACCCCAAATGCACACTGAAACAAAATCTCAGCCGCTACACAGAAGCGGCAGTTTAACCTCTCATGCGCTTACCGATACACGTTTCAACTTGTTATATATTTGACAGCGACAACCGCGCCGCCTACAAAATAGAACCAGTTGCGTTTTTAAAACAGTAGCTGTTACTTAACCGCTAATGCGCGCAATTCCATTAAAAGTAGTGTGTTCTATAAAAACGGCTAAACAGCCGCAGCGGTTGAGCGGCTAAACAGCCTCTCGTGCGTCCGTAGCCTTACGGCGACTCTAGCCGCCGGAATCATTCCACTACTGAATGAACCAAACCACTTATCCATTTTAACCCAGTTCGCCCCGTAGACTGAATGAGCTCATCTTGTATTTGCCACGACAAAATGTGGTGCGGAATATAAGGTACTAACCTTTACATTGTGTTTTATGATATGAGTAATCCATTCAGGCTGCCACCCGACGACTCTAACCAGCTGAGCACCCTCCCTATTCCTCTCTAAGAGTGTCAGATAAAGAGACTAAAGCCACAAACGACCCAACAAGGCCTCATACCACCTCTCCCCGTTTACCTGTATACAACTCCAAATCTCATCACAGAGACCACTTCGATACGTTGACTCTTACGTAGGCATCATGAAGCGCAAATGGGTACACAAGGATAACTGCGTCGGCGTCTTGATTATACATATTTTGTAGCTGTACATGTGTTATCCCCCAGATTATGTGAACTGTTTTAGTCAAGTTGTCTGTGTTTATTAATACATACATATACCAAGGCTTTTTTCCCCTTACAAGGGAGGCAGCCAAAAAGAAAAAGGCATAAAATCATTCCCACCCATTCCATCCCTAAATACACTCCACTCCCCTCCACCCTCTCTCTTATCTTAGCACCTCCTGGATTGTGTTTATTAATACTCAGAGTAAAAGAGAACGAGTAATGCAACAATGACTTTATATTTTATAATGCGAGTAGTGTGATGAATCGTACATATGGCAGCCGATGCTGCGCGCCAGAATTTGAGTCGTAGTGTAGTGGATGTTATCTGGACAGACGAACCTCCGGCGGGAGCCTGAAAGGAGGGAGAAGGCTACTGTCGCTTTCGTCCGAATCTTAACCCTTTAAACTCCGATGACAAGATTCTTGTCATTTGGTCAAATAAAATAAAAAATCATAAAACACCAAAATGTTTGATCAAACACCAGAAAAATATGACGTCAGTCCTCGCGCGGTCAAGCCGCATCAGATGATATTCGGATGTACGGGCCGGCGCGAGGCCTACCATATCCGGTTTTTCGTATCTACACCACAAGCGGCTGACATGAGTTGAATGGGTTAAGTGCTATAATTAACCGTTGCCATGGAGACCGGCTGCTGCTGCTGTTACTGCTACTACTAATACTAGACTTCGACCATGACAATGACTATGGCTATAACTATTACTATGGCTAAGACTAAAACTAAGACTACAACTATCCTACAAACGAGAACGTCTAATGCAGTGTTTCTTAACCTGGGTTCGATCAAACCCCAGGGGTTCGGTGAGTCAGTTTCCGGTGTTCGACGGTTCGGCGCATTTCTGAATTTGTCTCTGAGAGGCAACAGCAAAAGTCACCTTGATTTGCAGCAAATATTCATTATGTTTTTGTTTTATGTGAAATTCATGTTGTGTTGTTTTTGTTCTTTGAACACAGTGATTTCGTGTGCAAATGATCCATGGTGTAGTTTGTGCACTAATACAGTATATAGTTTCTATGTTCTGAATTTGAAGGAAAAAAAACACGTTTTATTTTTCCAACTACGAAGGGTTCGATGAATGCATGTATGAAACTTGCGGGGTTCAGTACCTCCAACAAGGTTAAGAACCACTGGTCTAATGCATATATTCTCCCGCAGGAAGAGTCTTTATGTGACAGGAGAGAATCGTGTTCCAACTACAGCTGGAAGAGACCGTCAGGAGACGACGATCTCTTTGGGGATGCGGGAGAAGAGATCCTCTACGAGATGAAAGCGGAGAACATTGAGAAATATCTGAGGTTTGTGGCCATACTTGTCAACGGGGAGTCCCAGGATAAAAAGTAGGCCTTATGTAAAGGTGATATAAAGGCGCATCTTGTTGTGATAAACAGGTTAGTCGTTCCCCCACCCCTCCTTGCATGTTTTATTTAAGATGAGTAAAAGCAGCAACGACTGCAACAACACTGTAGGAAAGAGGCCAAACGCAGAGTATGGGAGTCCAGTAGATTTGATGTTTGGCCTCTTTCCTACAATGTTTTATTTATTTGTCACCGCTTCATAACTACCCAGTTATGAACGTACAAGACAACCCGATGTTCACACACGTTCATTCGCGTCGTCCTTCCTTTAATTCACTTGAGTCTATATTGAACTCTTTTTATTATGGCCGCCACCAGACGATTTCAATTAATAGAAGGAAGCTGTCGTAGATGGCAAAAGGCTAATCAATTAAAGCCTACTGGAACAAATTTATAACCTCTAGGGATTTTGCTGCTGTTAATCCTACACAACTTTATCAAGCTGAAAGGATCCAACAGGAAAAAAAAAAGTTATAAAAACAACTTGATTATTTGATCTTGACTGATCCTTTTTCTAAATACACATATGTATGTATACACATACAAATATATATATACATACGAAGACCTGGAGTCTGAGATCCATGTCGGGGAACAGAGTAAAGCACCACACTCCATTAGAAGGGTTTATTAAGCTCGACGTTTCGACTCCCATCTAGGATTCGTCTTCAGGGGTGTAGTGCAGTGGTTCTTAACCTGGGGTACCTGTACCCCCAAGGGGTACGAAACCTTAAACCTGGGGGTATGAGACAAGATAGCCAGTGCAATGATACTGTATATTTTCCATGAGAAAGCAAACCAAGGTTTGTATCGCTAATCCTTTTCATATGTTTGCATTGTATTTAAATTGGATGGGGATGCGTGAATTTTTTCAGAGATGCCAAGGGGTACGGGCACTGAAAAAGGTTAAGAACCACTGGTGTAGTGGGTTCTATACAGTAAACTCATATTCTATATGGTCCGGGATTCAACTGGGAGAAGACCCTGGTGAAGCCCTCGCTCCGTCAATGATGCAGTTTACCGCACAGGCTGCACTGACTGTGAAAAAGAGTACACAGGGGAAACGCAGAAGAAAATAGATACAAAGATAGCAGAACACCAACGAGCAGTGAGACGAGAGGACCCGAAATTTGCTCTATACAACCATACATCAGATCGCCAACACACCATCGACTGGGACGGAGCCAATATAATACACAGAGACAACAACAAAAAGAACAGACTATTTCTTAAAGCATGGGAGACCAAAGACAACTGCATAAACAGGAACATTGACCTCGATCCAATCTATCTAGGGACTAGGAGCGCGACATCACATTGGGTTAATAATATCTAGTATTTCTATATTCATATTTCTAACAATGTGTCCTAGTTTTTATTTTATTTCATTTTATTTATTTTCTTTCTCGTCTTTTATCAACTAGATCCTTCTCTGGGTTCCATCCCATTTAGCACCTGGCAACCTGTTTTCGGTGATCAGTTGGTTCCCACTCGTCAAATTCCCCACCAAACAATTCCCGTGTTTTTTAAGTTCAACTCCCCTTTTCCATTTTTACTTATCACTATACTCTTTGTTTTATTTCATCACTGTGGTTTGCTTTATTCTACTTCAGTTGGTTTTGTCCGGGTCTCGGTTACCATTTCGCTTCCTATTTTGCATGGGCGTTTTATGACATTTGGTTACAAGGATTATGACACCCCTAGTTCCCACTAACTAACAGACACTTTCCTTTTCCAGTTACAACATTTCTTTACATTGTTTAGTTAACTGAAATCCCGATGTTGGTCCTGTTCACACTGCTCATATGTGTCAAATGTATTCCACATGTGTGACCAGTTGTCCCTTCATACTGGACACTTGGTCCGCCACCTTGGTTTGGTTATACAGTCATCCCCCTTTTTAGATTTTTTGTCTCTCATGTTACCTTTTTGTTTCAGTTTTATTGTGTATTAATCTTATTGTGTTTCTTTGTATTTTAGTTAATTAAATTGTACACAGTTTGTCGGGATTAACGGAGCATGGTTTTCACCAAGGTCCTTTTCTAGTTTGTATCCCAGACTACATAAAATACGAGTTCACTGTATGTAACCCACAACACCCCTGAAGACGATTTCTAGACGGAAGTCGAAACGTTGGGCTTAATAAGCCCTTCTAATCGAGTCGGGTGCTTTACTCTCTTCCTCGATATATGCATATATATACGTATATGCACGATTTGCACCAGAACCCGTAAAAAATGCATATACAACAGACCTAAGGAAACTTGCGCAGTTGATACTATGCTCCTTCTCACCACAGGTACCTGACGAGCCAAGGGCACATGGCAGGCACCAAGCAGGACCTCGAGCAGGCAGAGTTCTTGAGGAAGCTCTGGATCGAGCAGGGACTAGACCAGGCCTTCCTCCAGCCTTACAATGTTCAACTCTCCCATCCTGACCCCGAAAAGCCTAACAAGGTTTGTTTTTACTCTTCTTTTTTATCTATTTATTTATTTCCTTATCTATTTATTTATTTGTTTATCTATTTATTTTATTCTTTTGTTATTTATTTTATTTGTTTATTTATTTATCTTTTTTTCTATCTGACTTTGTCTTCTTGTACATTCGACATCGCTATAGAATAAAAGGTCAATGATCGGAGTGCTTTGCATACATTTTGAGATAAGTTTGTGCTTGCATCGGAATGAAAACTGTATACACAAACACATATTTCACCCATTAGGGTATTCATGTTGTATGTTTGAATATAAGCTAAGAATGTGCTCAGTACTTAATACACAATATTATAATATATAAAAATGTATATGAATATATAAATACGCACGTGCGTATGCATGTGTGTACGTGCGTATGTATGCATATATATATATATATATATATATATATATATATATACATATATATACATATATAATATATACATGTGTGTGTGTGTGTGTGTGTGTGTGTGTGTGTGTGTGTGTGTGTGTGTGTGTGTGTGTGTGTGTGTGTGTGTGTGTTCGTGTGTGTATATGCATCCATGTTTGTGTGTATGTATGGTTGTTTGTGTGTTTGAATATGTGTTCACTTATTACGTAAGCATGTTTTTATTTCTTTGCTTACCCATTGACAGGTTTATCTGATGGACGAGAACGGAAAGGTAAAATTCACTTCCTCGATCCTGGAAGAACCTCTGCATGGTCACAACTACGACGAGTCCATTCCTCACGGGTTCCTGGCCTTCTCCCCGGCCGGGACCATCGTTACCGTAAGAACGTCTTCCGCTTTGTCCAAATGCGTTGAATGGGACTTGACCCCTCCCACACGATGACGCCCACGCAGGCGTCATGAGGCGCGCGTGGGTATATGAGAATCCCGGCGTTGGTGTATTGATTATATTTATTTTGTAGTTGTACCTGAATGACCCCCATATAATGTGAACTGGCTGGATCATATTTTCTGTAGTTGTTAATATTCACAGTGAAAGAGAAAAGGTAATACAGCTATAACTTATGTTTCATAGTACACTAGGCAGCTCGTGCTGCCCGCGAGAAGGATTACAAAGGATTACAAAGGCGGAGCATGCCGACTGGAGACCTTTTGATCCATATCTAGGTCGGATGAAAAAATATATATATATATATATATATATATCATATTAATAATAAATTAAAACTATAATAATGTAAAAATAGCAAATAAAATACATAAATAAATGCATAGGTATAGTTGAATAACAAACAAACAGGTAAATAGTAAATGATTATAATTTGACATATAACTAATAATAAATGAAAATCAGACAGACAAATTATAACAAAACAAAAACAAATAATATAACATAAATTATAATCATTACAGCATCTTACTTAGGTATTTATCTAAATGATTCTTAAAGCTTCGAACTGAACTACATTGCACTACCTGTGCAGGAAGTTTATTCCATTCATTAACTACACGGTTGGCAAAGTTGTTTCTACCTACTTCCAAATTGAATCTATTTCCGGACAGTTTGAGACCATTGTTTCTTGTCTGATTCTCATTCAATGTGAAAATTTGGTCACTTTTGATGTTGTCAATTCCCTTTAAAATCTTAAAGACCTGTATCAAGTCACCTCTGAGTCTACGCTTTTTTAGGGAAAACAGATTCATGTGCTTAAGTCGATTTTCGTACGATTTATTTTTGATATTTGGAATCAGTTTTGTGGCTCGCCGTTGTACTTTTTCCAGTCTGTCAATGTCTTTAATGAGATTCGGTGACCATACGGAAACAGCATATTTTACTCGAATTGAAGAGGCTAAAACCGACAGAGAAACAAGTGGAGACCTCTAGAGAAAGGAGGCAAAAGGAAATAGGTAGCTTTTACATGTACACACAAACACACACACATTACGGCTCGAGGGCGCAGTGGTAGCGTTCGCAACTGCTAACTCAGCGGTCCGAGTTCGAATTCCGCCCAGGGCTGAAATTTCAGTATCGCTGCGCTGGGAATCGTTACTTCAACTCTTGTGGGCGGGGAGATGGGGTGTGTGTGCGTGTAAGGTCACACATATTTATATTACAACATGCATTGAATGGACCCCAGTATATAGATTTTCATCTTATCAACAAAATTAATGTTTTCAATTTTAATTCCTTGCAAACACGATCGAGACTAAGCTCCCATAGAGCTCCTTCTTAGCCTCGATCTTGTTTGCATGGAACTGGAATTAAAATGGAAAAACCTAATGTGGTTAATAAGATATATATATATATATATATATATAGATAGATAGATAGATAGATATACATATATATATATACAAATATATACATATGTATAAATACATATGAATATTATGCATACATCCCTATAGAGAAAAAAAATTAAATGATCTTCCAGTTCTGATTCCTTTGGAACATTCTCCCTTCTTTCTCTCTCTCAAAAAAAGGAAGAACTCGTCTACGCGAACTACGGACTCTTCAGCGACTTCGAGGAACTGGAGCGCTTGGGCCTCAGCCCCCGAGGTCGCGTGGTCATCGTCCGCTTAGGGAAGGTCTTCAGAGGCGACAAGGTCCTCAACGCTGAGCGTTTCGGCGCCGCTGGAGTGATCCTCTACACGTGGGTATAGTCTACAACGACGATTTTCCTTTCTCGTACTCCAGGGAACGTTTGATCGTAGTTTTATTTCTTGTGTTTTCTGTAAATGTGGCTCCACAAAACCAGATCACACACACACACACACACACACACACACACACACACACACACACACACCTTGTATTGTGCAAAAACAATACAAGAATTTAAGAGCAAATTAGATATAGCGAGATACAGAGGCGGGATACCACGAGCGTAGCTCTCCTTCCCTTAAGATACAACTAGGTAAACACACACACACACACACACACACACACACACACACACACACACACACACACACACACACACACACACAGTGGTGTTCAACTAGATTGCCAATGATAGGTGAACTAGATCAGTTGTTTTCTAAATAACACGTTGACAAAGATCAAACGGAATTTCCATTGGAAAATCTCAAAGCCAGGTCATAATTAAACTTAACTAGTTCTCAATGAGAATTTCTTGATTCATGGGGTGCCTTAGCTCTCATAAAAAATAATATAATATTTCTTATTATTTGTCTAAATGTGACTGATAATACCGCGAACCAAGACTTAACGAAAATGTGTATTTATCACTTTTTTCTGCTTCATTAATGCTAGCAGCTCGAAGAATTGGCCGGTAAAGCTGGAATGACGAGCGGTGATAATTGGTGCTAAAATGAGTCATCTGCAGCGGATGGTGCTGGTGGGTGTGGTGCAGCAGCGGAGTTTCTTGAGTCGCGGGTGTGTATACAACACCTGCATGTTGGTCCTGGGAACTCCACTACACCCGAATCACCCTTCCTTCCCTTCCCCCAGGAGTCTTCGTTCTCGTCACACTCCCCGCCTTCGGATCCGTGGAGTCAGTAGCATCCCCTTTCCTGACGCTGATCTACACGTGCTCGATCGTCTTCAGTAGGCCATTCTGACTGGAACCACGGGTGGAAGATGGAGGACTTCATTAAGTCCGTATTGTCCCATCAGGCGTCCGGTTTGTCCGCCAGAAAGGCTCTTCTTCATCGACGCGCAGATGCTCCAACAGTTTCCGAGACGAGAACAAGCGCACAGTCGGCACCTCAACACTAATGCCGACATCACCTCGGAGGATAACTAACGCTTGGCCAACCATTTCAGGAGCACGGTGCACTCTTAAAGCAATCCCCATCGGATTATATTCAATAGGAGCGAGCTGAAGGCACTCCCGAGGCTGTTGACTGCCGTCTGGCCAGCGATGATGACTTTTCTTGTAGCATCGTTGTAGGAGTTCCTCATGAGCAGCCTGAAACTCACCACGCGTTCCGTCGTGCCACAGCCGGATACGCTGCGAGGCAAAACATTCCCGTTCACATCTCTGTATAGTCTTGAACCTGGAGTTGGCGAGATTGTAAAAAACGCATCTATCCACGTCATCAGCAGCTAGAAGGTTTCAGTGTCTCTAAGTGTACTACACTCGCGTCTACGCACACACACACACAAACACGCGCGCCCACACACTCACACAAACACATATACACTCACACACACAATATACAGGTATTGGTGCACGGGTAGGCGTCGAAAGCTCGCGACGACGTAGACATAAGTTCGAACCCCGCTCAGAGTTTTAAAGTTTCACCAACTCTGCAAGTAGTTAATTTTTACTTTGATTTTAAGGGGATACAGTGTATGACCTAGGTCACGGCATTGACCAAAGATAAATATGTACACAAGTTCTCATCCGGGAGGGTATTAGCTATCGACTGCGAGTTCAGCACGTAACCCAAGACTATGAAGAACAAATCCACACGGGCGCGCGTTCACACACACACACACACACTGGTTGAAGGGACAAGAGCAGCCTTTCCAGCACACTGGGTGTGGCGATGGTGTAAGGCCTGCCCAGGATTGTACAACACGACTGTGATCAGAAAAATTATGGTTTGAACCAAAGTCAGAGAGACAGAGACAGACAGACAGACAAAGAAACAGACATACAGACAGTGAGACAAACAGGGAGAGACAGACAGAAACAGAGACAGAGATAGACAGAGAGACAAATAAACAGACAGACAGGGAGACAAACAGGGAGACTGACAGGCAGACGGAGACAGACAGACCGACAAAGAAACAGACAGGTAGGGAGACAGAGAGAGAGAGAGAGAGAGAGAGAGAGAGAGAGAGAGAGAGAGATGGGGAGAGAGAGAAATAGGAGACTGCCGTAGTGCCGCAAAACTCGCTAAGGCGAACAGTGTTATCATTTATATTTACCTATTGTAAGTCATTGTAAACCTGACCTACATACCTCACCCATCTACGTTTCCCCACAGAGACCCTTCAGACTACCATCCTGATGCCGAGTTGGGTGCTCCATCGTACCCGAAGTCGATCTGGCTCCCAGGGTCGGGTATTCAGCGAGGATCTATCCTCTGGCACGATGGAGACCCAACCACACCCAATTACCCAGCCATCGGTAAGACGACTTCCAGGCTACTTGTTATCCAAACTAATGCCTACTCTTATGGTATGCTATTCATTAAATGATTCTACACTTATTGGACTATGGACTACCTAGTCACTGTCAAGTCCCTGCTAGCACTTGTCACGTGCTGGCCTTGGTTCGAGTCCTAGGGCGTACCACGTTTCAATTTCTGCATGCGCCTCCATGGTATTTCCGATGTTGATGGCTTAGAATAAAAGCGCAACGTGGTTGATAAAAATGACTTGACAGTGACTAAGTAGTCCATAGTTGTAGGAGAGGAAGAGATGTCTGTATGAAAATGAAAGGATAGTTGTGTATACTCGTAAAAGAAGGCTATTGCCACCGGGCGATTCTTGGAGATATTTGTTGAGTGATGTCGTGGCTCAGGAGGAGTGGGCAGGAGACTACACTTATTGTGGTGGAGTCCTTGGAGCTCCTGGTTGTAGCCTTCGAGTCCGTACACTCCTAGGCGAGACCACTCGAATCTCCTGGTCTCCTGGGCTAAGACAAGGTTCAGGTGTTTGTGGGTTTACTGGATAGTATAGCTAAGTCTCTGTATATGGCGAGTACACTGAAGTCTTAGAAAGATTCACATGCTTTGGTAGTGTAATGCATAACACTGGTGGATCGGCATAGGTTCTTCGCCTTCCTTCTACTCTGAACCGGTGTAGCCGGTTCAAGTGACTCCCCGTTTCAAAAGACTCCCCCAGTCAGATCAACCTAGGTTCAGACGACTCCCCGTCACTTGAAACTAGTTTCAGACGACTCCCCACCCGTTTGAAATGACTCCACATTCGAATGAACCTAGTTTGAGATGACTCCCCATTCGAATGAACCTAGTTTGAAATGACTACACATTCGTTATTGCTGCAATGGACTTTAATACTGAAATGGACGAGGTGGAAGAGTTTCTGCGGTCAAAAAATCAAGCATCCAATAATGGGAGTCATTTCAACCTGATGGGGAGTCATTTGAAACCAGTTTCAGTTAACTGGGGAGTGTTGTCAATCTAGTTTCATTTAACTGGGGAGTGTTTTCAAACTAGGTTCAGGAGACTCCGGGAGTCATGTTTTGGGGGAGTGTCCTCAAACGTCTACACCGGCGTGCCCAAGATGTTATGGACTCGCTTAACCAGAACATATGACAATATCGACATTTATGTAGGAAGACTATATTATGACAAATAAGATTGAAGGTGAAAGAAGTAGACGAGGAGTAAAGGGAGAATTTCACGCCTTAACGTTTCGACCCGCAGGGTCTTGATCACAAAGCTTTGTGATCAAGACCCTGCGGGTCGAAACGTTAAGGCGTGAAATTCTCCCTTTACTCCTCGTCTACTTCTTTCACCTTCAATCTTATGTAGGAAGACCAAGATCCGAATATATTTAAGTCGTTTGCACTCCCTATCTTCCAGCACGGCTGTAAGAAACGGCAATTGCATATTGACTTTAAGAGGCATCTCGACGTCTTTGGTACCAGATTCTTTCTGAGAATCTTGGAGACATTGCTGGTATGACTTAGTATCAAAATAGCAACTGCTCCTTGAGACTCTATCAAGGCCTGTTACCATCGTTATTTGTGAGCTTCAGCTCCGTCTATGTTGCTTTATATTGACAGTCACGCATTCCTGATGCTGATCCCTCATACAGGAGGATCTTCAAAACGAGCCAACCCTTGGTGGGCAAGAAACCTTTTTGGGATAGGAAGGGTGTGTACGTGGGGGACTTCCGTGGGAAAAATGTAGGGAATGACGTCAACGTATAATGTCCACATGGACTGCATCAAAAGTCAAACCAGTTTACGCAGACGCCATCAGTTTGAATTCCCCTCAACAGATGGCGCCTACCGCCTTCCCGAGAACGAGACGGACGTGCCTAAGATCCCGGTCCACGTTCTCAGCTACAACGACGCCCGCAAGCTCTTGGCAGTCATGGGCGGCCCCAAAGCCCCCCAGGATTGGCAGGGGCGGCTCAACCTCACATACAACCTCGGTCCACAACTGGCTAGAGAAGGATGGTGAGTACAAAGTCGTAGTATTGTCCTGTATGCTTTCGAACCACAGTGAAAATCATATATCGAAGTAGGCTAGAATTATCCATGACTAAATATCTATTTATAATATTTTCGTATGGTAACGTTTTATGATGCAACTTCCTCCACTGAAATGACGTCAAAATACGTCACAGATTATGACGCCATAGATTTAGACCAAGCGGGAAATCCCCCCCCCCCCGAGTATTGGAACTCGGTGCCTATGGTGTTCTCCACAGGTTTATAAGAAAATCCACTAACCGAAAACTAATAGAAGCTTCTCGATTCCATGTTTCAATCAGTGTCAAAATAATCCAAAGGAAGTTAATGAATGTAATTTCATAAACAGGATCTATAAGCTAACAGAATGAGAACCCCTGACATTGACTTTTTTCTATTATCATCAAAACGTTGTGATTGCCTCGTAAAACGATTTCAAGGATCATGTTTGCATCTTCATTAAAGCGGGTGATCCGAGTGTCTAAGAAACACTTTCCAAAAAATCCATGTGAACAAGTTGTATAGACACGGTAAAGGAAACATGGACTGGAGGTGAAGCTTTTATTCCTCGACTTTCTCAAAGTCGATAGACGAAACGTCAGGAATAAAAGCTTCACCTCCAGTCCATGTTTCCTTTACCGTGTCTATACAACTTTCCAAAAACTTTAACAATTTGACCGAAGACTTACGCTTCCGACCGCTTATTGTAAAGCGAAATGGTTATAAAGAAATCTTACAACACTAATACTTTAATGATGTGCATAGTTTTTTTTTCATTTAGCTTAGCGGAAACTGATTACAGACGATATCACATCAACCGTTGGAGTGACAGTACTGGCTAAATTCATACATATACTATAAGGAACTTTGATAAAATATGGGAAATTGTAATTCAGTAGAATAAGAGAACGTAACAACAACAACTCAGTAATACGCCTGTAATACTTCCTGCACGTCTTCCTACGCACACTCATAAACCTTGGTCTTCCCTGGTTTTCGTGACTTGACGTTGAACCGGAAGTCATACATACTGAATGGACTACGAATTACCTAGAAAAGGCCACCCGCTCGCACGAGATTGGTAGTTGTAGGAGAGGAAGAGAGGTCTGTATGCAAATGAAAAGATAGTTGTGTATGTTACATGGACTCGGAAATTTGCCTTACGAAGAGAGGCTTAGGCACCTAAACTTACACTCTCTGGAAAGACGCAGAGTGCGGGGTGATCTAATAGAAATGTTCAAGTGGATCAAAGGCTATGACAAGGGTGAAGCAAACAAGGTCATCATAATAAAACAACAGGGCAGGACTCGCAGTAATGGGTATAAACTGGACAAATTTAGATTTAAGAAGGAAATAGGCAAGAATTGGTTTACTAATAGGGTGGTCGATGAATGGAATAAACTTAGTAACCATGTAGTAAGCGCTGAAACTATCAGTTGTTTTAAAAAACGATTAGACAACTTTATGGATGGGGATGACAGGTGGTGATGGATACGGAGCTGCCTAGTGTAGGCCTTATGGTCTCTTGCAGTCTCCTTTATTCTTATGTTCTTATGTTCTTATGAAAGAGGGCTATTGCCACCGGGCGATTCTTAGGGATATCTATTGCGTGATGTCGAGGACTCAGGAGGGGTGGGCAGAAGACTTGGAGTTGGAGGCTGAAATCATTACAGTATATGTAACTGTGAGGTCGCTTTAGGGATATTCATTCAACAATAACATACTGAAGACTCCCTCTGAACCCTTCTGTCCCTCTTCAGGTCACTCAAACTGGAGGTCAACAACGTGAAACGCATTGTGCCGACCTACAACGTCATCGGAATGATCCGCGGCTCGGAGGAGCCGGACCGCTACGTCATCTACGGAAACCATC
Organism: Oratosquilla oratoria; assembly: GCF_046742065.1. Lineage (NCBI taxonomy): Eukaryota > Metazoa > Arthropoda > Malacostraca > Stomatopoda > Squillidae > Oratosquilla > Oratosquilla oratoria. The sequence continues at coordinate 7,544,573 of NC_134777.1, forward strand.
GAGACTCTTGGACCTTCGGTTCCTGTGACCCATCCTCCGCCACGGCCATCATGATGGAGATGGTCCGTTCTTACGGCCAAATGCTCAGGAAAGGTTCGTATCGTCAGGAGAAATTCGCTTTTCTCCTTTTTTTTTTTTTTTTTGCCACCTATAAAATGATGGCCGACCGAACTTGTTGAAAACAGTGTAACAAAAAGATAGAATTCAGTGAAATTTTAAATACACATTCAGAACTGATAAGAAAATATCGTAATAATTCATCTTCAAAACATTTTTTTTGTTTTTCTATTTAACAACATTGCTGGATTATGTTATACGTGTTTAACGTTAATCGGTAACGGAAATCTGAAGAGGTGTGTCCATTAAGTTAATCTTTACATATGCTAATCCAAATCCAAATCCAAATTCAAGTTTGTTTAACGTTAATCGACAACGTAAAACTGATGTAGGTTGGAGACCTCGCCGGTCCATCGTCTTCGGGTCTTGGGGCGCCGGCGAGTATGCCTTCTTCGGCACCACCGAGTGGATCGAGGAGTACCTCAAGGTCTTTGAGGCAAGAGCTGTGGCGCACTTGAACGTGGACCTTGCCGTCATCTACGCCTACAATATCCTCATCTCCGCAACGCCTATGCTCCATAAAGTCATTACAGAAGCCACGAAAAAGGTAAGACTCACAAACCTTAACTATTCTCTCTCTCTCTCTCTCTCTCTCTCTCTCTCTCTCTCTCTCTCTCTCTCTCTCTCTCTCTCTCTCTCTCTCTCTCTCTTTTTGTGGGAAGAAGTGAAATGGATACGTGTGACTGGAGCCATATCACTTTATAGAAAATGGTTGACTGGAGGAAAGATAATTTTTTCTTGTATTTTGTGGGCTATGATTCTTGGATTGTCCATCTTTCTTTTACCTATGAATTAACCTCTTATCTGTCGGCCGTCCTTCAGACAAAATTGCTTCGTTGCAGGGGGAATAAAACATAAAGGATGTGTAAAGCAGTTATAGTTAAACTCCTTTGGAAGAGAAATACCATTGCAGCTGCGATTGTGTGGGTGAATAGGGTCTTCCTCATGCACCCTATCTTGCACCCTCTCCCTCTCACACTTTCTCTTTCTTGGACCCTTCCCGCCTCAAACCCTCTCGCCCACGCAACTTGTTCTCCTCACATCCTCTTCCCCTCACCTTCTGTAGCCCACACCCTCTCCCACCTTGCACTCTCTCCCACCTTGCACTCTCTCCCACCTTGCACTCTCTCCCACCTTGCACTCTCTCCCACCTTGCACTCTCTCCCACCTTGCACTCTCTCCCACCTTGCACTCTCTCCCACCTTACATTCTCTTTCCTCTCACACTCTACCTTTCACCTTCTCATTTCTACCCTCTCCCTCGTTTTCTCCTTCTCCAGGTACTTTGTGAAAAAGTAACACTTGTTCTTCCATAATCACAGTCCAATACAAGGGATTCCAGCTTATACCGGGAAATTCTCAGCGACTGTCGGAGCCCTCAGCCTTGCCAGGGCAGTCATTGAGAACCGCTGAGAATTGAACCCAGGTTTTCATATTTAAGAGATATGATTAAACCCCTAAGCGCCATAAGGACGGACAGACTCTTACAAAATAGTCCCCTCCCCAGATCCCTGCACCTGATCCGTCCCTGGGATACAAAAATCTATGGGACCATTGGACTTCTCGCGTTAGGGCCGCCTCACCAGACCTCATGGACTACAACCTCGGTTCTATCAGCGAACACGCGCCCTTCTACCAGAAGATCGGCGTCCCTACATCGTACATGGTCTGGGAGATCAACTTCGTAAGTACCCAGGTCTTCCTCCGTTCGTTCTATGTAAAACGAAGAGTTACCTACTGCGTATGGGGGTGTCACCAGAGGAACTTCCTTCCTGCAGGAGGAGCTCGACTGGTCGGACTACCCTCTCTACCACTCGACCTACGAAGACTTCGAAATGATGAAGAACCACCTCGACCCGGACTTCAGCTACCATCTGGCCCTCGCGCGCCTATGGGCGCTGAAAGGCATCGGGCTCGCCGATTCTTTAATTCTTCCCATGGACCCCGAAGACGAAGTCGTCATGCACAAGAAGCTTCTGGCACAACTCGAAGACAAGTATGGAGAAGTTCTTAAGGAAAAGAGGATTTCGCTACGTAAGTACGATGATGCATTTTACTCTTTTTCTCCTGGAAGTTCGGGAAATTAAGATTCAGATGAATACGAATAAAGATAATCAACATTCTGTGATGTCTGTCAATAGGTCAATTCATATCCCTATACCTTTCGTACTTTCCCCTGCCTCACATCCTCTGCCTTCAGACCACCTATTTAATTACTTTTTTTCCGCATCCGACCTCGTTATGTAACGGAAGGTTTCTTTTCGAAGTGTTTTGTCGTTGTAGTTCAACGAGTGAGCACTAACGACATGACGTCATGGCTTGGGTCTTTCGTTCCAGGCCACCTAGAGTCCGTCATTGGTCGGTTCGAGGACACGGCAAAGAACTTCAACAGCCGGATAGCCGACACCGAAAAAATCAGGTAACATTAACATCTGTTGCCTCGAGTTTCACAAACTGCAAACCCTCACCCCAATACAGATGGCAAGGATTCTCGAAAATTTAGATTTAAGAGGGAAATAGGCACGAACTGATTTACTAATAGGATGGTCAACGAATGAATTAGTAATCATATAGTGAGCGCTGAAACTACCGGTTGTTTTAAGAAACGGTTGGACAACTTTATGGATGGGGATGACAGGTGGTAATGGACATGGAACTGCCTAGTGTAGGTCTTATAGTCTCTTACAATCTCCTTCATTCTTATGTCATTATGTTCCCCTTTAGATCTTTCAGGGTAGACATGCAAGAAGGGTAGATTTGTAATCATTGTATAGATCCGTCTCTTTGCAACCAACTACAAATGGGGGAGGAGACCAGTTGCAATTTCTGGGAATATATGAAAAAGTGTTAGGAGACGGTGTGGGGGTGGGAGGGGGAGATTGTGAAAGTAGACAGAGATCTACGGCCAGGTTTGGAGACAACAGGGTGATCGACCCTCGGGACCACACTCTCATTAGGTGAGAGTCCCAATGTTTTTTTTTTTTTGTTTTTTCAAACGTGCAAGACCAACTCTAGCAGGTAACTATCATTGGTCCCACAGATGAGTGAATTACTTAATAAACAAATAAATTAATGTATGGATGATATTAGTCAACTGATTAATTGATGTAAACAATCAACGTTCTGATTCCTTTCTTCTTCTGAACCACTCAGCCCCCTGGTGGCGAGGCAGCTCAACGACCAACTGATGCAACTGGAAAAGTGTTACATCGACAGCGAGGGACTTCCGCAGCGCCCTCATCTCAAGTACGTTCTCTCTCTCTCTCTCTCTCTCTCTCTCTCTCTCTCTCTCTCTTTCTCTCTCTCTATCTTTCTGTCTGCCTCTGTATCCCCCGTTTGTTTTCACTTGCTCTCTCTCTCTCTCTCTCTCTCACACACACACACACACACACACTCTTTCTCTATTTCTGATTTAAAATGGCAATCGCCGACAAATTAGTCAAAGTAGACATTATATGAGTATGAAACATTTATCAAAAATACGTTTTACTTGTTGAAGCTTTTTCAAGTACATGAAAAAGCTTCAATATGTGAAACGTTATACTTTTAATAAAAGATTCATTCCCATATAATGTCTACTCTGAACACTCCTTTTTCTCTCACTATATTTTGTGTGTGTGTGTGTGTGTGTGTGTGTGTGTGTGTGTGTGTGTGTGTGTGTGTGTGTGTGTGTGTGTGTGTGTGTGTGTGTGTGTGTGTGTGTGTGTGTGTGTG